>NC_084531.1:15057395-15382395 GCF_024500275.1 Phycodurus eques
TCAGTGGCAGTTCAATTCATTTCAATGGGAAAAAAATATTTTAAATACGAGTTACGAACTTGGTCATTGAGGAATTAAAACTTGTAAGTCAACACACCACTATGTTATACATAGTAAAGTATTAGTATGTAACATGTTTCTTTCCTCCTTTGTAGACTATCAGCCGGCACAGAAGTGGCATAAATTGTCCTCTGTGTCTGATGGCTACAGTTCCAACAACACTCTTCACGGGGGGAAAATCCCTCGCAGGTTGGCCAGCCACATGGTGGAGTCTGTTTGGCAGGAGTATAACATAAACCGCATGGGGAACAAGTACGTGAAAGCATTTCCTCTCCTTCCAAACGATAAATGCCAGGAATTTCTTGTTAATTCATTTTTTTACTACGGTAGGAGGAAGTTTACAAACTTGACCAATGGGACCTGTGAGGAGGAGGCAGACAAACCTGGGCTTTGGGATTTCGTGGAGCCTGTCCACAGGCCACATTGCAATTGTTCAAGGTACACCCACCAAATAGTGGTTATGGTATTTTCTCAAATAGTGGCATAGGCTCTAATAGTCACCGCCTTAATTAATTGTTGGATGTGACATCCTCTTGAACACATAATTGAACAATTTCCCTTAAAAAATGCTGTGATTCCAATTGCAATGCTGTCAAATGCTACGGATCATCCGTATTTCATTACGGAAATCACTGAATGCTAACTCGTTACTCCCGTAACACTAATTGTTCCAGATTTGTTTTTTTAAATCCAGCATCTGACGTTAACTGTGGCCCAGGGTCTGAATTGGGTTGTCAGGCCTCCAAGGCACTTATGACCTTGGCCAGAACTAAGTTAATAAATTAATTACATGAAATAAACACTATTGTTAAAAAAAGAAAAAGAAAAAAGGCATGTCCACACTCCACTGTTGAGCTATTCTGGGGAATGCTCAGTGCACACTATTTTGCGCGCTACCCTAGCTACCACCGAGCTGGCTAGCTAACGCGGCTAAACCCGATGCGGGGTTTGCAGAGGCGAAAGTTTGCTTTGCGTCTGGTGTCAACACAGCATAAGCCAATAAGATACACTTATGACAGTTATCATTATCACAAAGGGAAGACCAGGAATAATTAACAGGAGAAAGACAGAGAGTCCATGCAAATTGCTAAGCTGTCATGACGTAGTTACGAAACACGGAAATAAGTGATTGGCTGATACAGTACACTTGCCACATAGGTCTGTCTGGAACCGCGTTACAGCGGAGAGTATCTTTGAACAGAAAAATAGCAGGCAAATTAGTGTCTGGAGAGAAAACAATACACAGCGACGCATAATTCAATCTGAAACCGGAAATTATTAGTACTACGAATGGAAATTCTACCTGAGAAATTGCAGTATAAGCCGGCACGGTGGACGAATAGTTAGCACATCTGCCTCACAGTTCTGGGGAACGGGGTTCAAATCCCGGCCCCGCCTGTGTGGAGTTTGCATGTTCTCCCTGTGCCTGGGTGTGTTTTCTCCGGGCACTCCGGTTTCCTCCCACATCCCAAAAACATGCATGGTAAGTTGATTGGAGACTCTAAATTGCCCATAGGGGTGAATGTGAGTGCGAATGGTTGTATGTGCCCTGCGATTGGCTGGCGACCGGTTCAGGGTGTACTCCGCCTCCCGCTCGAAGATAGCTGGGATAGGCTCCAGCAGCCCGTGACCCTAGCGAGTATAAGCGGTAAAGAAAATGCATAGATGGAAATTGCAGTATATTCCAAAAAATAGAAACCTATTTATTGTCCTTGCATAAACTATCCAATCTAATCTGTCTCAGATTTAAAGATAAATAAATTAATCCAAAAATGAAAAATCCACTTAATGTGTACTTTGCTGTCGGTACGTCTGGGTGTCAACAGACAGAAGCGCTTCAGCCAATCTTAAATGTGCATTTAACTGAGAGGAAGCAAGCAGTAAACATGGCTTCAAACATGTGGGATTTCTTAACCATTTCAAAGGAAGACATTTTGCTTGGTATTTGGAGCAAAAATGTTCTGCAAACATTCCACGAACAGGGAAAAAAATTATCGAGCTTCACACATCAAATCTCATTAGCCACTTCAAATGTTGTCATCGCTACAATGGTGTTTTGAAGGCTTTACGAAGACGCCTGCTCGGCGACAGCCCCAAAGCCAGCCACGAAGAAAGAACGGGGCTTGTTCCATCACAGCTGCATTTGAAAAGTGCAAAAAAATTGCAAATGACGACCCGATGGCTATAACGATATATGACTTCATCATGGAAATGATGGCCCTTGGCGACCAACCGTTTACCATCGTTGAGGACACCTGCTTTTGCCGGCTAATAAACCACTTAGAGCCACGGTTTGTACTTCTGATGGGCTATTTGGGGGGGCGGGGGGGGCAGCGGCGCTGACGTCATAGGCTGTTTCGTACTCCTTGAACGCTGGCAGCTAGAGCCATTCCACACATCCACCATCAACACACGGATGTAATTGTGACTATTACTCAGCGGCAGACTAATATGCAGCCTGAGGTTCCGCCTGTGCATTTGACCAGAAAAAAAATGTCCGCCACTTCTGCTGTTAATAAGTCACGTTACTTTTACTCCCTTACAATGATCTAAATGTCGCTTGCAACTTTTATTTATCAATTATTGGTTATTTATCAACTATTTCGTGCGCAAGACGACGACTTCGACTAACGCATCGGGTGCTGTTTGCGTCATCAATTTAAGCACTAGTGACGCTTAAGTCTAGTTCACCAATCAAACGATAAGAAAGTAACATGACCTCACACGTCGTCTTCCATTGGGCTTCCCGGATGATAAGCCTACCCCGCTGATTGTTGTGCGTATGTGGCGGGCATGTTGGGAAGGACGTCATTATCATGACGTCAACGGCGCGCTACTCTTGTTTACATTTAGACGAACAAAATCAACAGCTTTCATGTATTGTAGTATTTGTCAGGCACTGTCTGCTCAAACGTGGATATTTCAGCTCACTTATAACTTGAGAAAACACCGTGCAGTAAATTGCAGGCTTTTTTTTTATGTTCATGCTGTGGTTAAAAAAAAAATATATATATATCTGAAGTTACTCACTATTTACTCAGTACGTGAGTAATAATTTCACTGTGTACTTTTTACTCTTAAGTAATTTTTTGGAGGACTACTATTTACTTTTACTTAGTCACATTGCCAAGTAAAAGTACGCTTACTTGAGGACAGTGTTTGGCTCCCCACCCACCTCTGGAGCGGACAGCCTCTATTGCTACTCTTACGTTTAAGCAACATTTTTGCTCATCACATCAGCCAGTGTGGTATTTGTTGCACTGGTCTTTTGTATTTTCTCATTGAGGTGCTGCGGGTCGGGGGCCTGGTTGTGGTCCCAAGTGGAACCGCACACGTAACATCGGCGATAAGCGCTGATTCATACATTTTGTATGAATTAGGAAACGCGGCTACAATTATCTAATTAGTTTACTGATGTTAATGTTAAATTTATTAAGTGACGGAGCGCTGTTAAGGATTATGTCACAACACAGAATGAACTGACTTCTAATTCAGAAATTGCCAATAAAAACATAAAAATATTGTACTTAATATTTTCCTGGAGGATGGGTTTTGGATTAGCCCTTGAAGTTTGTAATAGTGAAAAATGATGTGAAACAGACAATAATTTTAGTGAATTCTTTTCCAGAATGAGAGTGCTTAAAGAGGAGGATGCTATTCATGTGGCACAGCTTGAAGCAGAAATCAGGTGCAGGTGGAGATGGGCCTGGCTCAAGTTGGAGGCCAGAACAAAAAAGCAAAAAAATGAGGCAAATTTTATTTTAATCTTAAACTTGTACATCAACATGTACTTGAGCAGTGTAAATACGTTTTTCTGCGTGAAGAATTATTATTTTTGTTGCCTTATTTTACTCTAAATTTTGAGGCTTCCAGATTCCTTAATGTATGTTAAAATCAATAAACTTCTCTGCGGGGGATCCCTCCAGACCCCCCCTAAAATATCTATATATATTTTTGGTCACCTTTTTCATGCCTTTGGTGTTTGCATGTCTGTGCAATATACGACGTGATTGCCGCACTCTTGCTGGCTGGATTGATGGAAATAAGGACATAAGCACCACTACCCATTCACGGACGCATTACGTTAGCCCTGTTAGGTTTGACTGTGCAGTGGCACATCTATAAGGTTATCAATGCTATTGTCAATTTCATGGACCTGCATGTTCAGTCATAGGCCTATGTCCATTGTGTGCTCATTTGTATGGACATGACATTTGTTTTATTATGCATTTAACTGTGGCTGAAGTTTACATTTGATAATCCATTGAAAACAAACAAAAAAATCTTTAAAAAAAACATTTAAAAACATGCAATTCTAGAAACCGATGGAATTTTATTTTTTGTTTAATAGTGATGTCATTTTTGGTTACGATAACTAGTTATTTCGTTTAGGTGTGCACAAACTGCAGTTAATAGAAAAATACAAATAAGATCGCTTATCATATCTGTGTTGAGAAGCATTAGTTATCGGTATCGTCTTAGGGAAAAAAATTATAGTACTAAAATTAGTAGTAAAAATATTAATAACAAATATTGAAGGCGGAATTTAAAGAGAATTCCCTTACCGGAAGTATCTAAACATTTCAACACCAACCTGAAAAAGAAACTTCTAATATCTGCTGACAATAGCGGAAGCAAGTTAGTGAGAAGTTCAAGAGAAGAAAATGTATTTGTATGAAGAAAGGTCTCCTGACCATTTGAACTCACAATCCCCAATAAGTGCCCAATATGCTCTGCTGTAGAGTAAATTAACATCCCTGGCCTCTAAATGTTCGTTTTGACTAGATTTTATATGCAGGAATGTCTTGGTAAGTAGTTTTTTTATTTGTATTTTTTTTGTCCTCCTCATTTAGACATAAAAATCAGAAGCAGCGGCCCAACAACGCCTCAGGACACCCGCCGTTGTCAGGCCAGCCCACCCCGCCGGCCCCCAAGCACAAGCTGGGCGAGAAGCTGGAGAAGGGGGAGAAGCAGCAAAAGAGGCCCCAGACGCCCTTTCACCACCGCAACTCTGTGAGCGACGAGCAACCGCTGGAGCCTCAAACCCAGAGACTTTGTCTGCGAACGCAAGAAGAGGGATCCTATCCTAGCCTACACCACGTGGACACCACCGCGCCCTGCAAAGCCCCCACGCTGCACACCCACGGCCCCCCCACCGACCTCGTCGGCTCGCCGCCGCCCCCGCCACTCAGCCCGCACCCCTGCGACCACGTTGAAGGCGACCTGACTCCGGGTGGCATGAAGAACTCCACGCCCATTCACCAGCCCTTCTACCCCCCTTCAGTGGAGCCTTGTCTGTTGCCTCAGAAAGGTTCGTCTGAGGAGCCCCCTCCAGAAAACATTCCCTTGCCTTTGCCCTTTCCCCCTCCCTTTAACGAAACCTTGGAGCCCACAGTCTTTATCGGTTCTGCTGTTAACCCTAACGAAGACCCCGGGCACAACCCTTGGAAGTATTTTAACTTGCCGAGGAAGAAGGCATCCATCTTTCACACGCCTATGCTACCTGTGGATAAAGTACGCGATGACTCTGGAGGTGGCGCAGTAGCGGAAAGTGTTGTGTCTGTTACTGAGTAAGCAGTTTGCTAGCTTGCAATATACTAAAATGCGAATGCAAATTTAAAAAATGAAACCAAATCTCCTCCTCAGGTTAATGGCAGGCTCCATGCAGCCTCTCAAAGTGTCCCAGGAACTGGTGAAGACCTACGCCCAGCGGAGGAACACCTACCTGTCCTGTGCCACAGTGGACGGTGACCACGGTGAGGAGCCGGACCCTTATGCCTTCGTCGAGGGGGACGAGGAGTTCAGTTTCACGGAAAAGAGGGACAAGGCTGGAGCTGAGAGGGATGGGAGCAAGAAACACAAGGTGGGCGTCCTCACAAGTCCAGTTTGTTTACTGCTTCTACAAACAATTTGTATCCATATATTACTCTGGATGGTTGAGCACTTGGCTAAATGCACTTAATTGGCAATGGAAAATGTAATGGATGGACGAGGAAATACATTTTAGAATGCAGTGCAATACTAAGCAAAATAATGTACTTTTAACTCATTCACTGCAATTGATGACTATAGAAGTCAAATATCCACATTAATTGGGAGGGCTGGCAGTGATTGTTTTAAAAAAAAAAAAAAAAAAACATGGTAACTGCCAACAGGTTAAGACTGAATCAAGAGTGCCTCAGCTGGTTGCAGCTAAGTAATGGTATTAGAGCATAATAATTCAAGTACATCGTTTTTAGGAGCAATTAACGTTTAATTCTAAAGAATATTGAACATTGGCATTGAAATTTAGAACAATAAGTAAAATAGATTAGATGAATAAAACATTTAAAAATGTAAATAAAACATAGGCTCTGTTCACAGAAATTGCTTTTAAACAAATATTAAACAATTGCCACAGCGGTATTGAAAGTCATGAATACCTTAATAGGCAATATACTACCAATCAAGTTTCTAGTTGGTTAAGAAAAAATACAAAGTAACAACATTAATAACAGAAAAAGATCAAAGCAATGTGTTCTGTATAAATTTGTACTGCCTATTAAAGGTCTGCATCATTTCTTTCTCAACATGTTAAATGGCTGCATCTCTTTTGCTATAAAGCTAGTTATGCTCTATATCTGTGAGCGGGTGCCATATACGCTTTCACGTTTATATTTGGATTGTTCAGAAAAGGCTTTCTCAATTGCAAGCTTACGGGAAATGGGAAATGTCCCAGTGTTTTGTTTGTTTTTTTCCCCCCAGCTAAAAAAAATGGGGGGGGGATAGATGTTTTAAGTGGACTTTGTCACTTTGAGATTTGTTGTTTCCAAATTTTGTCGTGACTTCATACAAATTCGACAAACTGGCTCGTCAATGTTTGCGGGATTGTCGCATTCATCTGGCTTGAATCCAAAATCTTCCCACACCGTCACTGTGGCATTAGGTTTTGGCACTAATTCCATTTATGCCGCTCAGTTTTCTGTAATTGTACAGCTACAATTGTAGCAATTGTAATTGTACAGCTACCGGCTAGCCGTCGGAAAACTTGGCTTCAAGTACACTAATTCTTTCTTTCTGTCTTCGACGCTGTCCACATCGTTGGTCTTTGTGTTTGCATGTGTAAGTCTCGCCTCCCACAGCAGCGAGCATGTTGACTGACAGGAAAGGGAAAGAAGCAGCATGATTGAATGTTGCTGACATAAGGAAACAAACAAGCTTGAAAATGAGAATTTATCGAATCGGGGAAAAAAAAAAATAATTTGTCATTTTATTTATCGAACGATAAGCCGATGTGGTAATTACCGTGATAGGCCAAGATGAATGTCCTTTTAAAAACCTTGTCTTTTAGCCTTGAAAAGGGCTTTGGATTGACCTATTTTCTTTTGTCTTCAAATAATTTTAATGAGAAATAATACTGCTGTGTTTAATACATTAACCTCTGATCTTCTTCCAAATTTAGCTGGATGATGGATCGGGGGCTTCAGCTGATGGTGAGTGTAGTTCATTGTTGTATAAATCAGAAGTTAGGATTTAGTGCATGCTCACACTGTGCTTTGTGTGCACGTGGTGCAGAAGGTCAAGGTCCATCGGGCACTAAGCCGGCCACCTCCACCAGCCTCATCCATGAGAACGACTTGGCTGTGTCCTACAGCGACTTGGATAAAATTTTCAATTCGGATGAAGATGAGTTAGCGGTAAGTCTACGTATGAAGATTCTCACGGTATTTCTAGGAATGAGTAAATGTTGGACTATTTATTGACTTGATTGTGTATCACAAAGCCTGGAGCCAAAAGAGCTGGCGCAGGTGTAGATGAGAAGTTTGTCTCCAAAGATGCAAAACCCACGTCTTTGGACCCATTGTCATGTATAAGTAAGATTATCATTATTGGATCGTTTTCAGTTGTGAATGTTTTGACAAGGGAAGTAACACCCTCCTTTACTTCGGCAGGCACGGCAGATCTGCACAAGATGTTTCCCACCCCGCCCTCTCTGGAGCAGCAGGGTTACTCCCCCATGAACTCTGGCAGCAAAGACAGCCTGGAAGCGGGGGCGGGCCTCACCCTGCTGGACGGCAGCCAACTAAACAACCAGTTCAAGATGGAGGTGGAGGAGGGTTTCTGTAGCCCCAAGCCCTCTGAAGTAAAGGTACGTGACACCCCCGCCCAAACTCAGAACACACAGACAACAACACAGTCTTTGAAATTCTGGTCTGTATCCTTGTTTGTAGGACTTCTCTTTCGTGTACAAGCCAGAAACGAGTCACCCGTTCATCGGCTGCTCTATGTACGCCCCGCTGAAGACTCTTCCCAGTCAGTGTCTGTTGCCGATCAAGCTGCCAGAGCACAAATATGTGTACATGCGCAGCTGGAGTGTCGGCAAAATAGAGCTGATTCCACCGGTGGTGACAAAAGACGGGTAAGAAATGCAGCACGCTCGCTAATCTCTTCGTTTGGGAAAACTGCACTTCATCTAATCCAGTACAATACAATACAATACAGTTTTAGTAAAATTTTTGGAAAAAGAAATATACCTCTTAACACACAAAACATCAGCAATCAGTGTTACAAAAAGACAATTATAAACACAAAGATTTGGGATCACTTCACTATCACTGTATGTGTGAATCTATTCTGCTAATTAACAGTGGTTTACTTTGTACAGTCATAACTTATAAATATGAAAATGTGTATACAGGATGTCCCTAGAAATGTTGCATCACATGAAATGAATAATGTTGTTTCTCAGGCAAATAAAATAAAAAAGCCAAATGTTTAAAAATGACAAATTCCAATAACAAAGAGATACTATAGATTTTATAACCGTTTTTACAAATTTTCACGACTGTTTTACATGCACACTTGAATCTATGCATTTACATGTACGTTGTCGTAATAGCTGATGCCTCATTACAACCCACTAGCTTCATCTCTGGTCGCCATGCCAATGAAGCAATTCTATGGTAGTGGACCATTTGCATGAGATTTTACCACCCCCCCACACACTTTTTTTTTTTTTTTATAAATCCTTTAGGGTATAATTTTGACAAAAACAGAAATGGTAAGATGCATGTTAACTGTTTAAATTGTGAAAAAATACAAATAATTTCTCCTTTCCTTTTAAACCTTTTTACATGTTTCATTAAAATTTGTTTAAGATTTGAGATCATTTGAGCAAGAATTTACTATGTTATAGACTACAAAAAGATTTTGGGGGTTCTTATTTGTAATTCCTATGGGACCAATGTTCCAAAAAGTCAGTCCGGTGAAAAAAATCTCAAGACAAAAGGTTTTATTTGTATTTTTATTGTATGTATACTACTTTCAATTCCACTTTCTTATCCAACTGCATAACACCATTCTCCCTTTATTTCATGAAAGTAACATCCCAAGTGTGGAGGCTGAGGACATTCAGACCCACACCCCTCAGACCCACACACCCGTCATGTCCAGCAGTGCCCCACCCAGCAACAGCGGCGCGGGCATCCTCCCCTCCCCGGCCACACCCCGCTTCTCTGTGCCCACACCTCGCACTCCCCGCACCCCTCGAACTCCCCGCGGACCTTCCAGCGTCCAGGGCTCGCTAAAGTACGACAACTCGGACCTCTACTCTCCCGCCTCCACTTCCTCCACCTGCCGACCACTCAGTTCTGTAGAGCCGGCCACCGTTCCCTCCATCCCGGAGGCCCACAGCCTCTATGTCACACTTATCCTATCCGAGTCGGTCATGAACCTCTTCAAGGACTGCAACTTCGACAGCTGCTGTGTGTGCGTGTGCAACATGAATATCCGAGGGGCCGATGTGGGCGTGTACCTGAAGGATAACGGGGAAGCCCAGTACCCCTGCACGTGCGGCTTCAGCGCCGTTGCCAACCGCCGCTTCGGTCAGTCCGCCGGACTCTTCCTGGAGGACGAGCTGGACGTGGTCGGGCGTGGCTCGGATGCCAGTCGCGACACGGAGCGTTGCTTCGAAGAGTTGCGGGCGTCTGTGAAACACAAATCCTGCAGTCTGAAGGAGAAACCACCAGATGAGCTCATTCTGCTGCTCCAGGACCAGTGCACCAACCCATTTGCACCGATGGCAGGTGTGGAGTACAACAAACTGAGCTCTGCCCCCAGCTCCTTTGTGAGGGTGGAGGAGAGAGACTGTTACAATGACTGCTACATGGCGCTGGAGCACGGCAGGCAGTTCATGGACAACATGTCAGGCGGCAAAGTTGACGAAACACTAGTGAAGAGTACTTGTCTTCACCAGTGGCCAAAATTCAAATGTAAGCACATCCATTTCCTTCCTTTCTCCATCTTTTCTTGACTTTATTCCTTTTTAAGTTAATGAAGTGAGACTTTGTTTTTTGTTCTTCCATCCTGAAGCAGCGGACATGAACAAGCTGTTCTCTCAGGATGTCCTGCGGGTGCTGTTGTCCCTCCAACCTGTCTTGCAGGATGCCATTCAGAAGAAGAGGAGTGTGCGCTCATGGGGGGTGCAGGGACCCCTCACCTGGCAGCAGTTCCACAAGATGGCCGGCAGGGGGTCTTATGGTACAACTGTGGAGAATACACTTTCACGTTTAATCTACTTTACTTCAGGAGCCTAACCTTTTCCCCTTACTCTGCACACAGGTACAGATGAGTCTCCTGAGCCACTGCCCATCCCCACATTTCTCGTGGGCTACGAGTACGACTTTGTGGTACTGTCCCCCTTTGGCTTGCCCTATTGGGAAAAGCTGCTCTTGGATCCCTTCGGCTCCCAGAGGGATGTCGGCTTTGTTGTCATCTGCCCAGAAAGTGAAACGCTCCTATGCCGGGCCAAGACCTTTTTCAAAGAATTGAGTGCCATTTACGAGGTGTTTGCTTCGTCCCAGTCTTCTTGTGCTCACGTCTGCAAAAAAAAAATAAAAAAATATCTGAAGACCCGATTTGATTTCCTCTCGACAGGCGTGCCAGCTCGGGCAGCACAGGCCCATCTGCAAAAGTCACCCTGAGGGCATCCTGAAGGTGGGCAGCACAGAAGGCAGGAACATGGCAGAGCAGCCCCTCAGCGACTGGTTCCTCAAGATGGCCGCCAGAGATGCCAACAGCGAGGCCTTCAATAAACTTAAACTCTTTGCTCAAGTGTGCCGCTACGATCTAGGTACCTAACTCCTATTCTAATGCTGGACTAGGGGGGTGCTTATTACAGGGAGTTCTGTTCTTGTGCAACGTAGTCTTACTAACCTATGGTAACACAATAGTCACCTGCAGTAGGTAAAAATCTGCAATGTAGTGAGACCATATAAAGAACAGTTTTAAAAAAAATAGTTTTACCCTTTTCTGCACGCTTGAAACATGTTTAAATGTATTAAAGCACCTTTTTAAATGTATTACTAAGCAACTGGTCTCACTCACAGTTTCCCTAAATAAATAATAATAAATAAGAAGCAAAAGCGTACTTGCTTCAAGCTGTTTTTGTCACTTCAAGATGAGGTTTACTGTAAAACTGACAGATTAAACAAAAGAGAATTTATCATTGTATACAGTCTCTCCAAAAGTATTGGAACGGGAAGGTAAATTCCTTTGTTTTTGTTGTATACTGAAGACATTTGGGTTTCAGATCAAAAGATAATTATGAGACAAAAGTTCAGAATTCCAGCTATTATTTTACAGTATGTACATCTAGATGTGTTAAACAACCTTTTGTTTAAACCCACCCACTTTTCAAGTGAGCAAAAGTATTGGAACATGTGAGTGATGGGGCTTTCTAGTTGCTCAGGGGTTGCCGTTTAGATTGATTGCTTAAACATTAGTGCTTGTTTTTGGCTTTGGATTCCACCTGTGACAACTGCATTTCCTGTTAAGCAAGCATGAAGACCAGAGAGCGGTCTATGGGAGAAAAGCAAACAATTTTGAAGCTGAGAGAAGAGGGAAAATCCATCAGAGCTATTGCATAAACATTGGGCAAAGCCAATACAACAATTTGGAATGTCCCGGAAAAGAAAGAAAGTACCGGTGTACTGAGCAACAGACATCTAGCAGGTCGGCCAAGGGTATCAACAGCAGTTGATGACAGAAACATTGTGAGAGCTGTGAAGAAACAACAAAAGACAAGTCGGTGATGACATCACTGTCAACCTCCACAGGGGAGGGATGAAGTATCACCATCCACTGTTCGAAGAAGACTTTGAGAGAAGAAATATACAGGCCATACAACAAGATGCAAGACGAATCGGAAGGCCAGATTGGTTTTTGCAAAGAAGTACAGAGATTAGCCACAAAAGTTTTGGAACAAAGTTTTATGGACTGATGAGACCAAGATTAACCTCTACCAAAGTCATGGAAAGGCCAAAGTATGGAGAAAGAAAGGATCTTCTTATGATGCAAAACACAAGCTCATCTGTGAAGCATGGCAGAGATAATGTCATGGCTTTGGCTTGCATGGCTGCTTCTGGAACAGGCTCACTAGTCTTTATTGATAATGTAACTCATGATGGTAGCTGCAGAAGGAATTCTGAAGTCCACAAATCCGTTTTGTCAGGCAATCTGCCGAAAAATACATCCAAACTAATGGGGAGAAGCTTCATCCTGGAACAAGACAATGACCCAAAACACACTGCCAACAAAACAAAGGACTTCATCGGGGGGGAAAGTGGAAGGTCCTCGACTGGCCAAGTCAATCACTGGACCGTAACCCAATAGAGCATGCATTTAACCTCCTGAAGAGGAGACTGAAGGGAGAAGCCACCAGAAACAAACAAGAACTGCAAGAGGGTGCAGTAAAGGCCTGGAAAAGCATTTTCAAATATAGAATGCAACAGTCTGAAGTCGATGGGTTGCAGGCTTGATGCAGTTATTTCAAGTAAGGGTTATGCCACCAAATATTAAATGGTAGTCATTTAATAATGTCTGTTCCAATACATTTGTTCACTTGATCAGTGGGTGGCTTCAAACAAAGGGTGCCCTGTCCTGAGTTGTTTAACACATCTAGATGTAAATACCATGAAATAAAAGCTGAAATTCTGAACTTGTCTCATATTAATCTTTTGATCTGAAACCCAAATGTCTTAAGTACACAACACACAAAATGAAATTGACCTTGTCGTTCCAATACCTTTGGAGGGCACTGTATCACAACAAAATGTTTCAGCACACCATATAATTATTAGTCTGCTAGGTCAATGCTCACATAATGGGAAACGCCGTAGATTTACTTAGTGTAATTAGCGTGGATGTTACGGTAATTATTACTTTTCAAACAACCGCTACTTTAACACACACTGAGCAGTAGGGCTCATACTCTCCCTCTAATCATGACTAATTATTCGTGTTGACCGTAAAGACTTCTGAATCAGAATCGAACCGTTACTCCTTGTAGTATTCCGAAATAAAGAGATGTTATCGTCAAACAAATAAAAAATCCAATTTGATTGTTTGAACACTATGTATTTACTCGGAAAGCGCGCACGCTGGTGTGTTTTGGCTGCCACTTTTCCCTCCGGAAAGGTTTTTGTTTTTAGATTAAAATGGCCTACTTTAACCAGGATACCTTGCAGTACGGTGGCCAAAGGTAAAACCCGAGTTGGTTTTGCGCCAGTCTCGGTGCCGTAAATCCTCGCTGGCTTGGAACAGCTGCCTCCTTTCTAACTAGCTAGGTAGCTGGCTAGCTCTCTACATCTGCCATGCTATATTGGATCAACTTTCTCCCATTTATTCAGCCACGGTCGCCGTCCACCTACAGCAAAGGCTCCTTTATGGCTTTAGTTGTGGCACTGCCATTAATTTTCATGCACCTCCTCGGGCTCAGCTATTGGATGCCTAATTCCTCTGAGATCATCGTCTCGATGGAGGGCTTATAGGCTTCATCGCATTCCCCGCTGCGGCCACCATGGCCAGATGCGCACATGCGCAGAAACTGTGCACAGGAAGTCAAAATGCCGTTGTCTGTAAACACTAAAATTGTGATTTTCTGAAGTAAATGTGGTCTGGCAGAGGTTGCAGCGCTTGTTCAGAATAAAGTAAGTAGTTTAAGATTCGTTCTGATTTGAGTCCAAGAATTCTGATTAGCTGATCACTTTTCCACCCACACTCGAAACCCAGTTCGACTCACCACAGATTCATGTATAGCCCTACTGAGCAGCAACACATACCAACAGAGCCGACAGTAGTATTCACAGGCATATATTCTCTCTGGTCTGTGGAAATGACTTACTGGAGCTTAGTTGGGGACCTTCTCTCTTTTTGCTCTTAACTACGCTGTATCTCTTCCAATATACCCCAGTGCTTCCGGGCATGTTGCGGCACAACATGGTACTGCATTGAAGACGCACAAGTCTAAAGTCAGACTACAGTAGACTGTATACTGTAAAAACCCATTAACGATCGCTTAAAATGTGTGCTATACCAGTGGAACACTGTAACTACAGTAAATTATATGAAAAACACTTCTGGGCTATGAATATGAAACAAATGAAAGCGGTCAGTACAGTGGTAATTGAACGTGCAATCTTGTGCTCGCGTGACAACGTATTCTTCGCCGCTGCGCCAAATTAGTTCATTGTGCCCTGTTCGTAACTTTGAAATGTCTGTCAGGACCGTTGTCAAACCAAGGACCCCATTATGTATTATGAGCTTTTGTGGGTTGTTTCCTCTGTTTTTAGAAAGGCCTGCCCTTGTTTTAATCATAAAATCAGTGTTGAGGACATCCTAGTTCAATCATGTCTCCTCTCTCAGCTCCTTACCTATCAGAGCAGTCTTTGGACAGCTCACTCCTCTCTCAGCGCAACCCTGCCACGGAATCCTCGCATAACTCCACCTCTTCCAGCGCTGCCTCAGGACACACAAGTGCCACCGGCACCGCCCAGATCAACAGCGCCCCTCCGCTTCCCCCCCAGGTCTTGGGTGGATTGCCGTCATCCAAGCTCGGCGCCTACCCCCAGTTTGGAGCCAGCGGGTTGCAGGGCAGCGCGTCGCATAACGGGCCTCAGTTGAACCCGCAGGGCCCGGTTGCGGAAAATGGTCCCGCTGCTCAAAGCTCGAGTGAGGCGCCAGAGAGGTGAGTTGCTTAACCCATGTAATGACACTTGCTTAAAATGTACTTTTTTGTTTTTTTTGGCCACAATAACTTGCGATTACGTCTGTATTAAATGTTAAAAGAGTGCATTGTTTTCATATCCACAGCACAATGGACAGAGATAAAGTGGGAAAGCCGACAGACGGGGAGTCCCACGCCATCTCCTACCCGCCCGCTATCGTGGTGTACATCGTGGACCCGTTCAGCTACACAGACGCTGACCGTGAGGTCCACTCCAGCGCATACACGCTGGGCCTCCTGCGTTGCTACATAGAGATGTTGCAGTTCCTTCCCGCTCGCATCAGAAATGCAGTCTCCGTGCAGGTACACGTCCCGATTCCACAAAATGAGTGTGCTTTTAAAGTAAGATTTCCTGGGAGCATTTGTTTGGGTTGATGCACGTAGCAGCTCTATCCCACAGGGAGAAAAGAATGAGCGAGGGACTCATTAGCAGGCTAGTTCAGGTGCAAAGCGACAGGCTGACACAAGGTTGTGTCAAAGGGAATTAGTGCTAATAGTGGTGACATTCCTGCTGCAAGTGCACATGATCCAGTCAGAAGTATTTCCTGGAGGAAGATGGTTGGATGTAATACAACATCTCTATATAGTGAAGGCATGAATCGGAGTAAATCCCACCACTATTTCTTTGATGATGATGATAATTGCAATATTGGAGGAAAAGCCCCTTTAAAGCCATGGACCTGAAGTAAGTATAAACTTAAAACGTTATTCAAAATGTGTAAGTCAACCAAATATTTTTTTAATCCAATTGAAATAAATAGACATCAAATTTGGCAGATGGCAGTCAAGCCACCTTGTTGATGATAGCTCTTTTAAAGTGATGCAACATTGTTTTCTCAAAATAAAAATAAAACATTTAAAAAGGTAGCAGTGGATGTCCGGCTGAGCACATTTGTCTCACGGTTCTGGGGACCGGGGTTCAAATCCCGGCCCCACCTGTGTGGAGTTTGAATGCTTTCCCCGTGCCTGGGTGGGTTTTCTCCCGGCACTCCGTTTTTTTCCTCCCACATCCCAACAACATAGGTTGGTTGGAGACTCTAGATTGCCCGTAGGTGTTAATGTGATTGCGAATGGTTGTTTGTTTCTATGAGTTATGATATAACAATGCTTTTTGGACTTTAAACATATTGAGGTTAATGATTCATTAATGACAAAGCTGGTAGATATTTGTTTCTGTAGCGTGAGAGATATGGTGCAATATTTTTTTACACCTTTATAGAGATGTTAATATTCACAGTGAACTTCTATTGCTGGCTCATTATTTACCTTTATCTTTAAAATTCCAATTTCCCCCACCTAAACAGCTCAGTATGCAACTGCAACATTTTGAGTGTTACCATCCTCATCATCTGCTTGCGTTTTGCCGTCAGATCGTTCCGTGCCAGTACCTCCTGCAGCCTGTGCACAGTGGCGAGCGTCACCTGTACGGCCAGCACCTCAAGTCGCTCGCCTTTTCCGTCTTCACGCAGTGTCGGCGGCCCTTGCCGAACTCCACCAACTTCAAGGCTCTGACGGGCTTCGGGCCTGGCCTTGCCATCGACATGGCGCTCAAGAACCCAGAGGTAACATTGTGAGAGTATGGCTGGGCAGTATAGCTTTAAAATAAAATCAGATTTTGTGTGTGTGTGGGGGGGCGGCTAAATCTGTTTTTAATCTGTTTTTCATCACTGTTTAAAGAAAAGGCATATGAATTATATTATTCAAATCACATTTTGATTTCAAGAATTTTTATCCTCCCGTGTGGCTATCCTTTATTTCTCCTGAAACCAAAGACAGGCTTTTATGCAGGGTTTTTTCCTTGATTTCCAAATGAAATGCAACATTTACTTTCATCTGAAAAGAGGACTTGGGACCACTCTGCAACAAACCTGTACTTTTTCTCCTTACCCCAGCACAGACTCTTCTGACGTTTTTGGTTCAAGAGTGGCTTGACACATGGAATTCTACAGCTGTAGTCCATATCATGCTTACGTCTGTATGTGGTGGTTCTTGATGCAAGCCCCACTCCACTCCTTATGAAGTTTCCCCAAATTTCTGAATCGCCGTTTTTTTTAAAATCCTCTCAAGGCTGCGGTCATCCCTGTCACTTGTGCAGCTTTTCCGGCCACATTTTCCCCTTCCTCTTAACACTCTGTTAATGTACTTTGATACAACACTCTGTGAGCATCCAGCTTCATTTGCAATTTCTTTTTGAGATGTTTTCTGCTTGTGGAGGGTGTCAATTATGTTTTTCTGCACAACCGTCAAGTCAGCAGTCTTCCCCATGATTCTGAAGCCTACTAAGCCAGGCTGAGGAAAACCTCTGCAGGTGTTGTGCGTTAATTAGCTGACAAGATTGACACAAGGAGCCTACAATGTTGGACTTTGTCATGATATTCTAATTTTGTGAAATACTGGATTTTTTTTTCTTTCTGCCGTAATCATCAAAATTGAAACAAATATTTCACTTTGTGTTTGGTGAACCAATATAACGTACAAGTTGCCCTTTTTGAAACTAATTAATGAAATAAATGTGCTTTCCCTCTAGTCTAATTTTTGGGCACGTACCTGAAAATAAATCAGTGTCAGGCTCTGTTCGCAAAAATTGCACTTAAATATTAAACATTTGCACATAAGCATCGTCATTAACCCACTAAAGAGGCCCAAAAAAATTTCCTGCCAAACTTGAATGAATTAAAAACAAACACCATGTACTCGAAAGCATTTAGGCTTTGTTACTGTTTTTAAATCAGATGCCATACATTTCAATATCACTGTTAGTTTTTAGACTTTCTTTTTTTAATTGATTGTATGAATGTTGTCGTTATGTACTGTATAATGTCTGCTGCCTCTTGGCTTTTCAAAAATCGATTATATTTATCAATAAGCTTTTACCTGGTTAAATAAAGGATAAATAAAATGTAAAATAAGGCTCACCCTTGAGCTGCTTGACTGATGTGAGACCTTTATCTGTCAATCAAATGACACTAAAAATCAGTTCGCTGAAGTCAACTACTGCTTGAATATTGTTCAAGTTTGCCGCTGTGGTTATTGTTTATAAACGGTTAATGTTCCCGTGTGTGTGTGTGTGTGTGATGTGAGGAACACACAACTCAGAGCGTGACGTTTTAAACGATGTCGACATAGTTGAGTGACCTGTTTTACCTCCTTAGCTTGCTAGCTGGTTAGCTCGCAGACTAGCGAATGTCGTGTGGATCTACGGAGCAAATGTCGTTCTACCAACAGCTTGCTGAGTCGGGAGTGGCGGGTTTTACCACAACAATGAACATTTTAGTCCAGAGAAAACTCCTGTGTCCATTGTATGGAACGATAACCCGCCCTACTTTGCCTCTGATTGGCTAGCACCGAGACGAGAGTCGTAATTTGGATTCGCTGTTTAGAAGCTCTTCACCAGCGCATTCATGCACGCGTACTGGGGACGGGTATTAAACCACGCGCCAACGGACGTAGATTAAATATGCTTCCCCTGCTAATTTTTGTGCGTCTCAGACACTCGACGCGTGAGATCGCTGTAGTGTATTTTGATATGGTAGTGTGTTTCATATTGTATTTTCTGTAGTGTATTTCATATTGTTTTGGCCATTGAAAGTCCATAAACGTATGAATCGGCACCATGTCTTTGACAATGTGCAGCAAGTTTTCGGACTCGTGTGTTCTTCAGAGTCACGCACAAAGCAACATTTACTGCGCCATGACTCTGTTTCAAATGTTGAAATAATTTGGTGGTGCCATTTCCTTTGGTTGCAACAGCCATTATATGTACTGTACTTTGCAATGGACTGTCTCCCCCCCCATGGTGTGATGCTGCAAACACGAACCATTTCCAAATTACTGACAAAACTGCCTTTTCGGGAAACTAGCAGCTCTATTTGCAGCCATTATCATCTTTGTCGGTTAAAGTGTCAGCCTGACCTAAAAGTTCGATTAAGCGGTTATATCAATTAATCACCCAGCCCTACCTGAAAGACTTTGCTGCAGCTTCTTAAACTAACCTTTTTTCCCCCCCAAAAAAATGTTGTTCGTGCAGAGGCCAGAGTGTCTGCGTCTCTACACGCCGCCCTTCATTTTGGCGCCGGTGAAAGATAAGCAGACAGAGCTGGGCGAGACATTTGGGGAGGCGTCGCAAAAGTACAACATCCTGTTTGTGGGCTACTGCCTATCTCACGACCAGCGCTGGCTGCTGGCGTCCTGCACCGACCAGCACGGTGAGCTGCTGGAGAGCTGCATCATCAGCATTGACGTGCCCAACAGGTAAGCCCAGCACACCTGCAGAGTCACCAAATCTGACTGATCCATTTTGGCATCCGCTTAAAATGATCTGTTGCCTTCGGTTGCAGGGCTCGCAGGAAAATGAGCTCAGCCCGGCGACTGGGTCTGCAGAAGCTGTGGGATTGGTGTCTGGGCCTGGTGCAGGTGACTTCGCTGCCTTGGAGGGTGGTGATTGGTCGCCTGGGAAGGATGGGACACGGCGAGCTGAGAGGTAAAGATACACGCACAGACATAGCAGTCACCCACAGGTGCTTCAATTTTTGTTTTCATAGTGTGAATACAATGGTTTTAAAAAAAAATATGACTAAAACTAATCTGAAAAATTCCTTTGATAAAGTGGAACCTTGATTTACAAACTGCATTGGTTCTTGAATGGGGTTTATAAATCGAAAAGTTTGTATGTTGAACATAATTTTCAAATTAGAAATAATACAAACATGAATAATTGGTTCCAGCCTCGACAAAATTCCCAGTGTATCCCCTAGCTAGGCTTTACTTGGGCAGGCCGCCCAAGTAGATTGACAGCCGTCCAAGAAGATAAAACTTTATATATAAACGAAAACAAAAAAGGCAACACCATCGTGTGATCGCAAAAGCTGCATCACTATAGTACTTTGCCAAGCTCACCAATCAGAACCGCCATGCTACCCGTGGATAGGTCACGCAAACCAATCAGCTTTGAGCTGGTCAAAAAAAAAAATGTGCATCCTCCCTCCTTTCCCAGCTGAGAGAGGAAGCCAGGCATGCTACGCAACGTGTCAAGCTAACTTCCTCCAGGTTCAACTTCGCACCAGCTACTTTCTTCCGTGGTGCATAATCTCTCCTCTAAAGTAACTAACCCTCGCTAATATTGTGCCGAGTAACTCGTGACAGCGTACCGTTTGTCATTAGAGGTGGACGAGCGTTAGCTAAGCATGCGACACATCGAGCAAAAGGAGAAGACATGCTAATTGCGAAGCAAACGTGAAATGTTGAGTAGTGAAACACCAGAATATAAGGTCTTAGGTGTAAAGTACACTTTTAACAACCCTGGCTGTAACTGCGCTATAGTAGAGAATAGCACAATTATGGCCAAAATAATACTAACAATAATTATTTTGATCAATTTTGTAATCACGATTATTAGTCACAATTATTCCTCATGTTAGGGAAATATTTTTATTGCACTACTTTTTAACAAAGAATATGTAACACTATTCAGTTTAAAATCAATCTTTAAAAAATAAATGTACCCAAAGAAATTCTACTTTAGCAAGGGTTAACTGAACAAATGTGCTATTACAAAGTGCAATCACGAATTGCAACTTAATGGAAGCAAATGCAGTTAATGCATAGAAAGCAATAACATTATGCTGTAAGCACCGACTTTTCATTTAAAAATCCCTATCAAGATAGTGAATTGTCAAGGACGGTACGTCTCCGTTGTCCTGCTTGACCGTCGGTCAGTCGTGCACGGTCACAAACTGCAAAGAACTCGACACTTGTGATTTCCCTCTCGATCTACTCCTGGCGTTTTTTCATTGCGGTCCAGGCCACCCTGCAATGATTAAGTGTCTTACCCTGACATGCCATCTCGCCGCCAAGGTGCAGCAGTGCCCACATCTTAAATGTAAAAAATCGCAGACGATCAATTGAAGCCGATTAGCTGTGTGTGCAACTTGACAACGTATTCAGCATCGTGAACGAACAGTGAAAATAGTCCAAATAATTCCGCCAAATACCTCACTGTCAAAACGCTGTAGTAGTGCAACATGGTTTAGTACAACTCAAAGGAACACTAAATGGGTGGGGGGGAGTAAAGGTTGAAAAATATTTTCTTGGTGAGGCCCTAGTCGGGTTACGCCATCATTTATTATTGTCACCACACCCAGCAACACCGTTCTTTTCTACAAGATTCCTACCGGGCATATGACCAAATACTACAAAAAATATAAATATTGGAGGAATGCTACACAGTTTCCCCCGCGGTTGGATGCACATGATCCCGGATTTTGTGGTGGCGCCCATTATTATTTTTAAAGTTACTAAATGTACATGAAAATTGACAATGTTATCAAATTCATTATAACAAAAATCTGAACGTTTCACTGCTGGGGGAAAAAGATCGCAATGAAATAAGTACAGTATACCTTTAATAACTAGACTTTAGATTTTATTATTTTCCATTCACGCTCTGATTTAAAGTGCTTCATCTAATCTGTATGTCTTTATCACATCTTTAGCATGTTGGAAAAAGTTAAAAACGGATGTCAAAGTGTAACACTGAGTGTTTGTTTTGAAAGCGTAAACGCACACGCTGATGTTTTACGGTGCGCTTGATGTTCCAGACTGGAGTATTCTGCTGAGCAGGAGGAACCTTCAGTCCCTCAGCAAGCGCCTGAAGGAGACTTGCCGGATGTGCGGCATCTCTGCTGCCGACACTCCCAGCATCCTTAGCGCCTGCCTGGTCGCCATGGAGCCCCAGGGTTCCTTTGTGGTTATGCCAGGTAAGGCTCGGTACAGAACCGAATCAAGCAAACACCCCCTTCTTGTTCTGTGTTTGATTGGTATGAATTGGCCACGATGCAGACTCCGTGTCGACGGGCTCCGTGTTCGGCCGCAGCACAACGCTCAACATGCAGACGTCGCAGCTGAGCACGCCGCAGGACACGTCGTGCACGCACATCCTGGTGTTCCCCACCTCAGCAATGGTGCAGGTCAACACCAACACGTCGGAACCCATCGACATCAACTTCAACCCTATCAATCCAGGTGAGCGTTGGCAACGCGCAGAGTTGCATCGTAAGCTCTCGAACATAGCCGACCTCTCGCTCTGTGCAGACGGCTCTGACGGAATGGGCATCTTTGACCTGTTCGACAATGACATGGTGGACCCGGACATCATCAGCATCCTGCCCAACTCGCCCACCACGTCTCCCGTGCACTCGCCTGGCTCGCACTACCACCAGGGCGGCGATGGAAGCAAGGTCTGTACTGGCATCATGTTAGCGTCCTAACGATATGAACACCAGCTACTTCATCTGCTGCTTCCCCATACTACAATAACCTACAAACTACTGAACTTCAATACATCTGTCAAAGCCCAATCTACCGACCTCGAGATTATGTGGACCTAACGGCGCTTGATGAAAACAGTCCAATGGCTGCTGCACCTTGATGAAATATCATGATCTGTCTGCCTCTAACGCAAGAAGACCAAACTGAAAGGGTGAATGTCTGTTGGCTGGAACATTAGCCGTTTTGCTTCTTTCCTCAAAAACTCCACAGTCTCCACTTTGCTGAACTTTGCCCTCAGTCTCCCCTCGAAAAAAACAAAAATGTCATCATACTCGAAGTGAAAGCAGGAGACTCATTCTCCTACATTGTCTGTTAAAGTTTTCCAACTGTTCAGATCAATTGTCCATGTTGGACAATTGATCTGTTTTAAGGTCTGTGTGGCGTTTTGATGGAAGTGGGACTCATGCATGTTGTGTATTAAATATTTTCTGATGGTGTGTTGCAGGGTCAAAGCGCGGATCGCATGGAGTCTCACGAGGAGGCCTTGAACATCCTGCAGCAGCCGATGGCGCTGGGCTACTTCGTGTCCACCGCCAAGGCCGGACCGCTGCCAGACTGGTTCTGGTCAGCTTGTCCTCAAGCTCAGAACCAGTGTCCTCTTTTCCTCAAGGTACAGGACAAGACCTTTTTTGTGCTTGACTTTTTTTAAGCTCATAATGCTGACGTGAACGTTGTCTCCCCCAGGCTTCTCTGCACCTGCACGTGTCTTCTGTCCAATCAGACGAGCTTCTGCACAGTAAACACTCCCACCCCCTCGACTCCAACCACACCTCTGATGTCCTCAGGTCAGACAGTTGATGAGATTGCCTTCATGAATACACGGTCCATTTCTAAAACTCACCTTAAAATCCACAATATACTCGGCCTGTTTAGCTGTGCCATCACTTCCTTATACAAGGCTGCAGTACTACAACTTTGCCAACTTTGTGAATTATTTCAAGTTGTTGTTTATTTCTGTTGCGCACTGTGTCAATTATCATGAATAGCTGGCAAGGAATGATCACATTTAGGTAACTATATGACACCTTTACTGTGGCTTTTTAGTCATTCGGTGTATTTCTATTGTGCAAAGTGTACAACTTAACTGTAGATTATTTCTTGCCGTACTGTTTATTTCTGTTGCGCAAGGTGCCAGTTGTCATTAACTCATTCACTGGCAGCCGTTTACAAAGCAGAGTTCACATATTGCCAGCCGTTTTATAGGATTCTGACTGAACTTTCAAGGCCCACAGAATTTTGTGTTCTGTGACAGAATGAGCACCAAAGTTACCAAAAGAAAGTAAACACTCTTCTTTCATCATTCACAATAAGTTTGTTTATAGCTTTGTCTGTTCTTCAGTAATTAGCAGTAGAACATGGGCTGGGTTCGCCAAAAACACCAGCTTCTGGCCAAAAAGCAGAAAATTTGCTTTTGTGAAAAACATGTCAAGCAGAAATGACTTTAACACACACACACACATTTATATATATATATATATATATATATATATATATATTGCTTTTGACACCTCAAACTATAAAACAACCAAAATGAGACTTGAGAAAGGGGTTTTAATGGCAAAATAATTTACAAGTATAAAAGCAGGGGTCTACACTAACAGCACCAGCGTGGGGGGGGGGGGAGGAAGGAGGAACAAAATACAAGGTGTGAGTTGTTCTGTGTGTTTATTCGTTAACAAACAAGTAGAGCTTTTTTAGCAACAATGTAACTGCTTAAAGAAACATCCAATACATAAAATTACAACTAAATACTTCTTGTTGGGACCTCTTCAAAAATTATTTTAATAAAGAACCCTGCTAAATCCTGCATGGCAGTAAGAATATATATATATATATATATATATATATATATATATATATACACACATACAGTGAGTTGGTCGTCCGTGGTCCGACTTAGTTTGCTTCCCATAATAGTCTTTAGTCAAGGTCCTGACAACGGTATATAGGCTTTGCCCAACATGGAGTGGTGTTTCCAAATATAAATACACACAAACACAACTAAAAGAGATATGTGAAACAACAGCCCTTACGCCTGGCAGAGTGGTGTTGGGATTGCCTCTGATACAAGATTGATTTAAAAAAATATGGTGATGGGAGTAAAACTGTTGAATTCCAGGTGATGAACGTAAACATTCATGGGAGTGAATGAGTTAAATGCTTACATTAGCTAAAAATGTCCACCCTGTCAGTATCTTATTAGAAAGGAGGTCACATATTTTGCTGTTTGGGCGTACAATGTCTGCAGTTAATATTACAAAATATATATATGGGAACTGGACCTTCATGAATTTCTAACATCATAACGTCTACTTAATGCAATTAATATGGAGTTCAATGGAAACTCTTAAGTTTTTTATTTTATTTATTTTTTGACAAAACGCCTCCTCTTTGCCACAGATTTGTCCTGGAGCAGTACAACGCCCTCTCCTGGCTGACGTGCGACCCCGCCACTCAGGACCGCCGCTCCTGTCTGCCCGTTCACTTCGTGGTGCTCACGCAGATGTACAACTTCATCATGAACATGCTCTGATGCTCACGAGCCGTGGTCGCAGGACCCGTCACGTGACACGCCAGGAGCTGCAAGAAGCCTCTCGGCGCTCCCGCCAGCGTCCAATCAGTTGCCAAGAATCCATTTTGGATGATCAAGGGAGGTTTCGTAAAAAGGTGTTTTTAATGACTGTAGATTGCAATCGATGAAATTTTATCCTAATGAAATGCCTGCATATATTATTTATTGTAAGTTTTTAAATGTGGAATTTTTAACGCTTAATATCTTTTATATATTACAAATCCTAGCGGGTGTGTACATCTCAGTGTAAAGGAAGTGGCTTTGGAACAAGTGGTAAACTTTTTGCTGTAGATGGCTTTTAGAATCTTATTTTTTCAAAGAAGGGTACCCGCCTTTTTATCGCCACGCTGTAAACATGAAGTGGACGCCTGACCCCGCCCCTCCCCGCGGCGAGTGGACAGGAAGCGTCTCGTGGACGCGCGCTCGCCCGCCATTTGGGGCTCCAGACGCTCTCGCACACTTTAACTCAATGAGCTTTGAAGAGGAATTCAAAAGGTACATTGTCAGATTATATATTTTATATAACAGATTTAGGTAATCGTGTGTGTGTGTGTGTGTGTGTGTGCGTGTGCGTGCGCGTGCGTGCGTGTGTATATGTGTACATATAATTGTGTGCCGCTACTGATGGTGCAGCTTCTGTTTTAGGAATAAAGTGCGTCTACATGATGTGTCTTTGTACCTGCTCTTTGAGTCTTACCCTTTCTCTTGTTCGGATTTAAAAAAAATATATAAAAAATCCCAAACCAGAGCATTAAAAATATTTTAAAAATTCTCAATACTAAAAATAAGCAGTTAATTTTCACTTTGCAGGGACTTTAAGGGGGAAATCATTTTTTTCTTGACTTTAGTATGGATCTCAGATCTTTTAGGAATTTATCCTTTTTCTTTTTTAATATGTAATTTAAGATGTATGTACATTTAAAATGTATCTTTAGCAATTTCCTTTTTTTTTTTTTTTCTTTTATACTTCTATATACGTAATTGTTTTTACATGTACTTGATTTTTTTGTAGTTTTTTTTCCAGATGGTTTTATTTTTTGGTTTTTCTCATTTTAGAGCTGCAAATGATAAATTGAGGAAACTGGTCTCTTTTTTGTTGAAGACCTTTAATCCAAAAGGCTTTTTGTCTTTTTCACTTCTATATTTTTAAGTGTGGAGTCTCCCTATTTGTCTCCGGTGGTTATCCCCTGGGAGTGATCACAATAGCGTTGTTGCTAAGCGTGGCTGCAGAAAGACCATCCTGCATACCAACCGGTCGCTCACCTGCCTGCTAGCAAACAGCTTTTTTTGGGGGCCATTCTTCATGTGGAATAAGGGAATACTTGGGGAAGGTACTGGGAAACCAGGTGTTTCCATACACTATCTAAAAAAAAAACATGCTTTTTTCCCCACTTCACTTTCCCAGACTTAACGTTTACTGTTTTTTTTTTAGGTCAATTAGGATTACCAAAATTATTTTTAATAGTTTAAATGCCATAATAATGAAAGACTTTAGGGGTGTTTTCACTACCTTCTTCAAAGTCAGAAGTTACTTACAGTAAGATTACTTTGCCTTTAAAGCATTTGGGAAAACCCAATGTAATTTTTCTTGAAGCTTCTGATAGATTTATTGACAACATGAGTTAATTAAGAGACACACCTGTCCATTTATTTGAACTAGAAACACTGCTTTGTGTAGCATCAAGGAAAAGTCAAAAGAAAGAGAAATGTGGGCACAAGTCCAGTTCATCCTTGGGTGCAATTTCCAGATGCCTGAAAGTGCCACACACCTTCATCTGTTCAAACATGTATACACAAGTGTAAACATCATATCCAGTCATTTTACTGTTCAGGAAGGAGACGGGTTTTGTGTCGCAGAGCTAACTTTGGTCTGAAATGTGCATATCAACCCAAGAACAAAAGCAAAAGAACTTGTGAAGATGCTGGCTGAAGCCGCTAAGAGTGTGTCATTATCCACAGTGAAACGAGTACTGTATTGACATGGGTTGATAGGCAACTCACTCTGCCAGAAAGAAGCCATTATTCAAAAAGAAAAACTTAAAAAAAAAAAAAAAGCCAGATTAGTTTGCAGGTGCACACAGGAAAATACTTTCATTTTGGAAACGATGTCCTGTGGTCTGACAAAACTAAAATTGAACTGTTTAGCCATAATGAGAATCCTTACGTTTGGAGGAGAAAGGGGGACGCTTACAACCCTGAGAACACCATCCCACATTTGAAATACGGGGGTGGCAGCATCATGTTGCAGGGTTGTTTTTCTACAGGAGGGACTGGCGTACTTCACAAAATAGATGGCATCATGAGGGAATAAGATGATGTGGAAAGCAACTGAAGCAACATCTCGAGACATAAGACAGGAAGTACAAATAATTTGGGAGATGATTATGAATTGACTGGACTACAGGTTTATTCTCATTCTGGCAGCATCCATGGGACCAGTGGAGGTTTGTCAGTTTTGCTCATGTTTTATTGGGTTATGTCAAAGCAGGAATTTGATTTTTATTTTGTCAGTCCATCTGTAGTTTTTGATACAGGAAGCTTTTTAAACCAATTCACTAAAATGAACAAAGCATTTGTGTTGTATTTTACAATTTTCAATTAGATGTTTATGTATTAATTTTTGTTTTTATTGTAAAATCAATCCTGCTTAAATCTAAAAGATGTTGGAAAAAAAAAAGTTTTTCACATTTCCATGGGTCAACCGTCAAACTATCTCGTAGAGCTTTTTTTTTTCAATCTTAAAGTTGTGAAGCAAAGTGAATAAGCTTTGTCCTGATTGGCTGAGGACTTGACCCGCTCAACTGTTTATTTGATAATACACGCACACACACATGCAAGATAAGATCACTCAGCCACACGGCATCAGCTCATAAAATAATGTATGAAAATGTGTGTAAATATAAAAGCAGCAGAAGCATACTTCAATACTGAAAATAAAAATGCATTTAGAATCTAGAACAATGCAAATTCAAGTCAACGTCCAAACAATAGAAAAATGCTGAAAGATATTTTCCACATATCACACTACATCCATGCCCAGCCCCCTCGCCACCATGGTGAGGGCCCTCACGGCTCCGGACGTCCCACCGGGGTCGCACTCCTCCTGCGTGGTCCCGCCGGGATCGTCCTCGATGTGCGGGATGGTGCTCATGACGCAGTACACGGGGGAGTCGCCACCTCCACGGGGGCTGGACTGGGCGGACGGGTCCTCCGTGGAGGAGGAACAGGAGGAGCGTCCGCTGTCCAGGGTGACGGCGGCCCTCTCGCCGCGACTGCGCTGACTCTTGCGAAGGCTGACGGGCTTCTTGTTCATGTTCTTCATGATCTCTTTGGTCACCTCCTCAGTCTCCACACGCACCATGTTCAGCTTCAGAAAGCCATCCACGTCCTTCCTGTATCTGAAATATATTTACCATTTGGCATTTATCCCATTAAATTAAATGAACATTATAAATGAACTATTACAATATGCTACAATATTGCTATAGTTCACCTATAACCCTGAGGACAAGCACATGAAAAAAATGGATGGATATTACAACATGTATGAATTAATAGTATATTTTTTCAAAATAAATTACATTTAAAAAATAAAAATAGGATGTATATTTTGTGTTCAACAAATAGATTTTCATTTCATGATATAACATTTTATAAGCTTAATGTGCAGCAACAACAACAACAAAAATTCAAACGTGTATTTCTAGATGTTTTGCCGAAGCCGGAAATCGGGTCATTCAAATTTCTTGAATTTATCTACGTCACTCGCGAAGATCTCCGCCTTCTCTTTCCGCTTCCGAGCCAGCACTGTCAACATGACAAACACGTGCTATCACAAGTGGGTCTTCTACTCAGAGGGAGCCAATCAGAGGAAAGGGGGCGGTCTTAGCAAAATACACACAAAGCGGATACAAAACTGGGTCAAACAGAAGTAGCTGTCAGAGGGGCCTTTTCTGGACACTCGTATGACAAAACCAAGGTGTTTTTTTTTAATTAAATTGACACTTTTATACTAAGTCCATGTTAGAGAGTCACTCAATGGACATCTAAATAGACAAAATAATGGGACCTTTAATCACAAAAGAGTCTGAAGGGCTTTACAGGCCCACAGTTGATAAAGATCGAGAAAAATTACTACCGAGTCCTATTATTTTGAGGAATTTTTTTTTTTTTTTTTATGTTCGAAATTAGTTAATTTTTTTTACTTTGTATGCAAAGTGTTTTTTTTTGTACTCATGATAAAAAAAATATTTCACATTTTTTTAGGCCTATTGGGCAAAGAAATAAACAAGCTGTCTTGCTTTTTTTAAATTAACATTTAAATCACGTTTCATTTTCAACATTTACTTAATATTTGTGTATGCTTAATATAAAAAAAACCAAATATTTTTCTCAAAACGTGTATGTTAGTGTTCAGTTTTTTAAAATGTATGCTGAATATGCAAAAATTGTCAAAGGGTGAATTTGGTCTAAACCATTTTTGCATGGTTGAATTATAGTAAAATATTTTGAATACTTTTTCTTCACTAATTGGCTGGGATAAATCACACTTCTTTCACTGGTTTATGTTAAGCTGTGTGGTATCAATTTTGTTGCAAGTTACCAAATATGAATCCTTGGTTTACGTTACCAAGATCGCTGGCTTATTCAGGAAGGGTGCATGGCATCCATTTTGTCTTAAGTTACCAAACATGGTTCCTTGGCTTCTAAAGGCTGAGTTTGACCGTTTACAGTACCAAAAATGGTTCGTAATGTCACCAACCGGAATCGCGAATGTCCCGAGGGCCACTTCAGTTCATGTTTCTTTCGCAGGTGAAGAGTGAGCGTGTAACACCAGGAGAACACTTTGTCGCAAAGGTGACATTTATACTTGGACATCCCCCCCACCTGCACATGAAACATGACATCACTCATCTCGTCGGCGTCAACAACACGACGACAATCAGGTCGACAATTGAACGACGGACCTCGTGCACCCTCTTGAAGTGATGGTTCATGGTCTGGAAGGTCTGACAGGAATATTCGCAGCCTTGCACAGAGCAGTGGAACACCGAGCCCTCGTTGTGGACGTCCGTGTGCTTCTGGAGGTCTCGCTGGTTCTTGAACCTGACGAGGAAAAATTACAATGACGCCCTCACTTGTGCGGTGTTGACAGTATTACTACGTAAGCGTGCATGCGTACCAACGTACCTTTTCTCGCAAAAGTCACAAGGGAAGGGCCGCTCGTCACAGTGTCGGAACCTGATGTGGATCTTGAGGGCGGCCAACGTCGTGCACGTCATGTCGCAGAAAGGACACTTGACCTGATTCACTGCAACACACGAACACACCCGCATGCGAAACTGCTATGGTCGCTACACATTTGTTAACACAAAAACGCTTACATTCCATGCGATGTTTACCCACTTTTTGGAAATAAAAGACATGATTTGCATTTTCTGCCAACTAGTGTTGCATGTTTGAGTCCAAAAACTGATAGACACTCAGCCAGAGCCAGTATTGAACAACTTTTTGTGAACAAAGGATTTTGATTTGGCTCTTCTGTGACTCAGGTTGAGCATTTGAGTCCATAGAATGATGGAATGTCAGCTGGGGCATTATTGACCAACTTTTTTAGATGAAAGTACGTTGATTTGGTTCTCCTGTGACGAGTTTTGTGCATGTATTCCATAGACTGATAAGACTCTCAGCTATTGACCAACGTTTTGTGAACTACGCACTTGGACTCGTATCTTCTGCGACTGGTGGCTTGCATTTAAATCCACACACTTGACAGAATCTCAGCCAGAGACTGTATTGCCTTTTTGTGACAAAGGACTTTGATTTGGGTCTTCTACGACTGGTGTAGTGCATTTGAGCCCACAGATCGATAGACTCTCGGTGAGAGCAGGTAAAGAGCAACTTTTTGTGAACAAAGGATTTTGATTTGACTCATAGATTCTCAGCGGGAGGCAGTATTGACTGACTTTTGTGAACACAGTACTGATTTAGATCTTGTGTGACTGGTGTGGTGAATCTGGGCCCATAGAGTGATTGACTCTTAGCTGTAGACATTTTGTGAATGCGAAAAGATGCGATATTTTGGATCTTCTGTGACTGGTGTCGTGCATTTGAGTCCATCTGTTTGACAAGAAGGAGCGCCGACTGAAGATATAAAATGCTATGTTAGCTTCTCGTGCTCGATAGCTCGCTACCATATGTCTCTCACTTGAGATCTACTTGAGTGTTTTACGTGTATTATGTTTTCATATTAGCATGGTTAACTCCTCCTTCTGCTTATATTGCAATTATTGTGAGAATGTGACTTAAACATTGTGTGTACAGTTACTAAAGGTTTTCTGATGGAGACAGTTTTGACTGTATTCCAAATATAATTGATCTAAACAGGTGAGTGCACAATAGTAGTGTAAATGATTACCATGCTGTCGTACGTGATCCCGCAACAGTCTCTCACTGGAAAAGGCTTTGCCACAGTGTTCACACACAAGTGAATCTAAGAGAAAACATTTAGGAATATAAGAACACCACCAAAGAATCAGGTAGGATGCAGTAATGCTGTTTGAAGGGTCCTCTCACCGACTGGCTGGGCCTGCCTGTGGAGGTGGTCAAAGAGCTTGGTGTTGCTGGAGAACATGCTGCCGCAGGTGGGACAGGCCACCAGTCTTTCTTGCGTGTGACTGCGCATGTGCTCTCTCAGGCGGTAGCGGATCTTGAAGAAGGCGTCGCAGTCTGACGGGACAGATGAAGGTCAAACAAGGACCATAGAGCGAAGCGTCGACTTCGTACAATGAGTCGTACTTGACCAGCGACAGAAGAGAGCCTGCTGTTGATGGGAGAGCTGCTGCTGCTGCTCCGCACTTTCCACGTGATTGTCCACGTGGCGGTAGAACCACTCGGGGTTGGTAAACGTGCTCTGTGCGAAAACAAGCGTGAATTAGCAAGTGTCTGAAAAATAGGGAAGGGTATCGTTATGGTCCTTAACGATACTACGACTATTAACGATACTGATTGTTCTTTTCTGAAATGCCTTCCAGTTGAATTTGAATCCCACTCAAAATAAAATTAAATGTGTTTGGCCGGTTTCTTCATGTTTCCTTTAAAGAATGGTACACAGCTTACAAATTGTGCAATGTTCACTTGTTTACTAAAAGTAAGGCTGCATTTCCAAATACAAGTAAATACAAAGCGAAAATGATACGTTAAAATAAAGTGCTTATATAAACAAAATATTTACTTTTTTCCCCCCTTTTCTGTTAAGCATGTCGACACAAGAGTGGTCTCCAACACATTTTCATATTTTAATTCAGAAAGTCTAAACAATTGAATAGTTTGAGTTTTATGATTGTTCCAAACTCTTGTTTAGTCTCATGATGGTGTGATTGCAACGGACAATCAAAACTGCTGAAAGGATTGTCGGTATCCCCCTACCCACCATTGAGGACTTGCACGCTGCCAGAACTAAGACAAGGGCGTGCAAAATCCTCTCGGACCGTCTGCACCCCGGTCACCGGCTCTTCCAGCTCCTCCCCTCAGGTAGGCGCAACCGATCAACGCAAACTAGAACTAGTAGACATTCTAACAGCTTCTTCCCGCTTGCGATCAACTTCTTAAACACCTAACCTATAATTCCATTACAACAAGCTGGCAATTTTTTGACTTGAGTTCGTTGTCACATTTCTGTGGGGCCAATTATGCATTACTCGTGCACTCACTGTAGTTGTCTCGCCATGCTGCACTATTTGCATATACTGGCCACTCATGCCAGAGTAGCATCTGCTCCATTTGCACACTGATTGAGGAGTATCTGTAACATTTGCACAACCGACATTGTCCCAGATGATCGCACTACTCGTCACTTTAAACCGCATACACTCCTTGAAGTCTCAGCGCCCTTTGCACAATGGTCATTGCACCGGACTATTGCAATATTAGTCGTTCGAACTGCTATAAGTGCTAGAGGACTCTGCATCTTTTTGCACAATTGTTTTTTGTCAATGTCTTTATGTCCCCAAAGTGTTCTGTAAATTGACTGTCTGTTGTACTAGAGCGGCTCCAACTACCGGAGACAAATTCCTTGTGTGTTTTGGACATACTTGGCAAATAAAGATGATTCTGATTCTGATTCACGCATGCCCTTTTAATAAGTGCTCTCAGTGGGAACTTACCACTGAGAAGTATCCTATTTATAAAAAAATTCAAATAAATAAATCAATAAATAAACTCTGGCTGTTACATTTAATTCTTTTGGAGAGCGCCATTTGTTCCGAATGCTCTCTTCCCTCGTCTGTAGTTTTCTGAGCTTTCTCTGCCTTTATCGCAACTTCCACGCTGGGTCTTTCTCACCCCTCGACTTTGCCTGGTCTGCGCGCAGTCAGTGATTACAGCCTGAGCTGCACACTTGATTGGCTGAGTAAGGTCACGTGAGATGGCTTAACTCGCATGTGATCAGTCTGTACATTTCGTCGCTACCGTAAAGCCTGTAATGCTGTACCGCTTAAAATAGAGGCACCCCGTATGTCTCAAATCATAACGTTTCTTTTTTGGCTATAGGTGTTGGTCCATATGGGGCTGCTTCTGGGTCTGGACCCGTACCGCAAGAGAGGGTTATATGGCACGATAGACGTTTGTAGATAATACTACGAATCGTATGATTCTGATATTGTAATATAATTGCACGGCACTACACAAGCAGGGGAAGGAGCCAGCCGTACCTCTCGCACGTGGGACTGGAGTGGGGCGAGACGGGTCACTTCCGATTGTGAAAATGCTTCTTCGATGAATAAAATAAATGTGAGTAATTTCTCCAATACCGTTAACAGAACCGTGAAGGGCGGAGTTTATCGCCATTTCGGTCCGTAATAATTTAATCCCGGGGCCAGTTGAATAAAAGGGCTCGATACCCATCCCTACCGAAAAGCGTCTGGAACGTATCCCCACCGAGATGACTGGGGGTTCATTAATTCTTTGTAATAGATGACTGGGTTTGTTACCAATGACACACGTACATCGCAGTTCTCCCACTGGCAGAGGTGTCTGTCGGAGCCCTCGGGCAGCAGGTTGCTGCTATGCACGGCCTGGTTGCACGCGGGCAGGTCGGGGTGGGACTGGAGCAGCTGCGAGCCCACGAACTTGATCTTGGCGTGGTAGTTGTGGAAGTACGCGTGCGCCTCCAACTCCGCCGGGCTTCCCATGGAGACGAACTCGCAGCCTTTCCACAGACAAGCGTACTCGTCTGGGAAGCACAAACAATGCGTTCTATGCAATGTGTTACAGAGGAAATGAACTACACAATTCAATTGAGCACGTTCGTGCGCGAGTATCGTCAGCCTCACCCAAGTCCTCCAGGGCGTCCTTGTCCCCCAGGTAGTCTCTCAAATGCTCGGACATGTGGTCGCTCAGCTCCTCCATGCCGCGGCCTCTGTAGCTGCACGACGCCCACTCGCACGCCACCTCAAAGCGGTCCAGCCTTTTGGTGGCCATCATGACGTGGGCTTATGTGCTGAGCCCAAAGGAAGACATTTTAGACACTACAGTACAACCAGAGAGCACTGATATTGCTGATGGTGTATTTATGAAACAGTTATGGTTGGGTAGGTCTGGGGCAAAGGCTGAAATGGGACTGGTCCCCAAAAAAGAAGGTAGACATCAAGGTATATAAAACAAAAATAATGCAATTTAGGTTTAAAATGTAATTCAAGCCTTGTTTTCACTGACAGCCATTCCACCACTAGTTAAGATAAGCTAAGTATAATAAAGGCTGGAAAGTGTAGGAAATGGAAACCTCGACTGTTTAAGGTGTCACGTCTGGTAGTTTTCGGCAAACATACTAATTCTATACAATTTGCCATGTCGATGCTACCGTTCGTCCAATAACAGGTGTCAGACATTTTTCTTAGGACTTCTCGTATAAATGAAACCGTTTGCTGAATGTGAAACAAATATTATTCAGATTTTAAGGTGATAATTGTTACATTGAATGTTTCCGACAAAATGTGCAATGTTCCTTACAGAGCTTTAACCAACGCCAACCATCGAGCAACTCCCGTTCGCTCCTCTCCCTTGTCTGCCGTTGTTTACTGCCGGGTTAGGGACCCGGAAGTGATTTTGTTTTTCTTCTTCGTCGTGGGAATCTTAAAAATAAAACACGTTATCGCCTGCCGGCGAAACGGAGCCCTCTATCGTCGTTTTTATTTTTGCACTGATCACATTTGTAATGGAATGAATTCAAATTAAGTGGTAAATCAACTTTTGTCGTGATTGTTTATGAAGACAATATTGATGACTCCAGCATGGCAAATAACATGTTAAAGAAGAAGCGGAGGTGCAGGTGATCTTTTACTGTAAAAGTGTCCCCACTAATCATTTATTCAATACCTCGTTGCTCTGCGAGCACACGAGACATAACTGCTGAATTATTGATGCACCTTTATGTCAGGATGACTGATTTGTAGGAAAACACATGAAATCATTGCAGCGAATACAGGAAAGAAAAGAAAATAAGTAATCTGGCATTTCACCAATTAGGTTACGTTGCTGTCGTGTTTCTTTGTCAGCAATTTGAAGCAAATTTTACTTTAATAAACAATTTTTAAAATTCACAAAATGTGGATTTTTTTGGTAGGCATTTTAGGATATTTTTCCAAACAATTTTCTCATTTTGCGGTACACAATGCGTTAATCGCCACCCCTTATGGCCAAGTAACAATATTTGGTAACTTGGACCCCTTACTCACTTTTTTTGGGACCTTATTCTTGCAAAAGTCTGCCATCATAATATGAACTTTTTTTCCTGGTAATGTTAATTACATCTTTTTCTTGCAGTAATACTTTTTCTTTTTCTTCTTACAAGTTTTTATCATATTTCTAGGACTTTATTATTGGAAATTTAGATTTTTGCTTTGTTTTAATGTTTAATGTTACAACTTTACCATACCTTCGTTATATTGTTTGTATTGTTTATAAATCGACGCCCGTTAATCTCAAATCTGACCAGGTGTATCTCAGACGCGCATTGACCTTTCGGATTGGACATTATATTACTATTATTATATTACTATTACTCTTAAAAAAAAAAACATAAGAATTAAAGTTAGGAAACGCAAATAAAGTCACAGCAGTTTACAGTCACGTTTTGTTCTTTAATTCGAGTTCATTCCAAACAAGCTGAGAAGCACACACACACACACACACACACACACGCACGCACACACGCGCACAAGGATCACAGCAACAAACACGTCATCTGCATCCATTTGTCTTTTTGTCCCGTTATATTGTAGCTTTAGTTCACTGTGATGAGAGAATGCAATGCCACCCATAATAAAGCAGACCACGAAAACAAAACAATCGGGCGGCCTTCAGCACCAGAGAGTGGGAGTGAGTGGACTGTGTGGCACCGTGTGGCGTGGACACACACACACACGCATACACATGTGCATATTAGGATTGTAATCCTGGAGAGATTTATGAAGGAGTTTTAGGAACACACTGAAAAGAAAAATAGTACACCGATGAAATTTAATTTGCAATATTATGAGATGGAAGTCGTAACATAATATCGTTTCTCATATGACCGCATTTCTTGCACTATTACATATTTTTCATAATAGACTTTTTTTGCTGGGCTCTTACAACTTTATTCCTGCAAAACGATGACTTTTTTTGTAATATTTACAGGTATAACATGTCTTTTCCGCGTAACATTACTGTTTTATTCTCGTAATATTAACAACTTCATTCTTGTGATATTTTTTGGCATAGTAATATTACTAATATTACAAATTCTTCTCATGAATTGATTCTCTCTCTCTCGTAATAAAATGGCTATTCTCCTATAATCGGACTGTTGTGTCATAATACAACGACTTAACTTTGGATTTTTTTGTTGTTTTTGAAGTTTTAATGCTTGGAGCTTTAGCACATCAAATTATTTTGTTTGTAATATATTTGTTGTACTATTACAACTTTATGCCCTGCGATTGGCTGGCAACCAGTTCAGGGCGTACCCCGCCTCCTGCCCGATAATAGCTTTGATCGGCTCCAGCACGTCCGCGACCCTCGTGAGGAGAAGCAGCTCAGAAAATGGATTGATGGATATTACAACTTTATCTTTGTAAAATTATCCTATTTTTGGCATAATAATATGATTTTTTCTCTTGCAATATTACACCTTTTACCCTTGTAATATAACTTCATTACTCTTGGAAAATTATGACTTTTCCCCCAGTGAAATTTGTTAAAGTTATTTTCTTCATAATATTTATAATATCATAACTTTTTTCTCAAAGAAATCACAACAGTTTTTTTTAAACTGTATATTAATATTTATTCTTATAGCATTAGGGCTATATCGTTTTTTTTTTTATTATAATGAATGTTTCTTCATCGCAGTATGACTTTGTTCTTGTAAAATTAGGACCCTCATATTCAGACTTTAAAATGAAAAGTTATTTTCTTAAAATTTAAACTTTTTTTCAATATTACACCTTTTTCCCTGTAATAATACAAGTTTGTTCTCATAGCATGACTTTTTTTCTAGCAAAGTTATAACTTTTTTCTTGTCAAATTGTATTATTATTTTTGCTTTTCAGTGTGGCCTTAAGACTCCCACTGAAAATGAAAATTATTGGCCTTGCGTGCATTGTTTGTTTACATATAGTGTAAGAGTTAAATGTAGAAGGTGGGGGTGCGAGACTACAGTCTTCTTTTGAAACTACATTGTTGTGTTATTATTATTAATGTAAGACTAAGGTTGGCAGCGAGGATCACCTTGCTGGTGTGTGTTTACTTCATAGCTCATACAGCCACTACTAGACTATCATTTACTACTAGACATGCATATACAGTATTTCAAACAACATAGCATATATGGACCCTAAAAGGCTAATTGTACAAGCTAGAATGCATACTGTTATATTCGAGGTGGGGAAAAAAAGTGAGGGGGTCTTGCATGCGAGCTGCAGGGAAGTCTAGTCCAATTGATTTGGTTTCTTAGCAACAAAACAGATGGAACTAGAGATCAGTCGCTAATGAAAAAAAAACAAAAAAAAACAAAGGAACAACAGTCGAAGCGCTGTAACGAGAAAACCGACCCTTTTTTCGCCTCACAAAATGAGTTTTTACAATCATTGGATGTGGAATTCTAGTGTAAATAAATGCCCTTTTGTACACGTACAGCACACATAACCATGGCTCTTCAGGACTAATGTGCAAATTAGGTGCTTAAAGAATCAAGAATCATAATAATAATAACAATATAAATCAGCTCCGTGGACCCGTACACACTCGCTCACACTCTCTCGCGCGCACATACAGTAGTAGTTTTACATGAGCTAAAAGTGACGGTAAACGAGGAAAAAGGCAGTGAAGCAAGTGTTGCAAATAGACTGAAGATACGGCGTTACTGTTTGGCCTCGGCCAGTCTATTGCTGATCTCTTTGTTCTTCTTGGTGACGCTCGCCTCCGCCGCGGCCGCAGCTTCTGCTTCTTTCTTCTTGGCGGACGCGGACGCGGCGAGCAGCTTCTTCTCCTTGTTCTCCTTGGCCTTCTTCACAGCCTTCCCCGTCACCGTTTTCTTCGGCCTGATGCGAGATGCCGACTTGTCCGCCTACAAACAAAAAGCCATCAGAATGTAAATAGAAAATATAGGTGAGCTAGTTTGACTATGTTTTGAGCATGCATACCCTTAAAGTGTCCTATGGGTGGTAATGGAGGTTAGTGTAATGACAATAAAAGAGCACAAAAAGGGTTTTTGTGCTTTTTCTTGGAGGGAAAAAAACAAAGTGACATGATCAGTTTTTACACTCTCTATTAGTTTTTGTTCGTACAGTATATGACTTTCTTACAGTGGCTATGAAAAGTCTACACACCGCTGTTCAAATGCCAGGCTTTTGTGATACAGAAAAAACAAGACCAAGATAAACCATTTCAAAAAAATAATAAAAATCCACCATTAATGTGACTATAACCTGTAGTTCAAATGAAAAAAATATATTTTTGGGGAGAGGGGGGGGAAGTCAAAATAAAATAATAACTGAAATAATCTCTTACAACAGAGGATGGAGACGTATTCAGAATTCAACACATTTAAACTCATGTTAAATGGGAGGCAGCATGCACGTGCCACCATTTTTAGCAGAGCCTGAAACTTTTGAAATGACGGTCAAAAAGTTGAATCTTGGTTTCATTGGATCATAACAAAATCTCCCAAACACATGTGTCATATTTTTTTTGCAGTTGAGTTGGATAGGGGATAGGTTATAATAACGGAAGAAAAAGTTTTGAAATAATTGATCTTGGCCAAATTTATTTATAGATTTGGAACAGGGGAGTGTAGACTTTTTTATCCACTGTATGTTACACAGATATACTGTAAACTGGGTCACCTCCAGTTTTTCCCAAAGAAAATAATAGAAATAGAAATAATATTTTCCAGGTCCAACATTGGCAACTATGACTTTATTCTTGTAAAATTAGGACTTTCTTTTCTTTAAAAAATTAAACAAAACACTAATTTCTTCCTCGTAATGCAACTACTACTTTTTCTTGTAATATTTAGACTTTAATTTTGTTAAATTACAACTTTTTTCCTCTTACATTTTTTTTTCTTAAAATCACATCTTTTCCCCTTGTAATAATATTGTAATCTTTCAACTTTTAGTTTACAGCTTATTTATTTTAAAATTACAACTTTTCCCCCTCATAATAGTACAACGTTGAATGTAATAAAATCACAACTTTTGTTTGTAAATTAGGACTTTTTTTCATAATTCTATTCTAATTGTATTTTTTTCCCTCATAATATTACAATGCAATTCTCATAAAATATTTGTTTTTCTCTTGTAAAACCATTCAGTATTATAAAATTAAAATGTTGTTCTCATAAAATCACAACTCATTTTTCCGTAATGGTAAGACTTTAATCTTTTAACATTACATCTTTTTAAAAAAATTAAATTAGGACTTTTTCCTGTAAAAAAAAAAAAAAAAAAAAAAAAAAACCTTCGCAGACATTAAAAACTTCTTTTATCATAATATAAAGACTTTAATTTGGTAGAAGTAATTTTGGGAGGTTTTCAGAATTATATTTTTCGAATGTAATCTTATTATTTCCAGCGTTTTAAAATTTAGCATTTCCCCCTTTTATGAGAATACATTTGTGAATTTATTCTCATAAAATGATTAAAATGATATGATAAATTATTTATATCTTATATATTAAATGCGAGAGACAAATAGTCATTTGTCTCAATATTACCATCTTAATCTTAGACATTGAAATAATTTGTTCCAGGCTCAATCTGTGCCCCAAATAAAACCCTTATGAAGTTAGCTGTATGTCGTGAACACTGTAAATTGTAAAAACAACAATCATGACTAAATATTCCTTCAGGAATGCACTGATGATTGCACGATTACATTAACATGCTACAAATGTCAACCAATGATTTGTGTACAGTTAATCACTGTAAATCATAAAAAAAAAAAAAAAAAACTATAATTATGACTATATATATTCGCTAGATAGGCTCTACATTGTCAGGCAAAACAGACAACAAAATCTCAGCAGAAAATGTGTTTTTTTGTGAATTAATCCACTCCAGGGTCCCATATAAAGCGCTTCATGATTCATGACAAGTGCTCTCGTAAAGGTGTTAAGCACCGTATGCAGTATACACAGCATCACCAAAACCTGTGGGATACATTGTGGTCGTCTAAAACGATACATTTGTAGTACTGGATGAATCCACAAAATTGTCATGAATGATTGACAGGATTAATCAAAAGAAATGAGGTGATGCAGGCAACCGGTGAGGAGATCTTTAATAATAATCATAATAATAAGGTTGTGATGAATAGGGACTCAGTCTTGGAGTGCATATTGTGGTTGTGTGTGTGCGTGTGTGTGTGTGTGTGTGTGTAGTCTGAGGTGAGCCTCCATGCTTTTCTAATGGAAACACACCTGACTACAGCAGATTAAGAACAGACCTGCTCTCAGCCTCTGACACGTCCTATGAGAATAAGAGAGGGAGGGGCTACATGAACACATGTTGACACACACACACACACACACACACACGCACAATGCACAGCGCACACAGACACTATATGGGACAACTATTTCTGTTATGAATGGAAAAATTCAAACAGCGCATCATAAAATCCAATACAAGCCTAATACCTCCACCAAGGCAAAAAAAAAAAATCTTCATTTTATACAATTTTAGAACCAAAATACACTCATTCATACATACCCATTATATTCACTTAGACATGAAATGAAAAGTGGAGAAAAAAAATCCTAAAAAAGTTTCAACATTGCATTCACGCATAGTATGGACCAACCTCTTATGCATCATAATGATGATATTATTATATTAAATTAACGACCCAACCTCACAAGTTTCAACAAAAGTGGAAATGAATTCCTGATAAATGAACTTTAAGAAAATCTAAATGAAACACATCCGCCACACAGTTCTGAGGATCCGGGTTGAAATCCGGCCCCGCCTTTGTGGAGTTTGCATGCTCTCCCCCCGTGCCTGCCCGGGTTTTCACCGGGTTGCCTACCCACATCCCAAAAAACATGCGTGGTTGGTTGATTGAAGACTCTAAATATTAACTACATATTATGATATGGCCAAAATTACTTTTAAAAAACATTATTGTGGTTGTAGTATACGGCGATGTAAAAGATGTATCATGGTGAAGGTTGTTTGTCATATTTTGGTTTTTGCTTTAAAACTAACCACCATGGCTGACATACTGTAGCTTTCAAAAGTAATCTTTTCTGTATCTCATTCGATTGTACATGTCTACCTAATGATGTGAAAGTAACAAAATATAGCCATTTAAACATTGTTAAAAGGGATATCCACTGATATAGAGACATGTTATTGACTGAGATGACCTCACAGTGTAAAAATGTTGTGAGCCTTAGTAACAAGCCGTCCTTAGGAGAGGTGTGTGGCGGTGGGGGTGTGTGGGGGGCGTCCACTCACCTTGGGGGGCTCCTTTCCGGGCTCGCTGTACAGGCTGCGTATCCGCCTGCGCTCCAGCAGTTTGTTGTCGGCCGGCTGGGCCTTGACCTGCTCGCCCCTGAAGGTGGCGCTGTAGCTGGTTTCCAGACTGGTCTCCTTCTCCACCGGGGGTTTGTACTGGGCCGCCGCCTTGATGGGCTTGACCGGTTTCACGTCCTTGTAGGCCTTGAACTCAGTTCTACAAGAAAACAGCAACATGATGTTTCATGTCTTGAGTGGAAGCTCTTTGCTTGAGTAAAGGCTTTTAGTGTCCCCGGGGAGCACTTTGCTTTATGGTCTCAGCTGCTCATTTGGTTACCAGTAACTACAGAAGTCTACAAATGCACATCAAGTGGAACTTCAGAGGTTGAACATCCCACAAGTGGCACGAGTCAAACGAAATTTGGGAGTTCAAACTCGGGAATTTTCAGAATTTCATATTCTACCGATAATCGAAAGCGGTGCTTTGAGGTACGAGTTTCATTTGTTCCATGACCACCGTCGTAACTCAAAACACCTGTGTCTCAAATCAGTTTTCCCCAATGATGTGAACGCAAATCCCATTAACCTCCTAAAAAAAAAAAAAAAAACTACAAAATGTTTTTGTAATGTGGAAAATAGTACTTAGCAAATGCAATTAAAAAGAATTTAACAGCTTCGTCACACGTTCTCCTGCAATGCACATTGTGCTGCTCATCCTTGGCCAACTGGAGGCGGTATAAGGCAGCCGTACGGATATACTGTACTGGAGACTCAGCTCCTTTATCGACAGTAATATTAGTCGTTCTTCGCAGCGGATAAAGAATATATGCGTGTGACTATTGTTACGGGGTCGATTTACATATGTTGCGGCACCATTTGGGTTCAGATATCTGTTGCTTAAATGGTAACAACAAAGTCGCATCCGTGCTAACGCATGTAGTTTCCCATTGTATGTTAGCATTCAGGTAGCAGAGGCTACCTTTAAATACATAACTTGTCATTCACTTTGTTTTATGTTTAGTTTGACAGTAGACTTCAGCTGGGAGTGGCAATAAAGAGCTCGAAGCCTCGGGAAGAATATTTATGATTCATAGCTGCCAAACTGCCGCTTGTTGTGAAGTGACTTGAGTCACTTGCCACCATACAGCGCTCGAATCTCAAGACGGCGCTCGCGGGTCGAAGCAAAAAAAAAAAAACGGCCCGTATCTCAGGGCACCACTGTAATTGGATACAAATTGATTATTAAACGCAACGACACGCGTGTGACTGCAGAACATTAGCCCGTGTGGAAAAAAATTATCCCTCCGAAGCTGCGAGGCAGCCATTTTCATTTGGCTTTGTTGCAATCGAATGATTCAAGTTATCCGATGAATTATTGAAGTCCCAGTTGAAACCATCATCTCGAACATCACGTGCGACTTCAGCGAGCAGCTACAGTAAAATACCTCGAGTGTGTTTTGCTTTTTGCTTTGGCTTGTTTTGTGTTTTACCACAGACAGATACCAGTGAACTTTTGGGATGTTTTTAACTTCGGAGGTTGTACTGCAGTTTCTGTTACCAGTCTGGAAAAAGGCCACAGACGCAACACAACGTAAATATGCATCTGGTCGCTGCTAAAGAGCGTCATATTGACGGTCCACTGTGTAAAGTACATTAGCCCGGCCGTAATAGTCATTCCAGCCAAGAAAGCTTAACTGCTCATTACGCCATATTCATATTCATATTCATGTCTTCAGTGGAAAGAGAAGATCATGGGGCGATCTCCGTGCAACCAACCTCCCAGCAGTTGATTCAATTATTCATTCGGTTCTGAATGCAGGAAGCCAGCCCGCCAATGTGATTATAGAGAACAGCACACGTGATTACTGTACAGGCACAACCTTTTTTTTTTCTCGCTGGCTTCATTCGTGCTACATACAACATTGATTTGGTAGCGCTGGGAGCGAGGAGCCAATCAATACATTAGCCTTATCTTGACAGAAATATTGCTCACAGAAGTCATGGGGGTCTTGTAACAGGAGAATGCACAACAAACCGCGTCGCTGCGCTACTACATCCTGCTTATAAAGCGTAAATACACCTCGGGATCTTGCCATATATGTACAGTATACTGTTGAGTTCTATTACTTTATCGCGACATTTCTATTGTCATCAGTTGTGCAGTTGCATTGCTTACTGGGTGCAATGTAACTATAACACAGTAAAAAAAAAACATGTGATTACACCTAGGCAAATAAGGTCAAATATGGTATTTCCACAAGTAACAGCCTTAACTCTGATACAGTACTTGCCATGCCTCGATTAATCATCAGGTTGTGTTGTTCCCAATAAAAAAACTCAGTAAAACCGTGCGATTACTCCTATCCAAGAGAAATAATGACATATACCGTATTTCTTCAATTAATGGTGTGTTGTCCCATAAAATAAATAACTGCTGCATCTCAAATACAACAAAATAAAAACAGATGGCGCCTATAGACAGCTGTAAATATACCTTTACTATAACTGATACCACATGGCATCTGTAAAGTCGACACTTTACCGTTGAGAGAGAAAGTGCTGCTGAAAAATGAGAAACAAGGAAGCGGTCACTAACGGAGGCCAGAATAAAAGTATATCCTATAAAATATACATCAGTACTATAGCTGAACATATACTGCATATCGGGTTTAAGACTGCCACTGACAATTACTTTAATAAGAAATGTATATGTTGATTAATCGGATTTAAAAATGTTTTTAAAATTTCCATCCTTTCATTCAAAAACAGGACATTATTTCAACGTGACAATGCAGAAAATGCACAAACATAAAATGATTATGATTCAGTAACTCGTTTGGTCCGTAACATGCCAGAAAATACTCAAAATGTTGAAAATTGTCTTCCAAAGTTAAAAAAAGAAAAAAAAAAAAGAAAAAAAGATGTCTGCAAATGTCTTATTTTGATGAAACAAAATGATAATCAGCCTGCTTTGCTACTATAATACATATAATTATTAATATTTATTGTGGAGAGGCTGACATTTCGAGGATTTGGACAATTTTGAGTTAAACAAGGTCTCTCAACGATTAATCGATTATCAAAAATCAGTAGCGATTAATTTGATAATCGATTAGCTCGATTAGCTGTCAATTACTTGTTGCACCTCTAATCAGGTTTCAATAAGTCAGTGCCCGCTGGCACCAGGTAGCCCCCCAAAGACCAGAGTTCCATTTTTTAAAAAGCTCTGCCGTGATCGGACATTGTGATTTCCTAGGAATGTTGTACAAGTTATCATTTTGCAATGTAGACATTTATAGAAATGAAGTGTTGCATACTGATATGTATGACCTCGTTATATCACTGTTGATAATTATTGTGATAAATCATTAAAATAATAAGTGTCTTTACAAAGATGAATGTCAGTAATTATTAATGAGAGCAGATTATGAAAGGTAGTTTGAGCAAATTTGTTGTTTCAGAAGTGTGAAGCAAACTCATAGCCCTTCACATTGGGTAGGTCAAAAGGTTGGTAATCCCCATATTATTGTGAACACATAATTTTATACAGCATATAATTCTCATTAAAAATCATGCATTTATGGAAAATGATTGAAAATGTATGACATTATAAAAATGTACGAGACCCAAAGGTGTAACTTCTTATATCTCACACCTTATCCCTAATAAACAACCAGTACCCGCTGCGATTGAGTAAATAAATACCTTAGGAAAAACTAATCAATAAGTAATGGCATATATAGATATATTAGGGCAACATTTTCAATATACAGTAAAAATATGAAATTAGAAAGTGATGAATGATAGTATTAGTGGTGAAAAATGTACATTATTATTTAAATATTTGAATTTGTATTTAAAAAAATGCATTGGACAAATGAAGGCCTCATCTATGAACGCCTTACCCTTAATAAATGTCAGGTACTCTCTGAAGTAGAGTAGGAAATATGGTATAAAATGGACTATAACAACATGATATTATAATGTATACTATTAGTATCAAATACAGTATATTTCACATTTATACATATAATGACTTCAAGTGATGGATGATATGGCGTGAGTCGAGGGAGCCGTATGTGGCGTTCAGGGACCATCTGTTCAAAAGAAAATGTGTAAACGGGACCTTTTCAGCATGCTCCGTGCCTTTGAAAAGATGGCGAACGTTGTGAGGGAGGGTGCCAGACGTCTCGACGTTACCTGTAGCTGCTGCTCGAAGTGCTCGTGGTCTGCTTTATGTGCCTGTTGAGCGCGTCGGCGGCCGCCCTGCCTTTGCCACTCCCGGGCGCCTCTTGGTCTTTCCTCTCGGCGGACTTGTCCCTCCTGGCCGGCTCCTTCACCTCCTTCTCCTGGAGCTTCTCCTCCAGCTCGCTCTTTTCCACGCCGCTCTCTTTCTCGGCGGCCACTCGCTCCACCTTCGCCGCGGCAGGGGGGAGCAGGCCGGCTTTGGGGATCCAGGGGTGATCGTGCTTCTTCGGGATGGGCCACGCTTTGTAGTCCTTCTGGTACTGGGTCTCCGGGTTGAAGGGTCCGGCCGCGGGTTGGTACTCGTCCCTGGGCTTACAGCTGGGCTCCGGGCGCACTTTCCACGCCTTGAAGTCTTGCCGCATGACGGAGGAGGAGGAGGCGTCCGAGGCGGCGGCGGGCGGTGCCTCGGCGGCCTCCGGCTGGCTCTCCGGTTGGCCCTCCGCAGCGGCCCGCCTCGGTTGCTTCTGCTGGACGTCCGAGTATTTGGTGAAGACCAGAGGTACGGCGATGTCCGCCTTGTCCAGCTCGCTCCAGAAGCGGTTGATGCAGCAAGCTCGCGTGATGCACGGCCACGCCATGGTGCGTTTTGTCGGTCGGCGGTGGTGCTGACGCAGGCTCGGCCGTCGGCACGTTAGCGAGCTTTCCTGCTGCTTTCCTCCTGCAGGATGCCGAAGGGTTCGATGAACGTGCTGAGGTTGCACGGCGTGGCGTCAAGACGACCCCACCCACGTTTTGCACCTGAACGCAACTGCTTGTTTCAGCCAGCAGAGGGAGGAGGAAACAGCAAGTAGTACAACCCCAATTCCAATGAAGTTGGGACGTTGTGTTAAAAACAGAATGCAATGATTTGAAAATCATGTTCGACCTATATTTTATAGAATACACTACAAAGACAAGATATTTAATGTTCAAACTGATCAATTTGATTGCTTTTAGCAAATAATCATGAATTTAGAATTTTATGGGAGCAACACGTTCCAAAAAAGCTGGGACAGGGTCATGTTACCACTGTATTACATCACCTTTTTCTTTTAACAACATTCAATAAACATTTGGGGACTGAGGACACTCATTGTTGAAGCTTTGTAGGTGGAAATCTATCCCATTCTTGCTTGATGTACAGCTTCAGCTGTTCAACACTCCGGGGTCTCCGTTTTCGTATTTTACGCTTCATAATGCGCCACACATTTTCAATGGGAGACAGGTCTGGACTGCAGGCAGGCCAGTCTAGTACCTGCACTTTTTTACTACGAAGCCACACTGTTGTAACACATGCAGAATGTAGTTTGGGATTATCTTGCTGAAATAAACAGGGGCGTCCATGAAAAAAAAGTTGCTTGGATGGCAGCATATGTTTCTCCAAAACCTGTGTGTACCTTTCAGCATTAATGGTGCCTTCACAGATGTGTAAGTTACACATGCCATTGGCACTAGCACAGCTCCATACCATCACAGATGCTGGCTTTTGAACTTTGCATCCATAACAGTCCGGATGGTTCTTTTCCTCTTTGGCCCAGAGAACACGACATCCACAATTTCCAAAAACAATTTGAAATGCGGACTCGTCGGACCACAGAACACGTTTCCACTTTGCATCAGTCCATCTTAGATGAGCTCGGGGCCAGAGAAGCCGGCGGCGTTTCTGGGTGTTGTTGATAAATGGGTTTCGCTTTGCATAGTAGAGTTTCAAGTTGCACTTACGGATGTAGCGCCGAACTGTATTTACTGACATTGGTTTTCTGAAGTGTTCCTGAGCCCATGTGGCGATGTAAAGGATATCGCCCATGACATCAATGTGTGTTTACACATTGATGTCAGTTTTTGATGCAGTTCCGCCTGAGGGTTCGAAGGTCACGGGCATTCAATGTTGGTTTTCGGCCTAGCCGCTAAATGGGGATTTCCCCAGATTCTCTGAACCTTTTGATATTATGGACCATACATGATGAAATCCCTAAATTCCTTGCAATTGTACGTTGAGGAACATCATCCTTAAAATGTTCGACTATTTTCTCACGCACTTGTTCACAAATATGTGAACCTCGCCCCATCGTTGGTTGTGAATGACTGAGCAATTCTGGGAAGCTCCTTTTATACCCAATCCTGGCACCCACCTGTTCCCAATTAGCCTGTTCACCTGTGGCGTGTTCCAAACAGGTGTTTGATGAGCATTCCTCAACTTTCCCAGTCTTTTTTGCCACCTGTCCCAGCTTTTTTGGAACGTGTTGCAGCCATAAAATTCTAAGTTAACGATGATTTGCTAAAAACAATCAAGTTTATCAGTCTCTGTAGTGTATTCAATTAAATATAGGTTGAACATGACTTGCAAATCATTGTAGTCTGTTTTTATTTATGTTTAACACAACATCCCAACTTCATTGGAATTGGGGTTGTAATTAGGACCATTAGTATACCACACTTTTTGTGACATTTTGCTTGGTGATGTGCCGTGAGATTTTTCTAATGTAAAATGTGTATATGGCTTTGGCTCAATAAAGGTCGTGGAAAAAATGTTGTGCAATCAGGAACAGCACCCGTGCAGTATAATGAGATCCAAAACACGAGCCGCGTGAAGAATTCTGCCTGTACAACGATGATGCTCGCTTTGGATTGGATCCCATGACATGGTGCAGCTGATTCTAATGTTCCTTGAAAGCAACACACACTCAAAACAAAAGATGACACTAAAGCAGTGATTCACGACCACTGTGCTCCCAATCTCATTAAAACACAAGGCTGTTGGTGCGACTTTATCCAAATGCATTTAATTGGTCAGAAAACTATTTACTCAGTATACAATATTTCGTCTATGCCAGGGATGTATAATGACAAGCAGAACAATTTAATGCTTTCACTTGTAGCCAGAAGGTACATATTTAACCTGTGTTCCCACTTTTTGTGGCATACAAGCGCCTATTTCAAGAGTTGTATGAAAAATGATGATGAAAATGCCCACCTTCGGTTACACTTCATCACATGGTGCAGCTGTTTCAAATATTCATTGAAGGCAACACACACTAAATACAAAAGATGTCGCTAAAGCTACAGTCCAGAAACATAATGGATGTATTTTATTTGGTGTCCTCTTCTTCAGGCTCGGCTTCTAGCTCAGTATCGTCCTCGGGGTAAAGTCTGCAGTACTTGTCTACCATGACGTCCAAGTCTGGCTTGACGTGGGCGTTGACGTTGAGCACGGCGAGGCTGCGGTTCCACAGTTTTGCGGGCACGGCGTCCAGGTACGCCCGCAGCCGCTCGCCGGCAGTTGCGCCCTGTTGCTCCTCCATCCTGAGTACTGGCAGTGTGGAGAGCACCTTGAGGAACGCGTTGACGTTGGGGAAGAACTTGATGTCGGGCAGCTGCAGCGTCTCGTGAACAGTGGTGGGCAGACGCACCTCCTTGCCACGGTGCTTCCATTTGATCCGCCAACAGTGCAGCTCGGCCGGCAGCGTGTCGGGGCTGGGGAGGTCGGCGCGGTACACGTCGGCCGAGTTCTCCTCGCTGGTGTTGAATTTCATCTGGCCCATGATAGCGGGCACCAGCGACAGGCACTTGAGGACTTTGAGGTTGACCTCGGAGAACATCTCCTCCACCTCCTGCATGACGCTGTGGATGATTGGCAGTGTGACATACTCCCGGTAGTAGGCCTCCGCTTGGATCTCGCCCATGTCGGTGGCGCGCTGCCTCTGAACGAAGAGTCGGGGGACGGCCACGGGGATCTCCATGGAGGCGGCCACGTTCGCCGCCTCCTCGTACCAGAACTCGTGGTACACGTCGATGTTGTCGTTGACCTCATTGAGCGAGTGCATGACAGCGGTGAGGCTGTTGGCGGCGCAGAAGGCGTCCAGCGTCTCGCCTTGGAGGTTCCGTCCGAACGCTCGGGTGAAGGTGAGGACGCTCCTCAGAACCACGGCGGTCATCACCATCTCAAAGTCGGCGAGAATTTCCACGAGGGAGTAGGCGCTGGCCACCGCGGCGGCGTCGAACGTGCCGTCCGCGTTGTCTCGAATGGTGTCCAAGCAGGAAACAAGTGGCGGCAGGATGTCGAGGAGAACGTCGAAGACGTTATGTTGCTCGGTCCAGCCATCGCTGCAGGCCTGACGTAGCGCTGCCGCTTTTTCGTCGCTCTTTGGATAGTGAGAAGAGATAAACGTCTCCAGCCAGGCCTGCGCCGGCACGCTTTTGAAGGCGGCTGCCAACCTCCTGAGCGTTTCCATGAGCACCTGCACGTTGGGGAAGGGGAGACTGTTGGCCAGGTGAATGTTGAGCGCCATGCGCGAGCAGGGCATGTGCAAGGCCAGCGGGTACTTCTCCATCAGGAGCACGGCCACCGCCTTCATCTTGGTGGCCGACGCCCCGGTCACCTTGTGCGCCTGCCCGCGGCAGTCTTCCATGCTGAGCCCCCAGCGCTCCGTCAGCTGCGCCTCCAGACGCTCCACCAGCGCCAGTTCGTCGCCGTCGAAAGATACAAAGTCCAAAAACTCCTCGCGGAGGACGTTGTGCTGGTTGACGAAGCGCAAGAAGAGCGGCAGATGCTTGTCGCCGCCGAAGTCCACCAGGTCATCGGTGACCAGCGAGAAGAAGCGGCCTTCCCTGGCCTCCATCAGCATCTCTTCCCTCACCGTGTTCTCACACACATCCAGGAGCTGGGACAGTTGCACCGAGGAGAGGAACTGGGCGTTCACCGGCATCGCCTCGAAGCGCTTCCTCAGGGCCTCGTCTCCGGCGTGCATCCGGTACTCCAGCAGCGCCTGGAAATTGTTGGACACGTTGCCACCGTCGAGGGCTTTGAAGGTCTCCAACGGGATGCACTGCTTGGCCAGCGTCAGGACCACCTCAAACAGAGAGCGCAGGTAATCGCGCAGCTGCTTCTCCTCCGCGGACATCTGCGGCTCGTCTGCACTATGATCCTCGGTGGCCGCTTCTTTTTTGGACTTCTCAGCAGAGGATGCCACTGAGGAGGGAAGAGGGAATGCAAAATTGATTGGTTAATTAACTGGTTAAGTCATGATATTTCTTGTTCTCTTGGGATATTTTTTTGTTTGTTTTTAAGTCATATCATTCTTGTCCTCTTGGGAGTTTTTTTTTTTTCCCCAGGGGGAGTGAGTAGTGACTATCACAAAATGGCCCTCAATGCATGTTTGAAATTAGTTTTTTTATTTATTAAAAAAAAAAAATTATTTAGCCGGGCTGGGAAAAGTTTTGTCCTCAGGAGCCACATTTGATTTTTTAAAATTTAAAGATGGAGGTAAATTAGGTAAAACAAAAACGTGTAAAATATTTCATTAAAACAAAAAGATTCATGGTGATTGTTAAATTGTATTATTTAAAACTAGTAAAATTAACCAATTATATGATCAAATAAAATTACAATTGTTTAATGTACTGTATAGGACCACATTAGTGTGTATTTATATATATATATTTTAAAAATAATTAACAATTGCCTGTAGAGACAAATGAATACCAAGCAGACGAATACATAGAAATGTCAAATAGTTTGTCATTTTTACAGTGAATTATCTATACTTTAATCATAATTAAGTACCGTATTTTCACGACCATAAGGCGAACTTAAAAGTCTTACATTTTCTCCAAAATGGATGGGGCGCCTTATAATGTGCACCGAGTTCTAACATCTATAAATGTTGTTGTGTGATGAGCGCTCCACTTGACTTTTCTTTTTTTTAGCATTTCCTGCCGGCACGCCACTTACACAGAGGAAAAGCGGACGTGGCTGAGGACAGGGGAAGGGTGTGTGAAGTAGGACGCTAAAGCCACGTCCCCAGTAGGTATATAAGCGCCGGGGTGTTTTATTTAATTTTTTTTTTTACCGCTTGACTGATTGGGAGCATTGTGCAAAACAACATCGGTTTGGCTAAGGACCCCCGAAAATGTCACCTACGAAGAGACGCGCTTACGAAGCAGTTTAAACTGCAAGCTATCAGTTACGCGGAGGAACATGGGAATCGAGCAGCCGCGAGAGAATTCAAGATCAACAAATCCATGGTTTGCAAGTGGAGGAAGCAGGAAAACGAGCGAAAAAAAAGAAAAACAAAACGCGGAAACAAGGCGACGTGGCCAGAGTTGGAAGACCAACTTGAGCAATGGATTAATGAGCAAAGAACAGCCGGGAGAAGCGTCTCTACAGTCACCATTCGACTGAGTGCAATAACTCGGGGCTTGCCATCATTCCTGGAGGCTTGACAAACCGCTGGACATCTGTGTAAACAGGGCGTTCAAAGTGAAGTGAGATGACAGATGGCAAACACAGCTTTACTAAGACTAGGAGGCAGCGCCGGGCAAGTTACGCCACAATTTGTGAATGGCTTGTGGATGCTCGGGCTAACGTGTCTGCTTGCACTGTTGTTCGAGCTTTCGTAAAAGTCCGCATCATTTCTGAGGGGCCGCACGGCAACGAGACTGACTCGAACCTGGCGTGTTTGATTGAGAACTTGCCCAGCTGTTCATTTCAGATACAGAAGATGAGGACTTCGATGGATTTGTGGATGAGGATTGATCAAAAATTAACGTGAGTACATTGTTAAATACTTCAATAAAGTACAACCGATCTCCGTTTTGCTCCCGCTGCCTTTTTAAAAACATTGTTTTACCGTGCATGCATGCTAGTGTATGTTTTAAGCTAGCGTATGTTTTACCATGCCTGCGCCCAATAATACAGTGCGCCTTATGTATGTTAAATACAGAAATAGACCCCGTAACTGAGACTGCGCCTTTTAATACGGTGCGCCCTGCGCCCTATGGTTGTGAAAATACGGTAAGCACCTATTTAATCAAATATATTTAAAAATGTTCAATATGAAAAGTTGTTTAGTTTGCTAATTTTTGTTTTTTTATTATTTACAATGACCACATTTGATGCGTTACATGAATAAAAAGTAGTGATGCACCGAAATAAAAAAATCTGCCGAAACGCTGAAAGAAATTGCCAATTATTAGGAAAATTTCATTCATGGATATGACTGCAGAGCTGCTAACCTACAGAAATTCACTTCCAGAACAATTCGTCTATATTTAAAAAATTATGTCAAGAAAAGTACTGTGGGACAGTTATTGCAATATATTATATAGTAGAATAAAAATAATTCTGCAGTATTCAATTGCACAACATAATCATTACTCTATAATCGTAACTGTTAATAAATTATAGCATTAATATTTATTTTAATGTATTTATTGCATCAACCTTGTAATGGCGGACGCATTTGTAGCCAGTCTTCTCCTGCATGCTATTTTTGTATTTCTTGTATCCACTACTGCTGCTGAAACGATGCAAATTTTCCCATTGTGGGACTAATAAAGGTTATCTTATAAAAGAAATTGAAACTCATGGGCCCTTTTTCTAAAATGACGTAGTGGACTAGTGGTGACGTACTAATTCATTTCCCGTTTCTGGTTGCGTTCCTGTGTGGCTGTCTAGCGTTAGTCTGTATTACAGTATTTCCTCTCTCGACACTTATTAATTTGCCTGCTATTTTGCTCTTCCAAGTTGGTTACTGTCTGCTATAACCCAGTTCCAGCCAGAACTATGTGACAAGTGTATTGTACTGATAATTACTCCTCATCATCATCCCTTTGTAATGACGATACTTGTCAGGAAAGTAGCTTATTCGCTGCCATGGAGGCAGTGATTAGTGACATAGGCTGCGTTGACAACGGACGCAAAGTGCACGTTCACCTCTGCGGATTGACATCGTATTTAGCCGCGTTAGCTGGACCTCATTGGTAGCTGAGACGGCGCAACACAGCGTGCAACACGCATTCCCCTTTAGTGACTTATGCTGCGGGCAATTTAGACTTTCCAATTAATCTACCGTGCATGTTTTTGGAATGTGTGAGGAAACCGGAGTGCCCGGAGAAAACCCACGCAGGCACGGGGAGAACATTTAAACTTCACACAAGCGAGGCCGGATTTGAACCCGGGTCCTCAGAACTGTGAGGCAGATGTGCTAACCAGTCACCCACTGTGCCACTATAGCTCAATTAATTCAATAAATTACAAGACTCTTGATATCTAAATGCTCTGTTGGCCAGATTAAAGAACAGGGCAGGCCTTACCTTGTCGACCCGTTTTACAGCACGTCATCGAAGACACTTAATGGGCTCTTTACACGTAATCTCCCACATATCCAAAACACAACTCGGTCTTTTCCAGTTTTGAAAAAACATGTTATTCTACATCCTGTGTTTACAGCACTTGCCCAAACTAACCATTACAGACATACATCGACTTTCCCCCGCTTCTCTGGGATAGGTGGCTCACCTGTGGCCCTAATGAGGACCAAAGCTATCGAAAATGGATGGATTTTTCACATCAGATTCCAATCACACGTTTATGCCCCTTGCTTTGTGCACTGGTAAGAGAAAATTGTTCATACATAGTTGGATGCATACTATTGTTCAAAAAACAACAACATAATTACGATCGAGGGTGACCTAATTAAGGCGGTTTAAGTCCAAATTTACTTACATCTCCTTTCCTTGATTCGTCTTAGGTCCTCCTCAGTCTGAAATCAAAAGGAAGATTCCAGAATAAGAAGTTTTACAAACAAAAGTTCAATTTAAAGATGACATTGTTTTCCCCCTCACTAGCTCCTTTATCTGCTTGCGGTGTTTAACATGAGGATTTGCCAAATGGCTGGTCAGATCGAAGATGGTGGGAATGGCCGTATCCTTCAGCACCGTCCTGTAGGGGCTCTGATGAAGACACACAAGTTACAGGCCTTTTCAACATGACATCACATATATGTCCAAGTGGCAGAAGCTTTAGGATTCTCCAATTGCACCACTGGTAAACAAACCCTTCTGTGTCATTTGAAACAGGGCTCAGAAATTGCAAATTTTTCTCTACTGCCCTAGTTTGAATGTATCAGTCGAAAAGAAGATATGTGAGATAATGTATTTTCACGACGATAAGGCGCACTTAAAAGTCTTACATTTTCTCCAAAATGGACAAGGACGCCTTATAATGCGGCGCGCCTTATGTGTGCCCCGAGTTCCAACATCTATAAATGTGTGATGAGCGCGCCACTCGCCTCTTTTTTTTTTAAGCATGTCCTGTCGACACGCTACTTACACAGGAAAAGCGGACGTGGCTGAGGACAGGGGAAGGACGCAAAAGCCACGCCCCCGTATAGCGCTGAGGTGGAAATTATTTTTTTTGTTTGTTTTAACCGCTTCACTGACTGGGAGCATTTCCGGGTTGTGCATTGTGCAAAACATCATCGGTTTGGCTAAGGACCCCCGAGCAGCCGCGAGAGAATTCAAGATCAACGAATCCATGGTTCGCAAGTGGAGGAAGCAGGAAAACGAGCTTCGCCAAGTCAAGAAGACGAAGCTGAGTTTCCGCGGAAAAAAAAGAAAAACAAAACGCGGAAACAAGGCGAGCTGGCCCGAGTTGGAAGACCAACTCGAGCAATGGATTAATGAGCAAAGAATAACTTTCCATCATTCTTGGAGGCTTAACGAACCGCTGGACATCCGTGTAAACAGGGCCTTCAAAGTGAAGTGAGCGGCGTGGGAGCCATGGATGACAGATGGCGAACACAGCTTTACTAAGACTAGGAGGCAGCGCCGGGCGAGTTACACCACAATTTGTGAATGGCTTGTGGATACTTGGGCTAACGTGTCTGCTTGCACTGCTGTTCGAGCTTTCGCACAGCAACGAGACTGACTCGAACCATGCGTGTTTGATTGAGGACTTGCCCAGCTGTTCATTTCGGATACAGAACATGAGGACTTTGATGGATTTGTGGATGAGGATTGACCAAAAAATAACGTGGGTACATTGTGAATTACTTCAATAAAGTACAACCGAACTCCGTTTTGCTCCCGCTGCCTTTTTAAAAACATTGTTTTAACGTGCATGCATGCTACCGTATGTTTTAAGCTAGCGTATATTTTACCATGCCTGCGCCCAATAATACAGTGCGCCCTATGTATGTGTTAAATACAGAAATAGACCCCGTAACTGAGACTGCGCCTATTAATAAGGTGCGCCCTATGGTTGTGAAAATACGGTAATTTGCTTCCTAGGGTGACGGTATGACCGCCATCATTTAGATTTCAATAGGTAAATTAATTCAAAGATAGATGTGGTGGAAATTCAGAGATAGTTAACAAGATCATTGAGGGACTGGCTAATTAATTAACTTTTATGTTGCTCTGCTTAATGGCATGGATGTGCTCTTTTGACACTGAAATGGTAGTCTACTTGCAGGCAAGCCATTATGTTTTGCTGAATTACTCAAAGACAAACCAACCAAACATTTTAGACACACCTGTGAGAAAATATCTTCCACAATCCCGATGATGGAGGTTTGGTTCGCAGTCTGTCCCTTTAGAAGTGGCTACTACGTCTTGCGTCTGAACAATTATTTACGACATCATTCGAGTTATCCTCCCCAACGACTGGTTCCACTGGATACATTTAAAAAATTTTCAAAAGGAATTTGAAAAAGACGGTACGGTGGACGACTGTTCTCATAGTTCTGAGGACCGGGGTTCTAATCCCGGCCCCGCCTATGTGGAGTTTGCATGTACTCCCCGTGCCTGCGTGGGTTTACACCGGGCACTCCGGTTTCCTCCCACATCCCAAAAACATGCATGGTAGGTTGATTGAAGACTCTAGATTGCCCGTAGGTGTGAATGTGAGTGCGAATGGTTGTTTGTTTCTATGTGCACTGCGATTGGCTGGCGACCGGTTCAGGGTGTACCCCCCCTCCCGCCCAAAGATAGATGGGATACGCTCCAGCATGCCTGCGACCCTAGTGAGGCTAAGCAGTAAAGAACATGGATGCATGGAATTTGAAAATTTTGGGGTATATTTGGCAGTGCAAGCCCAAACACACGTTTTAGTCATTGTTCTCTGGTCAGGTCAGTGGTAGGCAATCACTTTCTGCCACCCGGAAGAACCCTGGTGTCTATTGTTTTCAAACATTATGAAACAGTCTACAGATGGACAATGAATAAAAACATGCAAGTATGTGAGGTACTCACTGTTCTGTACACCAGGGCCGGATCAAAATGTTTGGCACACAATCTGTAGTGCTTGTTCAACTGATCGGCGGTTTTGGCCTCCAGGTCCGCTCTGCGGCAGTTCTCTACCCATATACGACATCTGCAAGCACACAACCCACACTTTGTTGATGTCACGTCAGACACACAATACATTCTTGGATTACGACAGTCCCGACAAAGGTCGTATCGAGGTAACGAAAGGGTCGGACGACATTAGAGACTGTCATGTATTGTAGGGTTTTCTTTTACAGTACAGTGTTGTTACACTCGCATATATATAATTAATATTGTAGCTGTTCAATGAGTGGTACAAGCTGCTGCCTTTGATGCAGACGGCAAAGGTTTGATTTCCGGCTCGTGCCCAAATATCCAGCCACTGCTGGTCCCAAGCAGGGCATCCGGTGTAACTGTACCAAACAAATCATGAGAGTACCTCAATGTGATCTCTGATAGGACAAGCTAAAAGTCGCAAAGACATAGCTGTCCAATGATCAACTGAGCAATACAACATTTTGTTTTTAACATGTGCAAGTACAAAACAAACAAAGGGATTTTATTTCCATGTTGGGTTACCAAAATATCGTAAATGATTTTCATCTAATATAGGCAAAATCCGCAAAATCGCTGCTATGGTGATATTGTCAAAATATCGTGATTATATCATAACCATGCTACCCCAATACATATCGATTCATTAAACACACCTATCCAGCATAATCTGGTGAGAGATAATACAAGCATTACATTTAAAAAATGTCATTAATAATCCCTTTTGATTGACTGTCAGAGGAACTAATTTAACAATTATTAATTATCGGGGTTGTTGTGATGTTGAGCTACAATGCATAATACTAAGGGATTTAAAAAAATAGTATTAACCTATATCATATGCAGAAAACTACATCTTATTAAATAAATGGGTAAAATTTTATGGGTTTTTTTTTACAACCTTGTGTGACTTAAGGTGGTGGGAAATTTGACCGCGCGCGATGTGTTTGCACGCAAACTCCGGTTAGTTCCCCTAAACAAACATTACGATATAAAATATGATACCTTACCTTTCGGGGTCCCTCGGAAAGCGAAAAAAAGCCAAATCCGACTGTGTGCTTTTCCGCGTGCAGTTCGGCGCCGCGCAAAAATTCGGCATGTCTCAAGCTAGCTCGTTAGCGAGCTCGGCTACTGCTACGTTCGACTAACTTTGTTAGCCTTTTAAAAGTCGCTTCGTAAGATGCACTGATCGAACTGTCGAACCAGACAGAGAGCGCCTGGCGGCGTCTCACTGAACGGCGTTATAACAAATGAAAGAATTGCTCTAGAGGAAATCATTTGACGGTTGTTGAATTTCGAGGAGCGCCGAACAGTGACCAAATCCTTTCGCTCGACGCAGTTCAGAAACCGGCTATTGATTGGACAGAAACAAACTAAGAGCCACAATCATTGGTCGGTGCCGCGAGATGTTGACCAATCAGAGAACAGTTAAATCCTTCTTGCCTTTACTTACAAGTACGTACCAGAACCATAGGGTTTTTCAGTGCTGCCACCTATCGGCATTACATAACAGTGACATAAGTATAACGTACAGGTTTGACTTTTTGTTTCATCCTTTTATAGACACGTCATCCGTTCTGGACTCACTCCATCGGACCGGTGACTCGACAAAACAAAATGTGTCCGTGGTACATTGCTGTGATTTCAAATAGTAAAGCTCTTACACTGTGGCTCGTTGGTCTAGGGGTATGATTCTCGCTTAGGGTGCGAGAGGTCCCGGGTTCAAATCCCGGACGAGCCCAGCCTTTTGCCCACTCTCCATTGAGTTCTGCTAATCACGTGACGGAACGACTTGTCTACAGCGCGTTTGGGAACATCCGGGTATTTCAACTCCATCATATATAAACAATATTGAAATCCACAACGACGCCAGGAAGTGAAAGAAAACTCGTCTAGAACAAAAGTTTTCGTCATTCAGAACCAAATGTAAAGTAAAACTACAAAATACTGTGGGCTCGTCCGGGATTTGAACCCGGGACCTCTCGCACCCGAAGCGAGAATCATACCCCTAGACCAACGAGCCAATTGGCCAAATAAGGATTACTTTACATTTATAAAATTGAACCAATGTGTACTACCAAACCGACATGGACTGAACGTAAATGACATTTATCATTAGTAATTTGGACAAGACACTCGCCCCCCCAAAAAACGTGTCTGTTTAACAGTACGTGAAATAACTTCAATGGCAAACGTGTATCATTATTTTTTGAAAGACACTCAAAGAAGACACACACAGCATTTCAATTAACTTCTTTTTATATATCATACATAAGACTGTCTTAATATAATACAAAGGGCATTGTCATAAACACAGCAAAGTCTTGACTAGATCTTACAATCTGTGGATACATGGACTTATCCTTTTCCCCCCATGCTGTTCAATTCTATAGTGCATGTTGCATGTACAAAAAAATGTGAAAAAAATGTGGTATAAAATGAAAAAAAAAGGGATCAATCTAAATTAAATAAGAGGATCTCCACTTCTGCTGGGTGTTCAGATATGTCAAGAAAGTGTTTGTGTCCAACACACAAACAGAACAGGCGTATGAAAGATGGAACCTTATATATTTTTTTAATTCACCATGTGCTTCTCATAGAACCAAAAAAGTAAGGTTTGTGATGTACATGCACTTACAATATACCCTGTGAAAATTATTAAGGTTTGAAGATCTAGCGTTCCCTGTTTGATTCAAACCCTACCTCATAGTGTTGTCCTGATGCAGTCAAGTTTTTGCCACTAAGAAAAAAACAGGAGTTCCTGCCCCAATGAATGGTCACCCAATTTGACAAACATAATCAACATACCAGCAGGAGCAAGGTAGTGAGTTCTATACTTCCTTTATTAAAAAAATATAAATATATACATAAATTCTATTTCAACTATTAAAAAGGGGCTGCATTTCATGACAACTGCTCTAAATAAGAGGTCAATCAGCATGATCAGAAATATAGGCGCACACTTACGAGTCACTGCAGTCAATTTTTTTGTCTTTTTCACTCTTTATTTTTGGAATGTTTAGTACCAGTACGAGCGCCAGCGATCAAAACGGCCGGCCGATGTGTCTAAAGATCTCAAATTCAGCGAGGGTGTGAACAAAAATGATTGCAAATTTGCAATTAACCTTGACATCCAGATAAAAACCCCCATTCTCAATATAGGTAGCTTTACATTGGTGTTTAATGGGAGCGTGATTCGGCAAATGGATTATTCCTTCTAAAATGACAACAGTATGACGTACGCGTTTGTGTGTGCGTGTTTGTATGTGCGGCCTGTCGTCCATTTTGACAGGTGGCCGCGGGCAGGTTGTCTCCTCTCTAATTTCAAAGCTGGTCAAAATGAGCAAACAGAAGGAGGAAAGAAAGCACTTCAAAATCCCTGATGTAAAAGGAAAAAAAAAAAAAAAAAAGTCATTTTCAGGACATGCGTGTCTGCCCAAGCAGAAAACGTGATGGCGGGGCTTCCCTTTGAACCAGACAACAATCAAGGGGGCGTGCCCTTCGCCAACTAAAACATCATACCATTCAACACAATTATCCAAGCCAAGTTGACCAAATTTACGAAAGGCAGCAAAAACCCTTTGAAATAGTATGTAGGATGGAGCAAAAAAAAAAAAAAAAAAAAAAAAAACACCAACACAGAAATCGAACGCATTTGTCTCCTTTGTTTTTTTTTTTTTAATTTTTTCTTTTAAACCACCATCAACTTCTATCTTGCTACTCCGGAGCCTGCAGAGTAACTACCAGATTCTCTAAACATAGCGACTTTTTTTTTTTTTTTTTTTAAATCTTCTTTATCTTTAAAAGACTCCCAAAATAATCTCCCAATTAATATGGAAACAGGTTTGGTAAAAGGTGATAAACGAATGTGGCCAGAGTGTACACAATAATAGCCTGAACAACGCTCTCCAGTTTTGCTATATTTTATATATATATATATATATATATATATATATATATATATATATATATCTCAGCTGTTTGTTGACACTTCGATAAGATCTTGTCGTGTGGTGAACTGCTACATTATTGGTTACAGACACCTAATATGCTATAAAATAACCACTTTGGTATAAAAAACATATCCAAAGGGAAAATAAATTCTTGTAAAATTCACAGCATAATTTGAGGACAAAAAAGGCAGTCATTTAACTCTTGTTTTTTCTTCTTCAGTTTCCATGTGTTTTGGGATGGCGAGACTTGTGCAGGTGGTTCTGATGAGGAACTACATGCAAAGACAAGAAAACATTTATATATATAAAAAAAAAAAAAAAAAAAAAAAAAAAAAAAAAAAAAGGGGTCAACTCTGGGATAAGTTCTTTCCACTGCAAAAAGCCTTAACCGGTGACTAAGATTTTTTTTCAAGGAAGTCATGTTTAGGAGGTTGTTGTGTACAATAAGACCCTGTTATGTGGGGCCCTGCTGAAGAAATCTTTGTCTAGAAAGGCCTCAAATTACCATTCTTATTTAGCTTTTTTCTTCTTCTAAAATGTTTTCAAGAATTAAGGGCTGTCTAGAGAGAAAAATAGAGAAAAGCCATCTTAATTCAAAATGAAAATGTCCAGCCCCATCCCCAGTCCAAGTCCATGAGTCATAAGGCCAAAGGGTTATCTAGAACCAGCCACAGACTGTATTCCTTCCGCTGCTCTCGTGTCGTCACAGCTCGCGCCGCGATATTTTGGGGGGAAGGGGGGGGGGGGGTATCTTGGCGCGAGGGGCAGGAGCCTCCCTCTCCTCTGACCCGCTCGGCGTCTATATCCATTTGTATCCGCCAGGCCAGCACACGCTTATAGGGAACTCCACTGTCATGTCGAGTTACACAACACTCACTGAGCCACCGACAAGAAATATCACCGCAAAAAAACACTCGCCCTCCTCGTCAGGCTACAGGATTTACAAGCAGCTTCTTTGTGTGACATTTTGCTTGAGGGGGTGAGAGAGGGGGGCAAAATAATGACAAACCAGTGGAACAGTAATGTCAGGCGAGCATTTCGTGGCATAACTTTGCTGTGAAATGCTCCTTTTGCCACATAATACCATAAGGCGGTGAAATGGTAAGATGGATGTCTCAATCTCACTATGGTTATTCCGCAGTATTACTTTGTGCCTAATGGTTGCAAAAGAAAAAAACAGATGACAATTACATATATACTTCTTCTTAACAAAGGTTTTTTTTCCTCTGTAGTAGCGGTTCAGTGATATCTCCCTTCTGACGTGAGCAGCTTTGATTCTCAACACACCTTGTAGTAAAAAAACACCACCTTAAAAATGACGCACAGGGGGAACACAGCCAAAATGTCAGTGCAGTCACGAGCTGGCCATGGAACTCTGCTGCACACACACTCCAGTCATTGGAGACTCCTCCCGGTCCATGCCTTGCCTCATGCTCAGGTGGCCCTCCGCTAGGTAGTGGCCGGGCCCTGTGTTCGTGCCCATGGAGAAAGCAGGGTGCGCAGCCATGCCGGTCTCCTGCCGTGGGTTCGAGAAGGCACCTAGCCCCATGCTCAGCCCACCGTTCTGACCAAAGTCGAGTGCTCCGGCGGGCAAATGGCGGAGCTGGTAGGCCTGGTTCCCAGTGGAAGAGGAAGATGTCGAGGAAGAGGAGGCAGAGGAAGACAGGGAGGTCATAGACAGATGGCCGTGGACCACCTCCATGGAGTCCTGGGTCGACGAGCTGTGTGTTGGGGAGGTGTAGTGGCGCGGGCGCGGCCGTGTGGCCATCATGGGCCCATGGTGGTGATGAGCGTGTGAGTGGGGATGCAGGGCCTTTGGGTGCTGGGGAGGGACGTGGAAGGTGGTCTCCTGGACTGGGTGGGTCTCGCCGGTGACAGACTCCGGTACGACGCCGCCACCCCACACCAGCGGAGGTGGGTAAGGCTGTCGAGCCTGCTGACAAAAACAACAGAAAAATGCTTCCTTGACTTACGAGTTTAATTTGTTCCATAACCGTGCTTGTATAGCAAACCAATTTTCATTCATTGAAATGAATTTGAAACCTCAATGTTTCTGTCTCCACCAAAAACACCTTCATTGTATATAAAGAAATCAACTGGTTTTATGAAGTTAAATTACTGTATGCATGCACTTCACTTTGAAATCAACCACTCCTCCCTCAAACATCTCCAGTCTGTTCAAAATGCTGCCACTCACCTCTTAACTGGAACACGTAATAGGGAGCACACTACTCCCGTTATGGCCTCCCGACACTGGCAGCCTGTGCACTTTAGAGTTAATTTTAAGGTTCTGCCATTTGTTTTCGAATCTCAAAATGGTCTCGGCCCGCCTGATCTGTCTGAGCTGCTCCATCATTACGCTCCTGCCGGGTGACTCAGATCAGCTGACCAGCTGCTTCTGGACATATCGAAGTCCAAGCGGTAGCTCATAGGGGATAGGGCTTTTTCTGTCGCCGGTCCCAAACTATGGAATGATTTCCCCGGTGCACATTAGACAAGCCCCCTCGTTGTCCATTTGTAAAACCTGCCTCAAAACCCATTTTACTCTATGGAGTTCAACACAGCATGAGATTCGAGCCCTTATTTATTTATTTAGTGTCTTTTTTTTCATTATTATTTTAAATTTGTTCCTGTCTTATTATCTTTAAATTGTTATGTTCAATTGTCTTATGTTTCATGTTTAGAGAGCACTTTAAAAAGTGCTGCACATGAACAAGAATTTAACGAGTACCTATTGTAGTATTCGTGTATTGGATGTGTGCATTTAAGGGGCGTGGCATATTGAGTGACTTCAGGATCTGGATTCGTTTCTTGTGCCTGTTATGTTGTATTTGTGTGTTTGACTGTTTGCCGGTTCAATAATCGGCCGAGGGTGCATCGGCGACTGTGGCTCTCCTTGCCCACTTGTGAGGGCATTACAGTAGCTTAATTGCTTCATTTGTTTTTAACCTCACTCGCTTGTATCTCAAATTTTGTCTTCACAACACAAAGTAAAAACAATATATTTTTTTTTGTTTTTTTAACTCGACCAAGCAGCTTTAAAAACTCATGAGTCAAGGTACCACTGTATATGATCTATGGAGTTTGGTGTATGACCTGTGGGCAGAGGCTGTCTCCATCAATGGCTGGCATGGCGGTGCCAAAATGTCCTCCACTGTGTAAGTGGTGATGGGTAGGGTCTGATCTCGCTCTGCCACTGGTACTTGTTCCAGATGAGCCTCCTACAGAAGTCATCATGAGTGTTAATGCGGTGCATACTTACCACATGCTCTTCAATTTCAAAGCATTTATTCCCTAAATCACAATAATAAGTCACATACCTGAACTAGAGGAGGTGCTAGAGGTGGTTCCTGAAGACTGGGACTGCTCCAAGGCGGGACTGGTTGACACGCTGCTGCTCGTATTGGTCCCCTCGTCTGCAGTCTTCTTGAAGAAGCTGTGCTGCAGGGCATAGTAGGGCTGGATGCGGCTCTTGGGGTCATAGTCCAGCATTCGCAGGATCAGGTCCTTGAACTTCAAGTAGTCGGCGACAGCGTGGCCAGACTCGCCTGCCCGCCGACCACCCGGACCCCCGGTCTCCACACCCAGGATAGAGTGGAGCTTCCGCGAAGCTGGAGGTTTATACTGTGAGGCAAAAGCAACAAATACAGTTACTTACATAATTTTAGTGTGCTTCAGAAGCTCAGTAAAGAGAGTGGCCTCACCCTTTTGCCATCTTTGGTCTTTTTAACACTCCATGTACCATCTGAAAGCTTCTCGAAGAACTTCCTGGCTTTTGGGGCTAGGTCCATTATGTGATTAGGTGGGATGCCAAGAACCTCCACTATTTTGTTCATCTGGTCCACCTGAGAAAGTTATCAAAAATGTGGTTAAAACATTTCAAGACAGACTTTGACAACTTGCGCGTGTGTCTACTGTTTCAGTTGTTGGAGCATTTAAGGGTTGTCTTCTGTTTTAAGAATTTCATGGCAGACCTGCTCAAATGCTCTCACCGGGGGCCAGAGGTTCCCCCACGCTTGTTTTATATAATGCATGAGTCAAAATCACTATAAGGTGCCTTTGACACTATACCAGTTCACCCCAAAAAGTTGATATTTTCAATTGAACTTCATATTCATTGTATAAGTAGATGTTATTGTGTTAGAAATGCATATGGCTCAAGTTTCCCCACTTTTTTCGTTTATTCATTGCAAGCAGCCAATGTACATGCAAACAGCAAGGCGTCGGCTTGCTGACAAGGTGTTGATTTTTGGTAGATAGATAGATTAGATAGATAAATGAAAGAAACATTGTAAGAGACTTATCATTCTACTGGTATGTACACAAATGCTTGGCCACTTATAATGAGACCTTAGTTCCATATAATTCTGATGGGGACACCAATGGTACTTTATAGTCATATCGACCTATGTAACAAAACAACGGTGTGGAGTTGTGGCCATATATTGAACAATTGGCATCCATATACCTCATTGGCTCCACTGAAGAGAGGCTCTCCAGTATGCATCTCCACCAAAATGCAACCCAAGGACCACATGTCAATGGCCAGGTCGTAGGGCATTCCCAGAAGCACCTCTGGGGAGCGATAGAAGCGACTCTGGATATACTGGTATATCTGCACAAAGAAAGAAAGACGAGTTGGACTTTTTATTTATTTGGACACTTCACTCCAATTTAGCACATGACTGTGATATAAAGCATCAGGTACCCTTTGTCCCAGCTGGCACGAGCTGCCAAAGTCCACTATTTTGATGGCACTCCTCTTGGGGTTGCAGAGGAGGATGTTCTCGGGCTTCAGATCACAGTGGATGATGCTGAGCTCGGGTGTGGCCAGGAAAAGCAGCGCTGTGCATAACTGCTGGGCGAACTTCCGCGTGAGGTTGAGTGAAACACCGCGGAAGTTGGTATTCCGGAGCAAGTCGTACAGGTTATATGAAAGCATCTCAAACACGAGGCAGAGGTGGTTCCGAAACATGAAGTGACGCTTCAGGTGAACTGTGTGAGGAACCGAATTGTGTCCATGTTAGTCATGTAAACAAGACTTTTTTTTATTGTGCGAATGAACAAAATAAAAGAGGGTGTTGATTACCAATGTAGTATTTCATCTCAGTGTCATGTTTGTTCATAAGCTCTAGGAGGCGCACTTCAATCTGGGCTTGATTGAGGAAAGCTTTCTTGTTCTTTATGATCTTAATCGCAACCCATTCCTGCTCTGCTCGGTCATATGCTTTCACAACCTGGGGGGGGGGAACGCATTCAATGGTCGGCTAAAGTTAAGACTTCCATGACAACAGTTAAAATATTAAAAATAGCTGATGATCTATGGTTGGGTAACAAATACACAACATTAAATACTGTACTATCATGTGTTCCACAACAGTACCCACCTGTCCGAACGATCCTTTTCCTATCAAGGAATCAATCTCATATCGGTCCATCCACTTCTCCCCATTCTTGACGATGTAGTCATAGTTATCATCGTCATAGCCATCATTGAAGACCTTCCTTTCTTTTTTATGACTGGAGTCTTCACCCTGACCCTGTTGGTGCCGCCGCTTCTTTTTTGCATAATACACCTGCAGCGACAAATGAAAAAAAAACTTTAGAAAAAAAACAGGTGCCAGCCAATGATATTTGATATTCAGGTCATTGTTTTAGAATGTTCTCACTGACCTCATTGATGTGTTTGTATGTTTTGATAAGGTCAATGGAGAGCTTCCTCAGGGGAGCTGAAGTTGGGTCACGAAAGCACTGGGGCATGTGCCTCTGAAGTGTCAAAAACGTTACATAACAAATCATGAATGACACGTTTGTCCTCTGGTCAACAATTCAAACACTGGTGAACTCAAACGGCTTCTTAATGCAACTTGGTGAGCATTGGATGTCTCCGTGTACCTGATTGGCAGTGAGCTGTGTCGTCTGGTCGCTGTACGGTAAGACCGTAACAGATTGGTCAGTGCTTGGCTGGTGGCGCTCACTGTACTGCTGGTGCGTATGGGGCATTGGAGCAGCCATCTGAAGACCAGCAGTGTGTAAAGAAAAAGAGGGCGCAAGCCGGACAGACGAAGGTTTGCATGCTGAAGTCTCTCCTCCTGTAAGACATTCGCACCTTTGCTTGAGTCGCAGCGCCAGCAAGATATACGATCAAAACAAAGAGACTAATCATGACAATGTGTCATCATAATGCATAGGGGTAGTATTTTCTTTTCAAACATGATATACAGAACAATGTTTCCTGTATTAACAGAGCAACTATTTGCTTTTCTGAAAGGCAAGAGAACATCTTAACATGTTATACAATTAGTAAAATGTGCACAAATTAAATGTATACAAATTATAATTAACATGTATTTAAATCAGTTCGATACAACTAAACTGCTAAATGTGCTCACAAAATGGGAGGACAACAGTACAAAAATATAACATATGCCACATTATTAACACATTGCATTTAAAGCATAAAAATAAACGATGAGTAAATCAAACCCCATTGATTTAATGAGTAATATGTGAGGAGAAAAAGGTGCACATGAGCAGGCTTGAGTAAAAAGGGGTGAAAAGAACAGCCCGGCATACTGTACAGTGAATCATCCTTCATTTTATGGCAGAAGGAATGAAAAAAATATGAAATAGCATGTTGAGCTATCAGTATCTCTCAGCACACAACACAATTCACCAGCGCTACACAGTAACCACTATTCAGAATCCCAGCAACAGCACCTAATTAGCATAGCCTATCACCACAGAGATACAGCGTGATTTGGCAAGCCCATCAACGCACAGGCCAATCACAACGCAGTATGCAAATAGCCTACTTTTGTTGCCAGGGCAGAGCGGCTCCCATTTTCCAATGAGAAAACAAGAAATAAACAAGAAATCAAATTGAACTTTGGCACACTTAGACGACGCTTTCGACAGGAGAGGCTGACGGTAAAATAGCTGCACAGCCCAAAAAGCTGCACTCGGTCGGTGCGAGAGGGTAAGAAAGCTGACCCAGCTCTGGAGCGCCACAAAATACACGGCCGCCGCTGACAGCAAGCAAGAAAAGGCGACGGACGGCAAGACGAGAGAGCACAGGCAAAGGCTGTATTTAAAGGAACACAGAAAGTGTAACACAAGATGCCTTCTGCTGCACTTATAAATACATATATGACGCTCTTCGTTCGGCTCAATTTAAATTGACATTTTAAAAAAATATATATCAAATAGTTGGGCATGTTTTTCCTTCATTTTGCAGCTTTAAAAACATGTCATTTAATCACCTGAAGCACTAAAAGTTAAACTGCAATGCATCTTTGTCTCACATAGCGTGAAGCAAATTTGGAGAAGAGCACAGCGACAGGGGGGAACTGAAGTTCACCGCTTCCCATTCTATAGAAGAGGATATAGAGATATATAAACACACAACAACCTCTAACCTGGATGCATCTTGTGAAAAAATGTCATATCATCCTGGCAGGAGAGTCCAGCAGGCAACCAACTATATTGAATAAAAGCACATTATTGTCATTGTCGTTTGAGGGTTTTAACTGGTTTTAAGAATTGCATGGTGGACTGTGGGTTGTATGGAGGATGTCCCGCCATAGCTTGAAGTTGAATTAAAACTATAAACAGTCTGCTTTCGATATAGGCATGAGCTACTGAAGTCTGCAAAGTAGTTAACAAGATTTTGTTGTCTCTTTTGTCAACAGATCAGCTAACACAGATGCCTTGAAAAGTTATTCCACAATCAGACGGACTGTTTTGATTTTAACACCACCCTTCCTGTGAAAATCAACTACTATCAGGCCCACACAAAGTCACAAGCACATGACCCTATTTTTTTGTGTTAAATATCGTAATTATATTGTTCAGGACTGGCTGCATCTGAACAGTTCCTTCTCTGGCTCAGCAACCAAGAGAGAGGCCTTGAATGTTCACAAAATAAAGGCGGCTAGCTTGCTATATTAGTGGCCGGATCACATTTTACTCTATATTAAACCCATCGGACTGCATTCCCAAACCTTAAATCAGCCCAAAAATATCCATCTATATATGTAATAAGGACCGCGGCAGTGGCTGCTGTGGGTAGCGGTGTACTTACAGACGATGGGGCAGATCTCATCATGGCTGGAAATGATTAGAACGCATATTCTGTGCTATTCCGGTCCCTTGTGAATGCATTTCGTCCGAGAAACGTTCTTTCGAGAGGAACTTCTCCTTAGCTAAGACGAAAAAGAGCGAGCACAAATCTCTAGATCCGATCCGTTCATCCATCCAGCTGTGGTGGAAGGAACGCTTTAGCTAGTGACGCTGTGCTCAATTGAGCCAGCGGGTTGTTGGGGCCCACTCAGCTGGTTCGTCAACAAGTCAACGTTAACCATTAGTCAAGGGCTTCGTTGAATTAGCTCACGGGCATTAGCAACATTAGGCTAGGATAGATCCCCCACACATATAGACAATTCGTTTAAGATTCGAATAGTGATGTGGTTTTTTTTACGGTTTTAATCATACAATGACACTGTAATACCGCAGGGTTAATGTTAGCGGTACCAGCATGACTCTCCACACACACTACACCCCCCCCCTTTTTTTTTTTTAAAGAACGCCATCGAAATGGAAAATAGTCCTCATTTGCCACCCTCCACTTCGACTTTCAGCCCCACATATAGGTTAGCTAAACCCGCCATATACAGTGGTAGGGCTACCGTCCGCCAACTCCATCATTGATCTGGATTTATATCCCCAAACGCGATCCAAAAGAGGGAGAAAGCTGCACCCAGTTTAAAATAAAAATGATAAAAGTAGTAGCCGCTTACCTCTGATGGCACGATCTTCATTTAAAGTCCAATAACCTGTATGATGAGGAAACTTATCCAGCTTGAGATTCTCCCCTCCCTTTGCACGGTTAGCGAGGAATGATCACGTTCAATCCGATCCGGCGTCTGTCTTCCGACCGGCAAACACGACAATTATTTGCCAGCCAACTCGAGTAAACTCTCCATTTTTCGACGGAGATCGACGTTACCATCAGCTGATGACTAGCAACATGCTAACGTTGACTAGCACGCCTAAGTTAGTAGCTAAGCTTGGCGAATGTGGCTAGTGCTAACTAGTGCTGCTAGTTGACAAAATGAACGTTAGCCACCTAGCTTCCCAGGCTAGCCTCGAGCTAACAATCGTTAGCCCCCGCCGCTAAATAAAGGCTACGTCAAAGCGATTTTTACGCAGTCTTTTGTCAAATTTGCATCGGCCCCCTGGAGCGGCGCGACGGCGAAGGTGGCTTCGGCGTGTTTTTTAACCCCAAACGGGCGCCGCGTCCTCCGCTAATTCGGCTTTGGAATTTTGTGTCAATTTTCACAAAATGGCGCGCGGTCCAAACCTGCGCAGTGAACCGGCCCGCTGGAGCACAGACGCCGCGGACAAGCCGACTTTCGTGGCGGCGCCGCCTAATTCTTTCGGGTACGTTAAAATGTCGGCCTCTTGAGCTTCTTCTCCCGGTCCATTAGACGCGTCTCATTATCCGAAAACATCAAATGTACATCCACTGACAGCATTATTCCGGCGGGAAGGGAGAAACATTTGAAAAAAGACTGAAGCTGGAAGGGGGAGGGAAAAAAAAAACCCTCCTGACAAAATGGCGATGCACTCGCTTGTTGCCATGGCAACTGTCAATCAAAAACAAAAAAAGAAAGTGCCCGGATGCACCAATGACGACGGACATGTAAGTGGCCAGAAAGGAGGGCACACACAAACTAAGATGTGCAATACACCACTGATTGCACCCTTTATATTAATGGCATTGATATCCTATAAAAAAAAATTAACCAATAAACACATTGAAAAATATTTCTGTAATGCTAAGAAAACTTTATGGATATTAACTGGCATAAGACTTGGCTTAATATCGTTATATTTTGTGTCACAAATAAAGTCAGAGAACTACATTAAAAAATGTACATAATATATACCAATCTAACACGTGTATCTAAAAATGTATTGACATTTGTAACAAAAGTACCTTCTGTAAAACAGAACCTGAAAGTGTAACTTCTAAATTATGTATGGTTGCTCATATAGTAATACGTTACAAGAACTTGAAGACGACATACTATTTGAAGTTTGACTCGCAGGTGAACGGCATTGCAATGTCACAGATGTACCGCCCAATCAAAAATGCCATATCATATCACATGAGTTTTTGCAACAAAAATAAACATTTCCGGCATGAGGCAAGATCCAGGCGGAAGGCGCCAAGGCATACCAATACAGTATAACAATATACTGTAGATATATTTTGTTTAACAATGAAATATAACTACGTACATTACTGTATATATCTAATGTCATATGTACCTGTGTAGGCCTGTCACAATATTTTTTTTCAGAATGAAATACAGGTTTTTCCCCAAAACTATCACGATAAACGATAGTATTGTTTTTTGTTTTTGTTTTTTTTATGCCTCTGAAATCATGAAAAATAAGGCCCGCCTGTGTGTTTGGTCGACTGAAGGCGCTGGAGACGAGTCCTTATCCTTCAATCAATTACGTTTGCTGTAGTCAACTACTGGCTGTATAACGTGTGCCTCTGAGGGTCAATAAAAAAATAATATTGTAGTATATGTGGAGCCTCAAAATGTTGTTTGCAGATGACACACTTTTTCCATTGCAGTGAGTTGGTTATGTGAGCGAGGGTCAATCGCCTGGTGTGCAGGTGGGAATAGCTGACTGCATTGATTTCGCGATTGTGCAGTTCAGACGTCGCATTCAGCCGCACCGCTCAGTGTGCGCCAGGCCTTACAGCACGAGCCGTGGTCCACAGAGTACTTTACAGCATGAGAGGGATCTCATTGTTCAAAAGTTTCAGTCAGGAGGAGAGTACCAAATCATTTCCAAGACATTACATATACCATGGAACGCTGAAAATATGGCAAAACACTAGCAGTACCCAGGACTGGACATCTCTCGAAAATTGCTGTTGGCAAGAAAACTTGTCAGGGAGGCTGCCGAGAGGCCGAGGGCAAAATGAAAGGAGCTGCAGAAATTTCTGGAAAGTACTGGCTGTTTAGTACATGTGACAACAATCTCCCGTCTTCTTAATGATTCTTGGGTATGGGGTAGGATGGCAAAACGGAAGACTTATCTTTCAAAATAAAGGGGGAAAAAAACACTTGAAATCTCCCAAACGCATGTGGGAAATATGTGTTATGGTTATGGGCAGATGAAACCAAGGGCGAACGTTTTGGCCATAATTCCAAAAGGTATATGCACCCCCACCGTCTCCCGCCCCTCTGTTGACAATAGGCCACTGCTGCGCAGTCGACAGGCGTCGCACAGGGCGCATACACTTGTTCCTGAGGCAAATCTCAGCATGCATAAATAAATAAATAAATAAATATATCCATCCATTTTCTGTACCGCTTATCCTCACTCGGGTCACAGATGATCTGACGCCTATCCCAGCTATCTTTGGTCGAGAGGCGGGGTACACCCTGAACTGGTCGCCAGCCAATCGCAAAGGCACATATAAACCAACGACCATTCGCACTCACATTCACACCTACGGGCAATTTAGAGCTTTCAGTTAACCTACTTTGCATGTTTTTGGCAGCTTAGAAGACTGACATAGTATCAATTATTCATGACAATACTACAATTGGGCGGCACGTTGGCCGACTGGTTAGCACATCTGGTTCAAATCCGGCCTCGCCTGAGTGGAGTTTGCATCTTCTCCCCGTGCCTGCGTGGGTTTTTTTTTCAGGTACTCCGGTTTCCTCCCACATCCCAAAAACATGCATGGTAGGTTCATTGAGGACTCTTAACTTGCCTGTAAATGTGCGTACAAATGGTTGTTTGCTTATAAGTGCCCTGCGATTGGCTGGCAACCAGTTCAGGGTGTACGCTGCCTCTCGGCCAAAGATACAGTGGGTACGGAAAGTATTCAGACCCCTTTATATTTTTCACTCTTTGTTATATTGAAGCCATTTGCTAAAATCATTTTGGTAAATGTTTTCCTCGTTAATGTACACACAGCACCCCATATTGACAGTGAATTTTTTTTTGCAGATTTATTAAAAAAGAAAAACTGAAATATCACACAGCCATAAGAATTCAGACCCTTTGCTCAGTATTTAGTAGAAGCACCCTTTTGAGCTAACACAGCCGTGAGTCTTTTTGGGGAATGATGCAACACGTTTTTCACACCTGGATTTGGGGATCCTTTGCCATTCCTCCTTGCAGATCCTCTCCAGTTTTGTCAGGTTGGATGGTGAACGTTGGTGGACAGGCATTTTCAGGTCTCTCCAATTGGGTTTAAGTCGGGGCTCTGGCTGGGCCATTCAAGCACAGTCACAGAGTTGTTCTGAAGCCACTCCTTTGTTATTTTAGCTGTGTGCTTAGGGTCATTGATTTGTTGGAAGGTGAACCTTCGGCCCAGTCTGAGGTCCTGAGCACTCTGGAGAAGGTTTTCGTCCAGGGTATCCCTGTCCTTGGCCCCATTCATCTTTCCTTCGATTGCAACCGGTCGTCCTGTCCCTGCAGCTGAAAAACACCCCCACAGCATGACGCTGCCAACACTATGCTTCACCGTTGGGACTGTATTGGACAGGTGATGAGCAGTGCCTGGTTTTCGCCGCTTAGAATTAAGGCCAACAAGTTCTATCTTGGTCTCATCAGACCAGAGAATCTTATTTCCCACCATCTTGGAGTCCTCAGTTTGGCTGGACGGCCAGCTCTGGGAAGGGTTCTGATCGTCCCAAATGTCTTCCATTTAAGGATTATGGAGGCCACTGTGCTCTTAGGAACCTTAAGTGCAGCAATAATTTTCTTTTGTAACCTTGGCCAGATCTGTGCCTCGGCACAATTCTGTCTCTGAGCTCGTCAGGCAGTTCCTTTGACCTCATAAATCTCATTTGCTCTGACATGCACTGTGAGCTGAAGAGTCTTATATAAACAGGGGTGTGGCTTTCCTAATCGAGCCCAATCAGTATAATCAAACACAGCTGGACTCCAATGAAGGTGTAGAACCATCTCGAGGCTGATCAGAAGAATTGGACAGCACAGTTAAATATATGAGTGTCACAGCAGAGGGTCTGAATACTTGTGGCTGTGTGATATTTCAGTTTTTCTTTTTTAATAAATAAGCAAGAATTTCAATAATTACGTTTTTTTCTGTCAATATGTGGTGCTGTGTGTACATTAATGAGGAAAAAAATTAACTTAAATTATTTAAGCAAAAAATGGCTGCAATGTGACAAAGAGTGACAAATTTAAGGGGTCTGAATACTTTCCGTACCCACTGTAGCTGGGATAGGCTTCAGCACGCCCGTGACCCTAGTGAGGATGAGCGGTATGGAAAATGGATGGATGAATATTACAAATGTTTAAAAAGTAATATCACGCATGTTCACCAGAGGGGTTAAAATATCTTAAATAAAATGAAATGCAAAACAAATTTTCTACAATTACCTACAACGACAAATCAGAACTCCAAAATACACTTTTTTTCAGTGCTCTCGTAACTAAATATGTGCCCGTCTTAGTGCGAGCAACATCATCAATCATATTGTCGTATGATATGTTATCAGCGACAGGGTGGTTAATACGTATCACTGCCAAACCAGAAAACCGTTCTTGTGTCATGGTTGACCTTAAGTATGATTTAATAAGCTTCAACTTGGAAAAGCTTCTCTCTGCCACTGAAACAGTAACAGATAATCTTCGAGCAACTCTTAGAGCTGTCCACAGATTGGGATACTCGTATTTCAGAGTGTTCAGTGTCATGAAGGAAAGACAGCAGTTCAAATTGAGTCATTGTTGGTCTGGGAAGGTCAGGCAAGTTTTTCAGCTCCTTCACAATTTCATCATTATTCCACTGTCCAGTGCAGTGAGGGCGCCAGTTTGAGTCTGGTCCAGCAGAGGGCGCCATTTATTTGCCATAATGTAAAGGTATGTATATACCTTTACATTACACATACATCGCCATGTATGTGGTGCTGAAAGGGCTAGGAACTCCCTCCCCCTTCCCTCTGGCGGAATCCATGCCCCTCGCAGGGGTGCACACGCAAGTCAGCAGCTGGCTTTACGGTGGGCACCTTGTAGAAGCAACTTTTCCATTTTCGGGATGTCTTGTTCACCATTAAGTAAAAAAAAAAAAAAAAAAAAAAAAAAAAAAAATTTTTTAAATGTCATACTGTATATACGTGGCAAACTAACTGGTGGCATTATAGTTATTATCTGCATGAACTTTACTTTTCATTAATTATTAACGCCATTTAGCTTTGACATTATGGTATAGAGGCAATGCCTGGTGAATGTATAACCTTTGTTGTTTAGAGTTCCCATGAGGAGAACACAGTTATTGATGACCCCGGCCGTCTACAACCCCTGGCCGACTACATTTCTGGGGAGCAGACGAGGAGGTACGCTATGCACTGTATAATAGTCACATGATTTGTACACACGCATTTACACACCAAAAAGTTTTTAGAAACTGTAAAACACAGGTGAAACAAATAGTCAAGTACAATAATTCTTGCTAAAAATATATGTAATTGGATTAATCTGGAATTTTCCCCATTGTGGCCGTGGACAGATCGTACATGGGGTCTACATTTACAATGGTACTGACATACAACAGAAGTATGAATTATGAAGTTACAGTTGGAATCAGAATGTTTTCATGAAGTACAAGAAGGCACATTCAGCATTGTATTTACTGTTTCCTGTATTTACTGTTTTTCATACAAATACTTACTGTGATTTCATGAACTACACCTTTTCTCTCAAATGTATATGTAGTATAGTTTCTCTATTTGATAACACTGATACTCTTCAGTATCTTTGTGAACTGGTTGCCAGCCAATCGCAGGGCACACATATAATCAAACAACCATTCGCACTCACATTCACACCTACGGGCAATTTAGAGTTTTCAATTAACCTACCATGCATGTTTTTAGGATGTGGGAGGAAACCGGAGTGCCCGGAGAAAACCCACGCAGGCACGGGGATAACATGCAAACTCCACACAGGTGGGGTCGGGGATTGAACCCCAGACCTCAGAACTGTGAGGCAGACGCTCTAACCAGTCGCCCACCGTGCTGCCTGCGGAGTAATAATTGAGAAGAAAACGTAAGTCTGTAGATGATTAAAAACAACCCATTTTTGCTTAGATTGATTTTTTTCTTCATAATGTTGTTGTTGTTTTATCCGTGGACTTACAGTATATCATGCTTCTCTCTCTTCACAGTATGTGGATTGCCACACAAGAGACAACAGAACACTGGACCTAATGTATGCTATTGTCAGAGATGCATACACAGACGCTCTGAATACAACCTTGTCCATCTACAACCAATATGCATCACAACCCTAACCCTTAACTGATTCCTATTGAGCATGCATTTCACTTGTTGAAATCAAAACTGAAGGGACAATGCCCCAAGCAACAACAAGCCAGAAGTGAAGACAGTTGTCGTAAAGGCCTTGCAGAGCGTCCCCAGGGATGAAATCCAGCGTCGTCTGATGTCGTCGATCCATTCCACACTTCAGGCTGTATGCGACGGCAAAGGATTTGCAACCAAGTATTCAAAAGTCAAAGTTTATGATTGTTAATTTGTCCTTCTACTTCTGATCCCTTCAAAAGCGGGAGGCACATATATACATACTGTTGTAATTCCTATACACCGTTCACCTGATTTGGATGTAATACTCTCAAAAATAGCTAAAATGTCTGCAGTTATAGCACACCTAACTATATGTGGTGTCTCATCAGTGGAAGACCTCCGAACGCACCTGCGTCGTGTCTCGGTCAGCAGCATCTGTGCTCTGTTGAATGCCCTTGCAGATGTCCATTGGGAGGTCAAGGCCCTGAAGGAGCGCCTGTATGGGTTGAAATATGTGCCCCAAAAACTGTTTCAACAAGCTTCTGTTCAAACAATGGAACCTTCTGGCGCAGCATTGTTTTCTTCTTCTTTTACTAAACACGATTTTTGTCATAAAATGTGATGTGATCTTCATCAATGTCAAGGGTGTTGACACTTATAATGTGTCAAATAATATTTTTTCATCTGTCATGTTTTGAGTAGGCGGCACGGTGGAAGACTGGTTAGAGCATCTGCCTCACAGTTCTGAGGACCGGGGTTCAATCCCCAGCCCCACCTTTGTGGAGTTTGCAAATTCTCCCTGTGCCTGCATGGGTTTTCTCCAGCAACTCCGGTTTCCTCCCACATCCCAAAAACATGCATGGTAGGTTAATTGAAGTCTCTAAATTGCCCGTAGGTGTGAATGTGAGTGCGTATGGTTGTTTGTTTATGTGTGCCCTGCGATTGGCTGGCAACCGGTTCAGGGTGTACCCCGCCTCCTGCCCGACGATAGCTGGGATAGGCTCCACCACTCCCGCGACCCTTGTGAGGATAAGCGGCTCAGTAAATGGATGGATGGATGTTTTGAGTAAGAACAAGTCGGGAAAAGAATTCTTAGTGCTTGTGGGAAAAGTATGTGAACCTTTGAGTTCAGGACCCCACAAAGAGCTAACTGGAGTGAGTTTTTAGCACACTTGTAGTCTCGATAAAGGAAATGTTTGGAGGTGTGCACTACAGCTGCTTGGGAAGGTAAAAACTGCTCCAACTTTTGGAATTTGCTGTGCGCAAGAAGAGTTTTCAGGGGATCTCTGATAAAAAATTGTTGATTCCCATAAAGCTGGCAAGATTGAAAATCATTTCAAAGACTTGGTGATTCAGCAACCTACAGTTACCCAAACAATTTACAAATGCAGGACATACTATGGGACTGTTGCTACTCTACCAAGATAACAGAAACCATAAAATATACAGTTATGAGAAAATAAACAAAATAAATGTTTGATTTCAATGGAAAAGCCCCCAAAGTTACTTATTGTTAGAGAAAATGTTCATAATGCAGCCCTATGGGGGGCACAAGCCAGTGGATAAATGCAGAGGGTTGCGTCAAGAAGGGCATCCGGCTTAAAATTTTGCCAAACAAATATGAGCCTTCACCCAAAGAATTCCATACCGGATCGGTCGTGGCCCGGGTTAACAACGTCCGCCGCCGGCTCCGTCAACCTGCAGGGCGCCGGTGGAAATTCAGATACTGTGGGTCGAAGTCGAAGAAGAAGAAGAAGAGGTGGAAAGCGGGTTCTTTGGCAGAAAGAGAAGAGGAAAGCACAGAGCCTAGAACTGAATGTGGGGACTTTGAATGTTGGGACTATGACAGGAAAATCTCGGGAGTTGGTTGACATGATGATTAGGAGAAAGGTTGACATATTCTGTGTCCAGGAGAGCAGGTGGAAAGGCAGTAAGGCTAGAAGTTTAGGGGTAGGGATCAAATTATTTTAGCATGGTGTAGATGGGAAAAGAAATTGATTCGGGGGTTATTTTAAAAGAAGAGTTGGCTAAGAATGTCTTGGAGGGGAAAAGAGTATCAGACCGAGTGATGAGGCTGAAACTTGAAATTGAGGGTATTATGTATAATTTGATTAGCGGCTATGCCCCACAGGTAGGATGTGACCTAGAGGTGAACGAGAAATTCTGGAAGGAGCTAGACGAAGTAGTTCTGAGCATCCCAGACAGAAAGAGAGTCGTGATTGCTGCAGATTGTAGTGGACATGTTGGTGAAGGAAATAGGGGTGATGAAGAAGTGATGGGTAAGTACGGCATCCAGGAAAGGAACTTGGAGGGACAGATGGTGGTAGACGTTGCAAAAAGGATGCAAATGGCTGTAGTGAACACTTTTTTCCAGAAGAGGTACGAACATAGGGTGACCTACAACAGCGGAGCACGCAGGTGGATTACACCTTGTGCAGACGATGTAATCTGAAGGAGGTCACCGACTGTAAGGTAGTGGTAGGAGAGAGTGTGGCTAGGCAGCATAGGATGGTGGTGTGTAAAATGACTCTGGTGGTGGGGAGGAAGATTAGGAAGACAAAGGCAGAGCAGAGAACCATGTGGTGGAAGCTGAGACAGGACGAGTGTTGTGCAACTTTTCGGGATGAGGTGAGACAGGCTCTCGGTGGACAGGAGGAGCTTCTAGAAGACTGGACCACTACAGTCAAGGTGATCAGAGAGGCAGGCAGGAGAGTACTTGGTGTATCTTCTGGCAGGAAAGGAGAGAAGGAGACTTGGTGGGACACTGAGAGGACAGAGGAGAGGCGAAAGGAATACGTTCAGATGCGACATAGGGCAAAGGTAGAGGTGGCAAATGCCAAACAAGAGGCATATGATGACATCTATGCCAGGTTGGACACTAAAAAAGGAGAAAAGGATCTATACAGGTTGGCCAGACAGAGGGATAGAGATGGGAAAGATGTGCAGCAGGTTAGGGTGATTAAGGATAGAGATGGAAATATGTTGACTGGTGCCAGTCGTGTGCTAGATAGATGGAAAGAATACTTCGAGGAGTTAATGAATGAGGAAAATGAGGGAGTAGGGAGAGTAGAAGAGGCAAGTGTGGTGGACCAGGAAGTGGCAATGAGGAGTAAGGGGGAAGTTAGAAAAGAGGATGAAAAATGGAAAGGCAGTTGGTCCAGATGACATTGCTGTGGAGGTATGGAAGCATCTAGGAGAGGGGCCTGTGGAGTTCTTGACCAGCTTGTTCAACAGAATTCTAGCGCCTGAGACGATGCCTGAGGAATGGAGGCAAAGTGTGCTGGTGCCCATTTTTAAGAACAAGGGTGATGTGCAGAGCTGTGGGAAATATAGAGGAATAAAGTTGATGAGCCACACAATGAAGTTATGGGAAAGAGAAGTGGAGGCTAGACTCAGGACAGAAGTGAGTATTTGCGGGCAACAGAAAGGTTTAATGCCGAGAAAGAGTGCCACAGATGCATTATCTGCCTTGAGGGTGTTGATGGAAAAGTATGGAGAAGGTCAGAAGGAGCTACATTGTGTCTTTGTAGATCTAGAGAAAGCCTACGACAGAGTACCCAGAGAGGAACTGTAGTACTGCATGCGGAAGTCTGGAGTGGCAGAGAAGTATGTTAAAATAATACAGGACATGTACGAGGGCAGCAGAACAGCGGTGAGGTGTGCTGTAGGTGTGACAGAGGAGTTTAAGGTTGAGATGGGACTGCATTAGGATATCAGCCCTGAGCCCCTTCCTGTTTGCAGTGGTGATGGATAGGCTGCCAGATGAGGTTAGACCGGAATCCCCGTGGACCAAGATGTTTGCAGATGACATTGTGATCTGCAGTGAAAGCAGGGAGCAGCTGGAGGAACAGTTAGAAAGATGGAGGCATGCACTGGAAATCAGAGGAATGAGGATTAGCCGAAGTAAGACAGAATATATGTGCATGAATGTGAGGGGTGGGTGGGGGTAGAGTGCGGCTACAGGGAGAAGAGATAGCAAGGGTGGAGAGCTTTAAATAATTGGGGTCAACCGTCCAGAGCAATGGTGAGTGTGGTCAGGAAGTGAAGAAACGGGTCCAAGCAGGTTGGAACGGGTGGAGGAAGGTGTCAGGTGTGTTATGTGACAGAAGAGTCTCTGATAGGATGAAGGGCAAAGACTATAAAACAGTGGTGAGGCCAGCCATGATGTACGGATTAGAGACAGTGGCACTGAAGAGACAACAGGAAGCAGAGTTGGAAGTGGCGGAAATGACGATGTTGAGGTTCGCTCTCGGAGTGACCAGGTTGGATAAAATTAGAAATGAGCTCATCAGAGGGAAAGCCAAGGTTCGATGTTTTGGAGACAAAGTTAGAGAGAGCAGACTTCGATGGTTTGGACACGTCCAGAGGAGAAATAGTGAGTATATTGGTAGAAGGATGATGAGGATGGAGCTGCCAGGCAAGAGAGCGAGAGGAAGACCAAAGAGAAGGTTGATGGATGCCGTGAAGGAAGACACATGTGGGCAGTTGGTGTTCGAGAGGAGGATGCAGGAGATACTGTAGGCTTACATGGAAAAGGATGACGCGCTGTGGCGACCTCTAAAGGGACAAGCTGAAAGGAAAAGAAGAAGTACCCGAGGATGAAAAAGCAAAGCTTGTGACCAGAATGTACACGAACTTACGTACACACTGGGTACGTTCAAATGAATGGAGAAAGCGAGCCTCCTAAGTGCCAAAAGCAAACACGGTCGGTCATTATGGTTCCTGTTGTAATAACCCGATAGCTCGTGGTCGGCTAGTGACTTCCATTGGCTTTTTGACACCGTGACCATTTGGTGACGACACGGCGAAGGCTCCCATAATAAGAGCGCGTCTCAACGTTTCTAGCTCCTCGCTCCTCAAAACATCCAAAGCGACCCGGACGTTGTTGTCACGGCGCCATATTAATATGTTCGTCCCATGTCAGCCTGCTCTCAAATATAACTCATGTGTATTCCAATGACCCAACAATTTCCAACTCTTTTCCATATATTTTGAGCTGCCACGCTTCTTCAGCTCTTTCCCTGGTGAAAAATTCCGCCTGTGTCTTCTCCATCGAAAACCTACTCCCCCAATCATATCCCCACTCTGCACGTATTATTATTTTTTTTTTTATTGACTTCATGCTCCACAAAGAAGTTGCTTAAGTTTACTATTTGACCACAAGATGGTAGCAGAGGTGTAAAGTGGGTGGAGAGCTGGACCACGCTGGCCACTTCATTAGGTACACCATCCATCCGTTGTCAGTCCCGTTTATTGCCACTTGTGTCGCGGGTGTGCTGGAGCCAATCCACTGCCCTGTAACTTGCTGGCGACCGCTCCAGGGTGTAACTCAGCTGGGATAGGAGATGATCATGCAAATTCTTATTTTTCAGTGACTACCTAACCCTGTATAATGATCATAACCTTTCTTCATGTGCAATTATACTAATTGCTGATCTGAATCCAACTACTCAGTCGGCTCACCAGCTGCAATAACAAAGAACGTCTCAGTGGACAGACAGCCACCAATGCTTAAAAGTCATAGGGGTATAAGCATCAAGATATAATCAATAAAACTTAAAAGTTAAGATGGCTTATACATGTTAGCGCATTGTATTCAGCTCAGATTTCTTTTGAATTTGAATGATTTCAAACCATATTTCCTCAAAAAGTGGACAACAGCATGTACGTGCACGGCTGTCACATATTTCATCTATACTTCTTCATTACCACTTGTTGTGGCGTCAATATGGTATTTGTGGGATTTGATTTTCCAATTTCACTTCAACGTTTTAGTACACCTGTCAAAAATCAATAAGATCATCCAGCATCAACAAGCGTTTTAATGCGCTCTTTCCATTTCAGTGAGTTTTACAGTTTTCAATTTCAAAATGAATTCTCCTTTTTATAGGCACTTTTGGAGCTTCTTTGAAAAGTCCGAAAAGGATCAAGCGTAAAGGTTAAAAATTATGACCAACAATAATCCATTTGAGCTTTCATTCATATCATTTTGGTTTACATTCTCGTGTATTATTCACTACAGAAACATGTTTTTGTTTGTAAAATAATAATTTAAAAATGTAATTTTACCTTTAATTGATATAATTTCAGTTAAAGTTCGTTTGCATACAATTATGCAATTAATTTGATCTTTAATTCATATATGATTAAAGATTGACTACATGCTGGTGTATTAACCATTACAGAAAAATTGTCACTTTTTTTGTGAAACAGTACATTTGAAAACTCATTCATAACATTAATTTGAGATTTAATTCATATCAATTTATTGGAAGATCTTCTCCATACTGTTGTATTAACCACTGTAACAGAAACAAAAATAAATGCTGTTAATTTAGGGCAGTTGTGGCATAAACTGTTCAATTGGGATCCAGTCTAATGCCTTTTTTAAGCCCACCGCCAACATCTGAAATAAAAAAATAAGACTGTGGGCTTATGTCTTCCAAATGTACACTTTATTTTAAACAAAAGTACAAAAAAACACAACAGATATTTACAATACTTGCATGGCAATGTTCACTTTCTTTGGTCATTCTTCCAATTGGATGCTTTTAATTCAGAAATTATTCTACTTCTACTCATTTCGAGTCTGCAAGTGTGTTTTCATCAACAAATCAAAACGCGGTATGGTGGGGGAAAAAGCCGTGTGAGGACCGCGATGATCTTTCATCTTGTACAACATAAATAGCAACAGCAACAACAACAAAATAAAACTCATAACTCACGATGGCATCTCCCCATTTTGAGCTCCAGCTGTGACATCAACTCAAATATGAATCACTCACTGAAGACACGAGCAGGTAGATTTACTGGAAGGGTGGCGAAATGAACATAACTCTCTGGATAAATCTACCCGCTCGTTGATGGCCGACAACGTACAGTACATTTGGAAAAAAAAAAAAAAAAAAAAATCATAAATGACGCGTTATCGCCAAGACCAACTTTAGCAAAATCCCTTTAGGCCTTTCTGCCATTCTCTACGCCACAAATGAACAGAAATGTATGTACATTAAAAAATAAAAAAATGGATGACATGGCAAGACATGATGCACTTCCTACACATCTTAACAGCAAAGGCAAAACTGGTCTAGAAGTTATTTTAAAATAAAAGTTACTTCCTAACAAACATGATCGCTAACAGAAGACAGAGCTACACTGTGTATATGTGTGTGACAAGTAGTGCATGTATATCACATACAGTATCCAATTGTTTTTTGTTTTTTTCTCCAAGAGTAGGATTGGATTTGTTGTCAAATTCTCCCTGAAATCAAATCCAAGCTGTCCTCATTGTAATGTACACTTTTTTCTTCTTTTCCCAAAAGATGACGTGAGGAGGAGAAACGTGCAACGTTCCATGTTCTCACTGCAAAGGAGAACAATGTTAGTGGTAATTCACATTGATATGATATCGTGTAAGTGTGTGTGGATGCTACCTTTCACATTCCCAAAGGATGGTTGGTGGCTTAGGCGTTCCTCTACACTTCAGCTTTTTGGCTGTTCTCCTCCCCCTTCTCCTCCAGCTTTCTCTCCTCCTCGGAGGAACCGTTCTCCTTCTCGCCTGTCTTCCAGCTCCCTTGCCTGTTGGGTACAGCACAGTTTTCACAATGACTACAATATTCCTAGGTATGCAATGGTTCATCGAATAATTCAATTGCGAAAAAAAAAAAAAAGTCTAAGTAAAATCGCTGCCTCGAAGCTTCGCCGCTGTAATGTTTCCATACGGATTAATGTTCCTGCATGCAGATACATGCACCACACCGTGTCAACCAACTCTACACTCTCATTCGCTGACACCCACATCACACACCAGGCCAGGCCCCACCTTTTAAAGCCATACATACTAGGGTTGCACAATATTTTGTTTGAGCATTGTTATCGCAATATACGTGTGCTCAATAGTCACATCGCAGGGTCTGCTGCCTTGCGGGTGTTCTGCAACTTACAGTGAATCAACTGTAATATTAGAAGTGACCAGCAGAGGGACCTGTTTGGACATGCTAATGCAAAGAATGTACACCGGTTGCATTTCCTATTTCTTTCTTTTCCTTCAGAATGCAACTAGGCAGGCACTGCAGATGCGAGAGTGCGCGAGGTGCGTTCAGGGAGAACGCGTAAATGGGAGTCAAAGTGTTTTTTTAATACAGTACATAATTGTAAAAATGTATTATTATTATTATTTTAATATGAAATTTATTTTGTGTTGTAGTATAAGAATAGCTAAATTATTTTGTCAATATCGTCACCCAGAGCTCTGAGGAATGCAAAATTATCAATGTCCTTTCACCATTGTTCCTATGATACTATTGTATTGCGTATTTTCGTTTGCACATGAAGGACAGAAGTCCTGTTTTTGTTTGGATTCCTCATTTGAAAAAATACCATTAAAGCAAGTTCTTCCTCATGTTTTTTAAACTGTAGGGTGAAAGCTGCAACTGGCTAATGTGTGGACTGAATGGGTGGCAACAATGAGGAAATGAAACGTAATAGCCTATTATGAGCGTAATAGCCTATAAGCAAAATATTGGGAAAAAAAACAATCACTCTGAACTAGTTTTTTTTTGGACCAGTGAACTTAGTTCAAAATTTTGAATTATGACCTGAACTAGTTCATTTTTGGAACAATGAACTAAAATTTGAACTAGTTCGCGTAGAAAATGAACTTTCCCAAAACCGATCCTGTATTATTCCACATCACAATATATATTGCAGGTTTAAAAAAAAAAAAAAAAAAAGCGGTCATTATTTTCCAATATCATGCAGCCCCTAATACACACTCAAAGTCACCAAAGAGTACAATAGAACGTGAGGATGGCTACCCCAAGTGGACAAAAATAATATCTGCACCTCACATGCACAGTATTGTGTTTAATAATGCAAAATAGATTTTGATCAGATTACTTGATTAATCAATGGGATGATTGGCAGAATACTTGATTATAAAAATATTAAATAGCTGCAGCCCTAAATAATAATAATTATAGTAAACCCTACATATCTGCAGTCTGGCATTCACAACGTTTTAGACCCTATTCTCCATTATCTGCTGAAGATCTCGTCTATTCACTGTTTTTGTTCTAAATCCAAAGCAAAAGTATTACTTTGGCGCCATCTGCTGGTATTTGGGTGTTGTTAGGTTTAATTCTGTGTTTGAGATGTTCTGTTTGGTTGGCGGTACTTGAATGCACTTCACAATCAAAAGTGAAACTGAAACTTACAGTTTGTTTTTGATTCTCTCCCGATGCAGCTACTAGTAGTAATACCATGTGTCGTCTACTTTGCTGTTATAATTTTCCTGCAATCCGTAACCTTTATTATTGTGTGAAAATACCAAAAGGGTAAGTTTCATGATTTAATACCATTTGTGTAAAGTGCTACGTGCACACATTTGTTGGCCCATGAGTGATGTCACATCACTTTGTGTTAAGCTCGTTATTTGTAAAAATACACTACCTAATGCTATTGATGAGCATGGGAAGGTGTTCTGTTTGTGTTGAACAACTTAACGACTAAATACAGTCATTCATGTAACATGTGTTCATGAATCTGTACATACTACATGCATGGTGTTGATGCTTTATGATCCTCTCGATTTCCAGTGCTTTGCCAACATCTTGTAGCATCCGTTCGCATTTACAAGCTCAGAGAATAGCCGGGGTTCACTGTAATTCATTCAATTTAGCGCCGCTCGTCAGTGAAGAATATCTGTTTCCAATTAGAGCTCATTTGGGCTAATTCCCGAGGAGGAGTTCAACAAAGTTCCCCTCCCCACCCTTGAGGACTTGCACGCTGCCAGAACTAAGACAAGAGCGTGCAAAATCCTCTTGGACCCTCCCCATCCTGGTCACCAGTTCTTCCAGCTCCTTCCCTCAGTTAGGCGCTACCGAGCAATGCAAACTAAAACTAGCAGACATTCCAACAGCTTCTTCCCTCTTGCAATCAACCTGTTAAACACCTAACCTACAATTCAATTGCAACATTTTCTCTTGAGTTTGTTGTCACATTTCTGTGGGGCCAATTATATATTACTCGTGCACTCACTGTAGTAGTCTCACCACGCTGCACTATTTGCATATCTGTTGTTGACCAATACTGGCCACTCATGCCAGAGTAGCATCTGCACCAATTGCACACTGACTGAGGAGTACCTGCAACATTTGCACAATCTACTAGTCACTTTAAACTGTATACGCTCCTTGAAGTCTCAGCACCCTTTGCACAATGGCCATTGCACCAGACTATTGCTATATTAGTCATTCAAACTGCTCTAATTGCTAGAGGTCTCTGCATCTTTTTGCACAATTGTCAAAAAAAACCAGACAAACAAAAAGAAATTGTACCGACATTACCAGATTACTAGCAACCTTTTATTGCTCAGTGACTGTTTTTCTCAATGTCTTTATGTCTCAAAAGTATTCTCTGTCAATTGACTGTCTGTTGTCGTACAAGAGCGGCTCCAACTACCGGAGACAAATTCCTTGTGTGTTTTTTGACATACTAAAAAAAAAATAAAGAGGATTCTATAAATAAAGAGGATTCTGATTCTGATAAAATGTGACTAAAAACATTGCAGATACAGTAATACTGTAAATGTTTTACGTGGGTGACAGTTTGACCCGGCAGACATTAATTTTAGTTGCATTATGCAACTTTATTATATTCTATTATATTTTTACAATATTCCAAGTTCCAAAAAAATCTCGTAATACTACACTACGACATACATTTTTTAAATTTATTTTTGTTACATACAGTATTATGATTTTTTCAATTTGACCTTTTCCCCTCAAAATAAAAGTTTATTCTCGTATTATTATGATTTAAAAAAAAAAATTATATTATAACTATTTCTCTATATAAGATAAATTTAATATTGTAATTATATCCAGTGGCAACTCAGTCGAGTGTTTTGTTTTTGCAATTTTTAAGGTGGTGAATTACTTTTTACATTACCACGTGTGACAAAAAATGTTTGAAGTGTCTTCATTAAAATGTGAGCTGTTAATTGAATGGTAACTCACTTGGATTTCTTCTGGTAGATTCCGTACGCCAGCCCAATGACCATGGCGGCGATGAGAAGGCCGACCACCACTCCGACCACCAGCTTGGTTTGATCGGCGTCCTCCGATTGGTCTGCACAACAAAAGACCAACACGAGCATCACGCACCTGACGGTCACGCGCTAGTGCGGACCTCCTGACCACAAACAGGAAGCTGAACACTAAATGCACTGGCTGAATGGACACATTGCCACTGTACATGATTATGAATCGCTGAAGTAAATGTTAATGACAGCATTCGTCTGTTTATGACATAATTTGTTCAGCCAGCAGAATAATGGGTTATGTTTGCCAGGATGCTGGTGGCGCCACTCCTTCTGTGTAGCAGTAGTCCACATTTATCTATTTCTTCCAGAGAGTTTTTGCTTTATAGTCGCTTCTCCTAATTCTCACAAACAAGAAGACATCTACGACTTACCTCGTTTATCCACTCTCACCTCCTCAAATACTGAAATCAGATACGAAATGAAAATTAACTTCCAACCAAGGCAAAAATGACGTCTAATGCTACGTCTAGTCTATTGACTGCATGCACGAGGTTCAGATCAGAGAGAGGACAGGTCGAGTCCCAGCATCCCACACACACACACGCACACACACAACTCGGCGAGAAAAGAGGATGAAATGGTGACACAGCAAACGTTTAGGATGAGACGGTGGCATGCAAGTATCAGGTTTGTGTGAATATGTGATGGACAAAAGTATTCAGACAAATCTCAATGAATCAATCAATTCATCAAACAGTCAAATTGAAATCTCAATTATTCACCCAAGCAAGCCATTTTGGACAGTTGTATGCTTCCAACCTAGTGGGAATAGTTTAGGCAAGGCCTTTTTCTGATCATAAAGATGTGCTTGCATGGGTTGTGTCGAGGAGGGTCGACCTTGTTATTTTCTTCCTATTATTATATCTTGATTTTAAAACATTTTTAATTTGATCAAATTATTCCGATTCTTTTGATGATCCTATTGATTAATCAAGTAATTAGATAAAAAAAAAATCATTATTAAATACAATAACGTTCATGTGAGGTGCAAGTATTATTTTTGTCCACTTGAGGTCACCATCCTCACATTCAACAGTAGTATTTGTGACTTTGTCCCGGGGCATGGCCTGGTGAGTGACATGGGTGTCAGCGAATGAGAGTGTAGAGTTGGCTGGCTGCTAACTGGCTAACACGTTAGCCAGTCTGCGTGTTGAGTGACTACTCCGCTTTAGTTGTGGCCATCGGCAGCTCGTGTATGAATGTACTTATTACGTGGTTTTTTTTTCTTACTGTTTTTTCAATAAAGCGATTGAAAAAGAATCAGAAGCTGTGTCTATCATTGACTACTTTCGGATGCATTACAATATGTTGTAACTGGCTATAACGGGTATGTTATATTAACTTGGAAAACATCATAACATTACCTTGTGCTGGTGATCGCAGACGCGCTGTTATGGTCCACATTGCACTTTATTTTTCTAGTTAAGTGTGAAATGATACCAAACTCGGACATGTTATCTTTTACTTTTTTTCTTTAACACGCAAACAAAATACAAACAAACTTTTTTATTTAACAGACAAACAAAAAGTAAATATAAATCCAGTGATTCCAGAGCACTGATGTGCAATGAGAGATCATCAGGTGCGCCACGGGATATTATTCAATTTCACTCAATTAGTCTTAAGTTTTGTTTTGTTTTTACCCTTGTACACCTATCCCTGCCAACAATGTATGTTGACAGGGAGAACCGTTAAAGGCTCTTCCACTAGATGGCAGAAGGTACATAATTAACCTGTGTATCTGCTTTTTGTGACATTTTTGTTTGGAAGCGAGATTTTTCTGTAATGTAAACTATGTGGCTTGGCTCAATAAAATCTTGAAAAAAACTAAAAAAAAAACTGGATACATTTGCCATTGTTAATTTTTACATTTACCACATAAAGGTGTGGGGGGGGGGGAAAAAACATTTAAGAAGTACAGTATATCAGATGTTATGTAAATGTATTTTATTTATTTTAATTACGGGATTTCCTACAAACACCTGTCTAACTTTTTTTTAAATGGTTCAACTATTTTTATCATCCCTAGTAAACAATAACGAGAGAGTTAAATACCATTAGGATGAACTATAAATGATACATTCCACATTTTCTTCCATGGTCGTGTTCGGTGTTTCTAACGGCTAAATGTCCCAATACCTTTGTCCATAACATGCGATTGCTTACATCTTTTTTTAAAAATACCAATAAAGAAAAAAGCAGTGAGGTGCTGTTTCATGAAAGTGAACATGATTAGTGTCCTGATGTTGAGTCAGCATGCAAGTTAAGTTAGCTGCATGGGGAGTGAGGTGGGGGAAAGCACCGATGAGAGGAGTTCAGCGAATAACACCACCGGGGAGGGCGCAGCATACTTACGAGAAGACACATTAATGTCCCGCGTGTCCACGCCGAACTCGTTGGACACGGTGCACGAGACGGTCAGGTTGACGGTGGGTACCACTGTGATTTTGTGTGTGACCTTGCCGTTGACGAAGGGACTTTCATCAAGCTAGGGAACAAAATGGCAGCATGGTTCATTTGACCGTTCAGAGTACTTTTAAGATGAATCTTTTTTTTCTTTTTTTTAACAGGTTTTTCAATAGAATACAATATTTCACATATTTTGTCAAATCCTATCCAATAAACCTTGTTGGCTACTAAAATAAATGAAGCCACACCTCGAATAGACCATTTCTGTTTTTTTTTTTTAATGCTGTCGGTATTCTGTATGAATGCCACAGAATGGGGTGACAAAGATGACCAAGGAATTTTTTTTACTTCTAAGGTAGTAACACTGCCGTAACAGAGGCGGGCGGCAACTGTGTGTAAGGCAATTATACAAAAGCAACTGTCACTGTCCGACAAGTATTTTAACGTCACACTAGATGTCATCTACTTACTTGATTGAGGCAATATTCCATTTTGCTGTGTTCTTTGTAAAAAAAAAACAGGCGAAATACATGCCTGTCCTTCTGTTACTGGTCTGATCTCAATAATAATCCACTTTAGTATAATAATACTTCGCTTGCTTTTAATAATTGACGTATCAATTTTAAAATACGGGGTGTAGAGGAGCCTGGTGTGTAGTGGTAAGCGCCCCTGCCTCACAGTCAATAGATTGGCGTGTGCGTGGGGTACTTCCTCCCACATTCTAAACACATGCAAGTTAATTTCATTGAAGATTAAATTGTCCATTACAGTGAATGAGAGTGTGAATGTTTGTTAGTCTATATGTGTCCTGACACTTGAGAGCATGAAAAAAGTGGGAGAGAAGGTCCCCAACTAATTGCCAATGTCATTCTCACACAACAGAGGCAATATATTATATGACTGTGAGTATTGTTGTCTGCTCTGTTTGTATGTGTTGATTCTCCGTGTGTTAAAGCAGCAATTGTTTCAACAGCTATGCTAATTTATGTTAGCCCTTCTATGGTGTTTTGCATTGTACCTGTATGTTAGCATTAAGTAGATTGATTTTTGTTAGACGAAATTATATGGTTTGGTTGAACATTTTTGTTAAAATATACAATGTTCAATTATTTGTTATATATGTCAGTTTTACAGTAAAATTCAACTGGGAATGACAAGTAAACGACATGAAGCAAGCATGCTTTGGCTCTTGTTTGGAGGACTGTTCTAGCGGGAAAGTATTGTTTTTGTTTACAAAGTGATGTTATACGATAGTATCCCAAGGAATAATTTAAAACAAGTTTAAGTGTATTTTAATGTGTTTAAATTTGTTTAAAGCGTCAAACCTATCGGGTTGGTCGGGACCGATTCTGTACTGTAACCCAAGTAAATTGACCTGTATGACCATTCTTTTTAAAAATCACTAGGAGGCAATGTTCTACCAATTGTTCAGGTGCATGCCTGTAAACAATGAAGCCTCACAGGAAGAAAAAACAAAACAGAAAAAAGGAATAACCAACACCCTATTCAGCACTACACACACACACACACACACACAGACACACACAGACACACGTACATACAGTGGGTCCGGAAAGTATTCAGACCCCCTTAAAATTTTCACCCTTTGTTATATTGCAGCCATTTGCTAAAATAATTTACATTCATTTTTTTTCCTCATTAATGTACACACAGCACCCCATATTGACAGAAAAAAACGTAATTGTTTAATGTCTTTGCAGATTTATTAAAAAAGAAAAACTGAAATATTACACAGCCATAAGTATTCAGACCCTTTGCTCAGTATTTAGTAGAAGCAGATATATATATATATATATACACACACACACGCACGCACACACACACACACACACACACACACACACACGCAGTAGATACAAGTGGATGTGAGCACTGTTCATGAATGGCCATTAGCAAGGCTTGTGTTCAAGTCTTCTTTGAAAAGGTGTCACATAAGGGTAAAACGAAAATAAACCTTTCAGAAAGATGCAGAAAATTGTGTTGCTTGATAAAGGTTCATTATCGCATGCAGGTTGAGTTCAGCTTGGACTCAAAGGAATTAAAATTATCTTGCACAAATAGATTTTCAGCCCAAAGCTCCTTGGGTTATATATGTAATTCAATCTGCTCCTGCTGACGCTTGTGCTGTCAGCCGGCATACAGGTACACGGCAGAAACAAAAAAATGGGATTTTGTCTTTGTGACACTGCAGCGCTTGAGCCTGGGAGAAATTAAGCTTGTTTACTCTATCCAACAGTGCACCTGCCTCAAAAAGCCAGGACCGGATATGCTCACAGGTGTGACAGCTGCAGGGAAGAAATGCTAACAAAGTGCAAAGTGCTCTGCAACCAAGTGAAGTGAGGTGCTACTTGATGGAGTTCAGAAAATCAGGATAAGTTTCTTGACGCCTTCTCATTTCTGCTCATTTATTTCGTACAAGAAGAGTACGAAATAAACAAGAAGAGCCATTAGAGCCATGCTGACAAAAGAAAGTGGAAATTATGAGCATTAAGTCAAGGGATTTTACAAGAAGGCAGCATGGTGGGCGACTGGTTAGCACATCTGCCTCACAGTGCTGAGGACCGGGGTTCAAATCCTGGACCCGCCTGTGTGGAGTTTGCATGTTATCCCTGTGCCTGCGTGGGTTTTCTCCAGGTACTACGGTTTCCTCCCAAAAACATGCGTGGTAGGTTGATTGAAGCATCTAAATTGCCCGTAGGTGTGAATGGTTGTTTGTTTATATGTGCCCTGCGATTGGCTGGCAACCAGTTCAGGGTGTACTCCACCTCTTGCCCGAAGATAGCTGGGATAGGCTCCAGCACGCCCGCGACCCTAGTGACGATAAGCGGTACAGAAAATGGATGGGTGGATGGATTTGACAAGAACTCATGATATTGGAAAAAATATGACAATTTACAGAAGTCATACATTAATATTATTAGAAACAACACAATTTGATGAAAATAAAGTTATACAGCAATGAAAATAAAGTTGTCATTTTAGGATAAAAAGATGTAATATTATGAGAATAAAGTCATAATTTTACTGGAATTGTTTTTGTTATATTACAGAAAGAATCTTGTGATAGTATGAGAACAAAGTCAGAATATCAGAGACACAATTTTGCAAGTGTCAAAAATAGATCATTCAGAATAGATGAGCTAAGATGTCAAGTTACTTTAGTATAAGTTTGATAACTTTATTATCAGAATATAGTTTTTTCCCCCTTAATATTTAATTCTTGCAATAATAAAACCTATTGTTTTTTTCTCATAAAAAAATTTTACTTTATTTTCATATCGATAAAAAAATATGACAATATGACTTTTCCATCTTAATAGGACTTTTTCCATGAGAAAAATAAGCCTTCATTGTCATATTACAACCTTTTCCACTTATTATGACATTCTGTTCTCGAAAAACATAACATTTTATTGTTGTAAGATTAAGATAGTTTCGTAGCGGGAATATTACTTTATTATTGTAAAATTGTGTATATCTCATAAAAAATAACTTTATTTTAATAATATTAATAAAAATACTCGTTTATTCTTGTAATATGATTTTTTCCCTTCTTAATAGTATGATTTTTTCGATACAAAATACAACTTTATTCTTGTAATATATCAATCTTTTACACCTATTAGTACAGTATAACTTTTTGTTCTCAAAAAACATTAAATTTGATCGTCCTAATATTAAGATTATTTTGTAGAGGAAATTATTACTTTCTTTTAATATTGTGTTTTTTCTAAACCTCCCAAATAATCCACACACAAACACACACACAAAATAATTGTATTGTTGTAATATTATAGCTATAATGACTTTTTTTCTCATTTTGCTATATTTTTGTATAATCTCGTTATATTACAACCTTTTTAACATTACTTTTTGAAAACAAGGGGAGCACGGTGACTGGTTTGCACATCTGCTTCACCGTTTTCTGACGACACGCGTCCAAATCTGGTCTCGCCTATGTGGAGTTTGCATGTTCTCCCCGTGCCTGTGTGGGTTGTGTCTGGGTACTCCGGTTTCCTCCCACATTCCCAAAACATGTATCGTAGGTTAATTGAAGACTCTAACTTGCCCATAGGTGTGAATGTGCGTGTGAATGGTTGTTTGTCAATATGTGCTCTGTGATTGGCTGGCGAGCAGTTCAGGGTGTACCCCGCCTCTCGCCCAAAGTCAGCTGGGATAGGCTCCAGCCCGCCCGCAATCCTAGTCAGGATAAGCGGTAAGGAAAATGGATGGATGGATAGACTTTTTGAAAACAACTATAAATTCAATATATTATACTTTTTTCTTGAGTCCTATTATATTTGTAAAGGCAGATTTTTGTTCCCTTACATTTCCTATTGCGCAAGTGCAGTGAATGTTGATGTAGCTACATATGTAAATATGTACATATACATACACATATATATATGTATGTATGTGTTTTTGATATGAACAGAAGGCGTCAAAGCAAATTAAGAATGATGCGCTTGCTTCACCCCTAAATTGAATCCCGGACACCCCTAAAATTTGAGATTATTTAGTTTTAACTCTTTTTCCTTTTTAAACATGCTAGAAAAGTGTATAACCTAACAATACTTGGTTGAAACGTAATATTTTAACAACAAAAATACAGCATCCCCGCATGTCTCAAAAATAGTTTGTTCCACCCAATCCCTCACACCGCTTCCCGACACGGCTCAGCACGTGCTTCCTGCACGTAGAGCAATACGCTGCCTTTCAGTGATATACAGTTGTGGTTTAAGTACCTGCCTTAAACCAGGATATGTGGAAATCCAATCCATTCCTCTTTTTGCTGGGGCTCAACATTTAAATAACCTTAATCAGATCAAAGACTTTCCTAAAACATGTTATGCTTCTGTTTCATAAATGTGGGAATGAAATTTTGTTAAAATGTTGAAAATGTGAAATTGATCTTGCCTGGCCAGGAGCTCAGCACCCGTAAACCTATGATCCTAGAATAGCCCCTGACTTAGAGTTCATCAAATAGGGGAAAACATATAGAGCTCTTTTCATGTAACCTTGGAAACAATGATAAGTTTCCATAAACATCCCCTAATTGGTCGGTTTTGCAAGCCCAAAAAGGCGACACACCCTCTTTATTGTAGTGCTGCTAAGAAAAAAACAAAACAGAAAAACATTTATGAGCAGAACACCCTTTTGCTATTGGTTGTATAGTTTCCTGAGGAAAGGAATGGATACAATTTCCCAAGTCACCACTGCTGCAGCTGTGTGTTTGTGTGCGTGTGTATGTGTGTGTGTCTGTGTATGTGTGTGTGTGTGTGTGTGTGTGTGTTAGGGGGTAACATACCGAGGTGCCATTGATGCTCCAGGAAACAGATGGCTTTGGAGAGCCCTCGGCCTCACAAATCAAGACTTTATGTTGACCGTCTTCACTACGCTGTTTGGACAGCTGTTTGATCACTGGAGCGCCTGCAATGAGGATGCTCTTGTTGTGATGTTCTTTTTTCATTTACGCACACGCGCACACACACGTCCAATAAAAAAGTGGAGACCTCAAATCAATAGCCACAATTGTTCACTGTCCTTTTTGCCGAGATGAAGACAGAAGACAGTTCACCCCGTTTGATCCAAAGGAGTAAAACAACATTGATAATAAACTAAGAAAAGCCGACTAATTAGTCAAAAGGACTTCATTTGCTTAGTCCTGGTAAACAAACAATGTTTTTTCTTTTTCCAAGAGTTGAGCTGTCAGAGACTTTGTGGACTCTCAGCTGGTTGCCTGGCAACAGCTCCTGGACAGCTGGGCCCAGAAATGCAGAGAAATTAAAGGGTCATTTTTCACACTTCATCTTTTTATATGCAAAAAAATGAGAGGGCATGCTAATCTGTGCTAATCGAGAAGGACGTTTCCTCTTCATTTGAATAAAATATGCATCTCTTGGGGCTAAGCCAAATTTATAGCCATCGAGGGGCTGCTTGACATGCTGAGCTCAGTCCAATTTACTGTATATGACAATCCAAGTAGTTGAAATCATACTTAATGAAATCTTATTGATAAATGCTTACTGCTTGTCAGTTGATTACATGTAAATGTCCAAAATTAGACTTCACCTACACAAATAACAACAAACACCCTCAATGAATGAACAAAAAACTCAAGCGAAGGCTTAGACCAGGTGTGGGCAAACTTTTTGGCTCAGGGGCCAGATTGACTTTTAAAATTTGACAGGCGGGCCAAGCCAGGACTAGATGCTTACATATCAAAAATAAACAAACAAACAAAAAGATTTACTTTTAATGGGAACAGTGTTGTTTTGTTGATAAATTTGTTTTGCCAGTGCATCAAAGTCTGGTGTTTTGTTGTGGCAATTCTCAGAACACATCTGAGGTGTTCATCACTCAGCTGGGATCTGTAGGATGTTTTGTTGGTGTTCATCACACTAAAAGTTTGTTCACACACATATGTAGAACAAAACACCACCAGCATTCTCTGTGCCATCTTCCGGATTTTCGGAAATTTGTTTGCACTTAATGAAGCATAAAACTCATTCAGTTTGAGAGTTGAACTTCTCTTTTAAAACAGTATAACATCGTAGCTCAATCAGTTCCATCTGCAACTCCTGTGGCGCTGTTTCAGGGTCTTGTGTGACTGAATCTTGGATGGCAGTGTGTCAGATAAAGGTGTTTTGCTGAGCTTGCAAGCTTGATTTTAACCGCTGAGCCATAGCCATCAGTTCCTGCGTTGATTGGCTGTTTGTATAATCAGCATGCTTGGTAGAAAAGTGACATCTGATGTTATTTATATTCCTCTAAAACCGCAATGGTTTCCTAACAAATTAGACATACAGCCTTTGACTGGACTTCAGTGGAAAAAGTATATAGTAGTTCATTCTGTATTAAACACTCTGCGCTCACAGTTGCCTTTTCTTTTCTTTGGCCTACTCATGGTTGAAGAAGGGTTCAGAGCAGTAGCAGAGTAAAAACAGAACAGCCAATGTCAAGTCAATGTATCACTGTACCTACTGCGCTACCTGCTGGAACCACTGGGCATTACAGGACAACCTGGTGGAACCACTGGGCATTACAGCACAACCTGGTGAAACCACTCAGCATTACAGGACAAGGTCAAATGAATGTAGTCATGATTTTCTTTTTATATGATTTGGGCGATTCTGTACCAATCTTTGGCGGGCCGGATTGAAATGATCAATGGGCCGGATGTGGCCCGTGGGCCGTAGTTTGCCCACACCTGGCTTAATGCAGTACACAAGATGTGCAAAGACCATTAAGCATGATATAAATATAGTACATTAGAGGTGCACAGACCATTGACTATAGTCTAAAATACTAATGTTACTTTGTTATTAAGCGCTGCATCTAGACCATTACAAATTATGTATATGTATTAGATTAGAGGTGCACAGACCATTATATATGACCTTAACATGGCACATTTGATATGCACAGACCATTTATTATGATACACAAAAGGAGAGCTGCACAGACCATACATAAAATGTAAATGTGTTACATTACGCATACCATGAAATACAATGTGACTTTGGTACTGTAAAGGAGCACAGGCCATTAAATATTATGGAAAAAACACTAAATAAGAGGGGGATAGACCACTATTGTAGTAAATCTAAATAGAGTCGACTCGACTTACGAGTGCCCCAAATTTCAAGATATGACCTGATATTTTGCTTTGAATTGCGAGCAATGACTTCAGAGATGAGCGGGCTTCACTGCTCTGGTGAAGTGAAAAATTTTTTTTAGCAATCAAGCTGGTACATATAGTGGGAACTTACAAATTGGTTGACAAACTCATTTTTCAGTTGAATATTTCTTGGGTACACGAACTAGGCTTCCTCACATCCACGCAGAACACTCACTTGTGCTTTCTTTCCCATACTGTAAATGTCATTTGCTTCGCATGTCACGCATATCAGGTATTTTACTTTTAATGCTGCACGGTGGCCGACCGGTTAGAGCGTCAGCCTCACAGTTCTGAGGACCCGGGTTCAATCCCCGGCCCCGCCTGTGTGGAGTTTGCATGTTCTCCCAGTGCCTGCGTGGGTTTTCTCCGGGCACTCCGGTTTCCTCCCACATCCCAAAAACATGCATTAATTGGAGACTCTAAATTGCCCGTAGGCATGACCGTGAGTGCGAATGGTTGTTTGTTTCTATGTGCCCTGCGATTGGCTGGCAACCAGTTCAGGGTGTACCCCGCCTCCTGCCCGATGACAGCTGGGATAGGCTCCAGCACGCCTGCGACCCTAGTGAGGAGAAGCAGCTCAGAAAATGGATGGATGGATAAAAAATACTGTTAATGACATGCTTACTCTAACTTTCTCACTGCCCCGGCTATATCGACGGATGTTGTCCAGAGTTTGCGTCCGTTTGACTTTTCCCTTCTTTTTTTTTTTTTTTTTTTTTCACGCTGCGTTGCTCGAACGCGGCATGCTCCTCCTTGTGTACATTCTTCAGGTGCCCGATCAAATTTATGTTGAAGCATTTAGATGACGTTCCCCACGACGTACTTCAGTTGTGCACAGACTGCAAATAACTTACTATTGTTTGTCTGAGACACCGCAAAATAGTCCCACACCGATGATGTGTTTTTTAACCAACAAGATTGAAAAAAAACTTTATTGGCCGTCAGATAGTAACAGTACTGTGCCACAAAACGTGACAAGGCTAAAAATAAACCAGCTTTTTGATTCATACTGAATTAAATGTCTCATGTGGAGCTGATGCATGACGTCATTGATCGGATCGGTGAATAATGACATGAAAGCCGATCAGCATAAAATGCTAATTATTGTCCGATACCGATCCCACCGATCAGATCGGCCTAAAGTCTAGAAATAAATTGGCATGTTGGCAGCGAGCCAGGAGGAAAGAGTGTGTTAAACTCAAAGAATTTCCAAAGTTTCACAACTGTAAAAAAAAAATTAAATCACATTCCATGACAGCAGAGCTACGATCGCCAACACAAGACGCCTACCACCATGAGTTAGAACATGGGTGGGCAAACTACGGCCCGCGGGCCACACCCAGCCCGTTGATCATTTCAATTCGGCCCACGAAACCATTGCAGTTTTAGAGGAATATAACATCAGCCGTCACTTTTCTACCAAGCATGCTGATTATGCTAACAGCCAATCAATGCTGGAACTGATGGCTACAGCTACGGCTCAGCAAAACACCTTTATCTGACAAATTGCCATCCAAGATTCAGTCACACAAGACCCTGAAACAGCGCCATAGGAGCTGCAGATGGAACTGATTGATCTCCAATGTGATACTGTCTTAAGAGAAGTTCAAATCTCAAACTGGATGAGTTTTATACTTCATTAAGCACAGACAAATTTCCAACACTTTGATGTATTGGCAAAAAAATGGTGATCAACAAAACAACACTGTTCCCATTAAAAGTCAATCTAAATATGAACACTGCAATACCTTTTTATTTTTGATATGTAAGCATCTGGTCCTGGCTTGGCTTGCCTGTCAAATTTTAAAAGTCAATGTGGCCCCTGAGCCAAAAAGTTAGCCCACCCCTGAGTTAGAACATAGTGTAATGCCCCCACAAGTGGTCAAGGATAGACACAGCCGCCGGTATACTTTCAATCGCTTTATTAGACAAATGATAACAAAATGAATATGTAATGAGCACATTCATTACATGGGCTGCTACCACCACAACTGATGCTCAGGCATTTCACGCAGACTGGCTAATGGTTAGCCAGTTAACAGTCAGCCGCTAACCTGAACTCAGAACAGCCAACTCTACACTCTACACACCATCTTCTAAAGCCACACACACTCAAAGCCACAGATATTATAGTGTGGAACTTAAGGATGGTGACTCCAAGTGGACAACCATAACATCTGCACCTTACACACACACACAAATTATTTTGATAATGCAAAACAAATTTTCATCGGATTACTTGATTAATCGATGAGATAATCAGAGGAATAATTGATTCTAAAAATATTTGATAGCTCCACCATAGTTTATTTCTTATATTCTCTTTTATTATGTTTTCAAATTGATATTTTACAATACAGGGTTATTTTTCTTTATTAAAATCATGTAAGAAAAAAAAAAAGTTTTTTTTAGGGGTTTGGAATGGATTAATGGCATTTCCATTCATTTCATCTGAGAGGGTTCATTTGGGATACGAGTATTTTGAGTTACAAGCGTGGTCACGGAACAAATCAAACTCGTAAGTCAAGACACCACTGTACAGCACATTACTGGTGCAGAGACCATTACATATGACATAAATATAACACTAACTGTAGACCATCAAATATGATGTATACATTATGTCAGCAGTGCATAGACCAATAAGTACGATCCACATATGAGAGGTGCACAAACCATTATTGGAATTGGGCACTTAGACCTGCAGTGTAAGTAAGTATGAGTGTTGTGTTGAGGCCTTTACCTTCAACAACCAGATCAAAAAAAGCCTTCTTGCTAAGTGCTCCCATCTTCACTTCGGTCTCATAGCTGCCAGAGTCCGAGAACTTGAGCTTGTTAAACTTGGGCTCTTTTTGCAGCTTGACATTGTCCTGATTAGATAAAAACAGTAGCTTTCATTTTACGAACAAACTCATTCTTCGTGACAGACACGCTCAGCATCAAGAGTTGTTAGTTGTTTTTTACCTTGGTCCAGGAGACCTTTGAGTCCCCTGAAGAGTCGATCTGGAAAGATAGCTCCAAGGCCTCCCCAGCTGTCTTGACGACATTCCCAGAGGGGCTTAAATTGATATCTAGGTCTAAGAGAGAGAAAGCGGTGAGAGGATGGAGAAACGACAGCTCACAGGCTCTGACAAGCTCGGCTATATTTCTATTATTAACTACACTCCTCTCGCTACACCGCGCCTTATTAGCAGAGGCTGACACAACAAAGTGTCCTCAAAGTGACCCAGAGATCTGAACGTTACGGGACAAACAGATTTAATTCTCGATGGCAACACCAGAGGCTCAGAAAAAGGAGAAAAATGACAGCTCTGATGGAACAATTTCTCAGAGAAACGCAGCATGATGTCTTACAATTGACTGTGACATTCTTGGAAGCCATCATGGCAGGGTTGCCAATTAGGGAGCATTGGTATTCACCGGTAGTGTCACGGGAGACATGAGTGAGTGTGTATGTATTCATGTTTTTCACAGGAACCACATCCCCCTGCAAACACACACAAACACAATAGCCACTGATTAGCTTGGGATGCTCCACTGATTAATGACACTGAGCGACTGCAGACTCATCAGCGTACCTTCAGGTGGAAGTTGAAGCTGGTTGGTGCCGGGTTGCCATCCGCCACGCACTTGAGAGTCACGTTGTCACCTTCCACCAGAGGTTCCGGAGCAATAACCCCCAGGACGATGCTCTCTGTGGAGTCTGGAAAGTGGACATGAGACACCAAGGAGTCAAATAGAGGATGTGGTCTGCTGTCTAAAAATGCACCCCATCATACGGGGTAGTGTTTCTAATATTGGGGTGACTTTACATAAAGTCTCTGTGAAGTAAAAATAAATATGGATTTTAAGTTTGACACGCCACAGAGAAGAGTGTTAATTTCGCAGGATTGTTAACAATCCTGCGAAATTAATTGGAATGATAAAAATAAATAAATACATAAATAAATAAATAGCCAAGTATGTAAAACGAGGCTTCAAAAATCATGGAAAATCAAGCATCTCTCTCCACTCTCAAACAATGTGGGCGCTTCTGCTGCATGCGCTGAAACCACACCCAGCTCCCTGTCAACTTTTAATAAAATACCACTGCTCTAACCTGACACTTCGTCGACCATCTTTCTTATGCCTACACATAACTAAACGTTTCAACTGTAAAAATATATTCTCTTAAATCACAGGTGTCAAACTCATACGGCCAGATCCGGCCTGCTATATCAAAAAATCTACACATTTTCTTCTTGAATGGAACTTTAATTATTGAGTGAGGGTTCCGCTTTTAAGAAGTGAATAGTGGGTTTTTAAAAATGTATTATTTTCAGCATGCACAAGATTAAATAAAAAGGACACAAAGCAAAGCATGACCGATAGTAGTTGTTGGCCCAAAAATGATTTAAAAACATGAGGCATAATTAAGTTTGTGCTGCGTCTTTGACAACAAACTCTTAGCCTCCCTCGTGTGAAAGTGCACCAGCTTATTTGGAGGCCAAGCCCAGCAAGCGGCTTCTGCATTAATCCCATCTTGAGACTCATCCCCGCAACACTAAAGACTAAAAGTCTCTCTTTTTTTTTTTTTTCAAATAACCTGCCTAGCAGAGCTGGGATGTATTTAAAAAATAAATAACAAAATAAATCAGTCAAGGGAGGTAAACACCAGTCAGAATTATTTCATAGTCCGCGATGATGAAACTCAAAGAAACATTCCTTTCATTATGCGTCCACAAAAGGAGCGAAGTTGGACGACTCACATGTGATGGTGAAGGTGAGTGTAGATGACGCCAGCCCTTTGCCTACGTTGTGCCGAGCGCTGCAAGAGAACTGGGCGTCCGTGTCCTCCTTAGTGGCCGAGTACTCCAGTGTGGAGGAGGTGCTCGACAGGCCGCTCACAGGGTCCACCTGCACGGAGGCCCGGATGGAAATGCCTGTGCCGATAAACAAATAAGCTGTCAGAGGGCCCCCCAAAGCACACAGTAGCTCCAATGCCAGACACAAACTTATAACACTTTTTAATAATAACTACTTGCTTATTACTTTAGCCCGATGTGGGAATTCTGTTGACTCTTTCTTTTAACGTGCACTATAAACATACTCCACAAGGAAGTCCGGACTAGAACAAAAAGACTTCGATTCGAGGGCAGTCAATTTTCCATGCGGCACTAAATGCATCAGCCAAGTCAACAATATACCCGTAACAACACACCTTTCCCGCCATCCACCAGTGGTTTGTTGTTCTTCAGCCATGTCACGTTGGCCGGTGGATTAGCATCTTTTGCGACACATGTAGCCAGCTGTGGAACAAAATGACAAAAGTCTCACAAAAAGACTTCTAAAGTCATTGTTTAAACTGACCAAATATCAGGAGACCTATAACCCCCGCCTTTTGATGACTTCATAATATTCCACGCAAAGGACCATGAAATGGCCAAAGACTACTCTCTGGTCCTGTGGGTGTTCTAATTGCAGCAGCAGGGGATGTGCTCATTACTAATTCATGAACAGCACTTCAAAAGACCTCATTACTGTAGAAACATGGTCGCTGCTACGCCTCAGGAGAGGGGGGCTTCCCTTGTTGCTTCTTAAAATACTGTCGGTATAAGTAAGGTTTGTCACACAGAAAAAAAACCACACACCTTTGTAAGTTTACCAATCTCCAGCTCTTGCGCCTTGTCAGAAATCTCCACACCTGCAGGCGCCTCTGCAACACACATAATTATAAATATTCTGGGTGGTATCAAAGTACAACATGCACTCCAGTAGGTTTACAAAGGGGTGGAAATTTTAATTTAAATGAGAAGTTAAGCAAGAGTTTAACTGAATTGGGAAGTTAAGCAGGATAATTTTGGAGATATTCCAAATTGGAAACTTTCCACAGGTATAAATTTAATGGAAAGGTATCACATGAAGACAAACATTTAGTTTTGTCATCGGCAGACGTCCATCCAAAATAGATTTCTGGCCCACAACAGTACCTTAATTGCTCAGAGCTGCCAACCTATTGAAATTCACTTACAGAACAATTTATCTGAATTTCTATATTTTTAAAATCATATCATAATATATGTTTAAAATAAACTACCTGTTTATTTTGTTACCGTTTTATCAATAATACAATTGCAAGCGCTATCCTTGACCACTTGTGGGGCCATTACAAAATGTTCTAACTATTGGTGGTAGGCTATATTAATTTAACTAACATTGATACATTCTGTTGGTGAACCTAGACGTGTTTTTGTGGTACAATAGTTAGTTGTGCCTTGCCCTAAAAACTTTTCTCAACAATATTTAAGTTCCCTAGTAAGAGTCAATCTTCATTTGTATAAATTCCTGGTTTATTCCCATGGAAAGTTTCCAACTTTGAACATTACTCCCTACAACCCTACACTCCAGCCCCATCACTCACTGTAGACGACCACATTGACCGGGTACTCATTGATGTCCAACCCGACCACCATCATGCAGGTGAAAGTCCGCTGGTCGCTCAGCTTGGCGGCAGAGAGAAGCAGGCTGGAGTTGGCCGCCATGTTGATCCGACCCATGTATTCATTAGTGGCGCTAATGGAGACATTCTCGGTTTTCTTTCTGACCAGCAGGTCTCCTGAGAGTCCGTCCCCTTTGTCCTGGAAGGGATTTGTTGCAAAAGACATACAGAATGAGCACAAAGACACACTGTCACATTGAGGGACAGATGCACGCTCTGGTGCACAGCAAATGCACTCAGACTGGGCGTGGCTCAAGACATGATAAATGGGTGTCAGATGCTTGGTGTTAGACGGACTTCACCATTCTGAATCAATTGACCTCTGCGCCGACTTACATATTTCCACTTGGTGATCAGCACGTCTTCTGCCTTCACGGCTCCTTTGTTGCACGGAATCTCCAGCGTTTGGCCATATAGGCCCACCACCGTCTCCAGGCCGCTCACTAGGAAGACACATAAGCACAGGGCATGATTTTTTAAATGATAAAATAAATAAATAAATAAATAAACAAACATCATTATCCTGAGTTATCGATGAACACTGAAATAAATTCATGCAAAATCGATCTATCTATACTGCCCTTTTCTCTACATATTCAATAACTAATACCACTTCATTTAGTGTTTGCCTCAAGTGAATAACACTAGTAATTAAACGGGAAAAAAAAAGCTCTTGGTCTAAATTTCATTCAGAACATCACCATGGAGACAAAGCGCTGGTAAGGAGGGTGGGAGGAGGGGACTTCGATGGGATGGGATGAGGGGTAAGAGGTACAAGGCTGCAAGGAAGAAGAGGCTACCACGGCTTGACTGATAATGAGCTGTTATTCTATTTAACTTTTTCATGTCTGAGGACTCTAAAGCTGGAGATGTGCTCACGAGTAGCTGTCAGCAATTGACAGCTAAAGCTTGAATATGAAACAGCTCTTCAGCACTTAAGTCAAACCTAAGAGGACAGAGTCATCACCAAACACATCCTGGGAGAATAATGATGTCCTTGCACTAAGAGGAAACTAAAGACACCTTAAAAGAGTGGGTGTTATTCATCACGTTGCATCGTATTTAAGTCACAAACAAAAATTATAAACTCTTACATCTCCTCTTCATGTGTTATGCAGCATCAGGCTTTAAACAGATGAAAAAGATGAGCTACTTTAATTTGCTTCACAATGTATTCATATTTGAGTCTTGTTTGAATGGACATAATCATTAAGTTACCGCTGTGTGCGAGGAGGCCGCAGCAACAACCTTGCTGGCGTATTGTCGTTTTGTTTTGTTTTTGCGAAGAGGATGCACATTAAAAAGGTTGCGTCCTTCACTCAATTAGATTCCTGCAGCGCACACTCTATTCAACTCATTTAACTGTTCATACTCATAGTCCTTGGTAGAAATGGTTACTTTCTAGATAATATCTGACAGTAGGTTTACAAGCAGGCAAATATTGGATGAGCAAACAATGTTAAACTATGAGGAAATAAATTCAAATTATGAGAATATTGTTTTTTTTTGTAATATATAAAATAATATAAATTTGTAATATCAGGAGACATGTTGGAATCGTATGATAAAAAGGTTGTTTTTTTCTGGGGGGGATAGTAACGTTAGGAGAAAAAACATTGCAACATTATGGGAATAATGTTATGAGGAAAAAAAGCCAAATTTTCGAGGAAGTCCTATTTTTGAAAAAATAAAAATAAAAAAATCCAGACACCGAGCGACACGTCCGAATGTACTCAAGTGGAAAAATTAAAGTTGGCAACTCTTCAACGCACAACAAGCAATTGCGCACAGTCCATCTACCGAGACGCAGCAACAGAAAAACTGTCCCATTCACTGACTGCACCAGCACATTTTGGTTACAGAGCCTCTGTCTTTCTAGCCATAGTTACATATGAAATTATAAATACTTTATTTATAAGTATTGTTGTAAAACATATTATATACATCACTTTGCGGCACCGCAACTGCCAGACGGCTCTCACTTACGCTGGGAACCCGGAAAAGTTCTGTTTTTGTTTTTATGAAAGCTCATGTGCATTTTTGATTGGCTGTTACAGCTGCAATGTTGCGAGGACATTCACGAGCGATTAAAATTTTGTATGGCAGCAAAACTAGCCACTCATGATTGCCAAACCCCACACACTGCGTGATAGTTCAGTCAGGTTGGGCCACCTCACTCGGTGGTTGGTGGCAGCATTAGGAGAAAAATGTCACAATGTTACGAAAATAATTTCTTCAAGAAAAAAAACCAAACGAAACACGTTGAAATGTTACGAGAATAAAGTCATATTTTTGGGGGGTGAGATAAAAATGTGCTAATGTTAGGACATGAAAATATGAATATTACCAGAAAGAAATGTTAGGAAAATAGTCATACCAGGAGAAAAGAGGTGTAAAGTTTGTAGAATAAAGTTTAAACAAAAGTCATTCTCAAATAATGAGGTTTCTAATAAAATTAAGATTTAATTTTCATAATATGCTTTACTTGTAAAATTGCACATTTGTTTGTAAAGTGAGAACTTCATCAGAATCAGAATCATCTTTATTTGCCAAGTATGTCAAAAACACACAAGGAATCTGCCTCTGGTAGTTGGAGCTGCTCTCGTACGACAACAGACAACAGTCAATTGACAGAGAATACTTTTGAGACATAAAGACAAAGAAAATATATGTATATATTATTATATTATTCAATTATTATTCAATTATTCTTATGTTTTGATTATGTCATATTCTTTATTCTATGACTTGTGGATGTGTATGATAATAATCCTTCATAAACCAACCTTTATGTCACACAATATTCCACAGATATTTAATAATTCCAAAAGTTTTGATGGCATTTCAAAGTATTATATCCAATGCTTGTGAGAGCAACCAGAACAATATTTGAAATGTGTTTTACACAGTTACAGAAATCTTTCAGTAGCACTTGGTGGATCGAGATACAATACCTGCATTTAAAATGAGGCTTTGTGGCATTTTAGCACATGGACCAAACAAACACTGTCACATTTTATAATACAGTGAGCTGCATGGAGTTGATTGTAGGTTTGTAAGGTGCAAGGAAAAATAAAGGAAGCAAAACCAGCCTGACTTTACAAGTTTGAACAATGAGGGGGGGGGATGAACATACCACGACGTAGAACAAAGGAAACAAGGCAGTAAACCCAAGAGGAGCACGTGAGGAGAAGCAGGGAGCTTACTGGCTCCGGGACTGAGGGGGCGGCGCAGACTCTGCGCTGATAAGACGGACGCAGGTGTGCAGACAAATAGGTGAGAAAAGCAGACAAAAGACAGGAAGGTGAGATATGCAGGTGACAAAAATGACTGAATAAAGGATGACTAATCGTCTCGTGGCAGGCGTTAGGACACTTTATGACACTGTTGACAATGACAAGTTTTACAGAGTTGAGACTTAACCGTATGAGCACATGAGGCTGCTGCTATACGACACTTATTTTTGTGTTGTGCTGACATAAATGCAATGAAAACTGTCTTACACTTCAATGGACTTTTTGAGACAAAAGGACATCCTACACATATGGATACTATGCTGATACATTTTGAAATAGTCTGTACATTATGTGGATTAGGGAAGTTCGTCATCCACTTTTTCAAGGTCAAATTCATGCAAACAATGTCAGCGTAACAAGTGAAACTGAAGTTTAAAACAAAGGACTATTACAAAAAACAAACAAGGCTGACTGAGCAGAACAAATAAGCCTGGTAGCTTCCTGGAACATGAAAGCACACAATACTGCGTAGTAACCACATGTCAAATCCACTGGAGCGCTTATTGTCTGTCAAGACACCATTTCCACATATCGTAAGTACATCATCTTTAATACTGCGAAGGAAATTTATTTACTTGCTTTCGTGCTGCCAATTTGGTGAGCAAAGACGCCCATCAGAAGAACAGAGATAATTCCAGCGACAGTGTAGCATTTTTTTTCTGACGGGATAAGGGCGCTCAGGACGAAAACCACACTGCTCCTCCTGAATTTGAGATTACACTTACCGACGGACCCTCCTCTTCAGAATCCCTGAATAGACATTACCAGAGGGGCTGAGCTTTGATCCCCCTATACTTGGAACACACCCTCCGGTCCCCCTTTATAAAAAGAAGGACCACCACCCCAGTCTGCCAATCCAGAGGTTAAAGTTGGTTCATGAATATTTATTAGGGCTGTAACGATACAGTATCGAAACCGAAAATCGATATACTCTAAAACATGAAACTGTGTCATCTTTGAAATGGCAGAACCGCGACACGCCTCTTCCAACGCTCAACTTGTGCCTCCATTCCAGATACAGCCATATGAGCTCACAGTGCAACCAAAATTAAAAGAATATAGTATTATTATTATGACTTTAAGTTAATTTAAAAAAAACGATCGTGTAGTTGACAAGACCCAGACTAAGTGCTTCAAAAAACTTCACGTCGAACATGTTAATGCACTTTTAAAGACACCATCCCGAAATCAATTTAAGTGGGGCACCGAAGAAAACACAGTTAGTCAGGCACAGTCTACTCTGACAAATGTATTTATTATATTAATAATTTATATACATTATAAATATAATACTGTTCTGAATAAATGTATTATATTATTTTGATCTATCTTTATTATTTATAGCCTATGTGTTCTTTGTAAAAATATTGACTGTAATGATGACATTTCGATGTTACAAAAACGCAGCACTTTGGCCGACTGGTTAGCACATCTGTCTCACAGTTCTGAGGCCGTGGGTTGAAATTTGGGCTCCAGCCTTCATGAGTGGAGTTTGCATGTTCTCCCCATGCCTGCGTGGGTTTTCTCCGGGTAAAAACATGCATGGCAGGTTAATTGAAGACTAAATTCTCCGAAGGTGTCAAAGTGAGCCTGATTGGCCTTTTGTTTATATGTGCCCTGCAATTGGCTGGAAATCAGTTCAGGGCGTACCCTGCCTCCCGCCCAAAGTCAGCTGGGATAGGGTCCAGCACACCCGGACCCTAGTGAGGATCAGCGAGATACTCGAGAAGATGGATGACTATCAGTCCGTTAGCATAGTGAAAGACTACAATGTGTTACGACATGCATAAAAATTCAGGTTTAGATCGCCAGAACTCTTCATATGCTGAGAACCCCCTGTAATCGATCGTTCAATTTACCCATAGTTGTTACATCCTCAGCTATCTTACATGTAGTCAGTTACAGTATGGCTAACATCTCATATAAAAGAAAGCCTCTTTTATAAATTTCCCATTTAAAATGGCTGTGTTTTGGAGGAGTATTCATATAAAGCTGTGTTCCACCAGTCTGCCAACATTTAGAAAGTGAATTCAAGAAACAGGTCCTTATCTGGACAGATTACATTGTTACACAATGACAGCTAATCGCACGTTGGAGACGACAAAGCCGCTGCTGCCGTCGCCAACTGAGATAAGGTAATCCTCCAACAAAAGTAGGTGACGCCTGTGACTTCACTTTGACCAACACATACACAAGCATGAGCAGCTGTCTCAAAAGCAATAACCCAAGTTTAAACCAAACCGCATTCCTTTGTGTGTCATGAAGTGAAATTTATTAAACACATTAGCCCTTTGAACTCGAATAGGAATTCTCGGCTCTGGTAGGAATGTTCCAAGCGGATGCTGGGATGGCAAGAGGTAAATCAAGGAGTCGACAGGTGAGCGATAGTGACAGGAGGCGACGCCATAGGAGATGCTTTTATGTACCTGATTAAGGTGCCTTCCTAACTGGCGGGAGGTGGGGGCGGGGGGCAGCTTGGCTACAAGCTCACCAAGGGAAATCAGCCCTCTCCCTCCACACACACTTGCCGCCACATCCCTCCATATTCACTTTAAGCGCCCTCGCCCCCCACTTGTGGGAGTGCTTGTCATTCAGCGGCACAAGAAAGAGCGGGTCCAAACTTATTAAGTACTGAAAATGAGGGTTGAGCATTGAATGGAGGTCCCATGGCGCAGTGGTGAAGGGGCAGACAGGACCACTTCTTTCGGATCAATACCACTTGAGAAAAGGCGCAAAGCTTCTAATGAACGCTGCCCTGATAAGGAGCCTTCAGTAATACCCTGCTTTTTGAAAAATCTTTTCGTAAATAAACTCACTGCCCCTGACGGTGTACATGCCATGAAATGAAATACAAAATGTCTACCTGTTTGTACGATAGTGGTGTAGTAAAATCTAGGGATGGTAAAATTAATGACAATTGAAAATTATTTCCATTGATTGTTTATTAACCGGGCGGCACGGTGGCCGACTGGTTAGAGCGTCAGCCTCACAGTTCTGAGGACCCGGGTTCAATCCCCGGTCCCGCCTGTGTGGAGTTTGCATGTTCTCCCCGTGCCTGCGTGGGTTTTCTCCGAGCACTCCGGTTTCCTCCCACATCCCAAAAACATGCATGGTAGGTTAATTGAAAACTCTAAATTGCCCGTAGGTGTGAATGTGAGTGCGAATGGTTGTTTGTTTATATGTGTGCCCTGCAATTGGCTGGCAACCAGTTCAGGGTGTACCCTGCCTCCTGCCCGATGACAGCTGGGATAGGCTCCAGCACGCCCGCGACCCTAGTGAGGAGAAGCGGCTCAGAAAATGGATGGATGGATGTTTTCTGGTCACACCTCCCCGACCGACAGTGTTTGATTTGACAAGATAAAGCCCAGTGATTATAAAAGACGGGATACGGTGGTATCGGAATACATGTCGTGTAGTGTTGCCACGGTCTTACAGAGATTTTATGGCAGTAGTCTGACATAGACATGACGAGACAAAATTTGTCTTGTAGTCTGATCCAGGTATAAGCAAGATGGCACGGTTTTGTAGATGCAAGTATTTCGCCCGACAGTGACTATATTTTACTCTTACAGTGCCTGTTATCGCCTTTTTTGTGTTGCTGCTCTGTGTAAATAGCAACGACACAGAATGAGGAGACAAAGTTAACGCAGAAATCTTCTGCCTTCCGAGTTTGTGTCAGAGCCATAACAGAGGGATTCTCCTGCCCTGATGTGTTGGAAGCACTCAGTGGCGGCACTATCCCGCTTCAGTCGATCTCCATGTAAAAGAGGCTCTAATTAATTAGCAGTGTCTCACAGTAAAACCACTTTATTTGGATAGTTGTCTTTATAGAGGAGTGGGACAGGGGTCACAGAACTTATTTTTACTCTTGTTAACATTGCAAAAAAATACTTTTTTTTTTTTTTTTACATTGTCTTTAATTTCGAAGTGAAAAATGCAGAATTTTTTTTAAATGACAAAATTCAGGCAGATGTGAAACTCAGGTAAAATTAGGTCAAATTAAAAAAACTCAGGTAAAAAAAACCTCTGGTAAAATTAACACAATTAATTTGACCTGTTTTAGATTGTATTTGATTATGCAGGTGTGCCCAATAGTTACCATAGTCAAATGAGATGAACAATTTTAAAATTTATGTTGTTATGCAAAGAGCTGTTGTCCCTTAGGAGGATGTGGCATGATTTTGGAAAATGCTGCCATCAGGGTCCCCTAAGCATCCCTGTGGCTGCCATTTAATGAGCTCCCTCCATTGGTGCTCGGAGGCTGTGTTATTGACTGTGTGTGTATAATGTTGATTTTTTACTTGAAGTGATTTAGACAAAAAACTACATCCTGGCTACGGGAAGTGCTGCAATCACATCATTGAAGCATTCCATCTCTTTCATGCTACTCCATGAAATGGGCTGAAATGTCAGATTTGAGCTGCGCTGTAATTTTGCTTTTTGAAGCCCTCCATAATTGCACATCACAGTCACCATCGCATCACGCTAATGGTATCTGGTTCTTCTTCTTCTTCAAAAAAAAAAAAAAAGCGAGCAGCTAGCAAGCTTTCAGCATGGTTGCACCGTATATAATCTGTTTTGCGAGACTGAAGGAAAAGGTGGAAAAAAATATACAGTATAGCCAAAACTTTACCCCCGGTTCACACAATTAACTTTACTTTAAAGCAGCCTTCGGGTTGGGACCGGGTCACTTTTTATTGGTGTGCCAAGTGAAGAGTAAAAGGCTGTAAACTGTTTTATTGATTGTCAAGCAGGCACACATTTTCTTGGCAAAGGCATCTTTGATTCATTGTTACCTTGCTAAATTAAAGTCTGTTGTTTTTGTGTGCACGGTGACTGACTTTTTGTGTGCACGGTGACTGACTGGTTAGAGCGTCAGCCTCACAGTTCTGAGGAGCGGGGTTCAATCCCCGGTCCCGCCTGTGTGGAGTTTGCATGTTCTCCCCGTGCCTGCGTGGGTTTTCTCCGGGCACTCCGGTTTCCTCCCACATCCCAAAAACATGCATTAATTGGGGACTCTAAATTGCCCGTAGGTGTGAATGTGAGTGTGAATGTTGTTTGTTTGTATGTGCCCTGCGATTGGCTGGCAACCAGTTCAGGGTGTACCCCGCCTCCTGCCCGATGATGGCTGGGATAGGCTCCAGCAGTCAAACCAAACCGTTTTGCCGTTTTAAAAAAATGTTCCATCCCTAACAGTTTGTATATGCAAGGCTACTATCAGTGTTGGAGCATTTTTACGAGTCGGAGTATGAGTACAGAAGTAGGCTATCACCTACTCCACTACACAAGCTTGTCATTCGAATTGGAATATAGTTTCTGATCACTTACTTTCGGGCTATGTAATATTGTGATGGACTTGCAAGGTCACCTCTCATGTTGTGTTAGCACGAGCACAGGTACTAACTTGCTGCGCACAACAAATTATTAGACATTGTTTGACCATATACTGTATGGTTGCAATTCCAAAGCAAAGCAGGTAGCTCCAAAATTTGCCATTTTATTTATGCATATATTTATGTATTTTTCTGACAAAACATAAGGAAAATGATAAAAAAAATGTATGCATGCTTTTTAATGGACAGTGACGATAGTGATTGCATCTTTATACTTTTTAACATACTTTTGATATGCTTTTAATTCCACTTGAAGCATAAATCTTACTACTAGCTCAATTTTACTTGATCTGATGTTAGCTAATTACATTGTTACCGTTAAATTGGTAGTATGATTAGGGGTAATACTGTAGGTTGTAGTTTTAATTTTGTAACCAGCTTGCTATCAGGGATGGATATTTGACTAAATTCCTTGATTGACAAAATGGAAAATTATTTGATTTTCATTTTTAAAAATATTTTGAATGACATGGGAATCTTTCTGTGAATGGTCTGAACTTGTTTCAATTTCAGTGTCATACAGGTTCCCAATTTCCCAACAGCGCCTGTGCTGGTTGCAGTAGTGATCTCCATTTTGACTTGATCGCTCCAAGACATGATTAAGCAACAATCATTCTGCAAAAAATTTAATAATTCTTAATGATCACTTAATCAAATACTCTCAACTGAGTGGGTCTCGTGGTTGTTTTAGGGGGACTAAGAGTGTCATGGCGGAATGCGTATTTTCATGCTTTACCGAATGAATTAATAAAGATGATAATCAATGATGGAGGTCTCGTTATTACTTGGCAACAAGTATACCCGTGACTATAACGTGACTTCTTTACTCTGTTAAAAAGCAAAACTAAATTTTATACTCGATTATTTGATGGAATTTTCTGTTGAATACACAAATACTAAAATATTCGATAGCTGCAGCACTACTTCGAAACAAGCATCAGTTTGGCATATATTGAACAATTCTTACAAAAAAAAAAAAGGATTCAAGATGTTTATTCCAACCCCCAGTTGAAGTTTACTGTCAAAATAAACTTAAGCTTAGTAAGGTCCGATTAATGCTAAAAAAAACATTGCAAAACGCCATACACGGAAGGGCTGGAGTATAGCGTCAGTGTTGCAGTGTTATAACCCTTTAAGATACAGATATTTAAACACAAATGGTGGAGTAACACACGGAGAAAGCTAAAATCACAATACTCACAGGAATATATTTTTTATCCTCCGCGAAAAACTAATATTACTGCGGCTTACTGAGAAGCTGTGATAGTCTCCATGTACTGTCTCCATATGTCTGTATTATATTTAGAAGCAACACAGTCCATTGAATTGAAGCAAAAATTGTGGCAAAAATATTTTTTAACATTCTATTTAATTATTACTGTAGTTTAAAAAAAACAAATACAATATTATACAGGGATTTCGTTTGATGTGCGTCCCGCGTCAGAGACGCACAAAAATGAGCAGGGCCGTAGAAAACTTGATCAATCTGCGACGCATGGGATTTCTTACCTGTGTGTGTGTGTGTGTGTGTTGCTGAAGTGCTTCAGTGTATAATTATCCACTAAAAGTACAAATCCTGTCTTCATGCTAGCCAATCAGAGGCAGAGGAGGGCGAGTTATCATTCCACAAATACAACCCCAATTCCAATGAAGTTGGGACGTTGTGTTAAACATAAATAAAAACAGACTAAAATGATTTGTAAATCATGTTCAACCTATATTTAATTGAATACACTACAAAGACAAGATATTTAATGTTCAAACTGATAAACTTGATTGTTTTTAGCAAATTATCATTAACTTAGAATTTTATGGCTGCAACACGTTCCAAAAAAGCTGGGACAAGTGGCAAAAAACACTGAGAAAGTTGAGGAATGCTCATCAAACACCTGCTTGGAACACCCCACAGGTAAACAGGCTAATTGTGAACAGGTGGGTGCCAGGATTGGGTATAAAAGGAGCTTCCCTGAATTGCTCAGTCATTCACAAGCAAAGATGGGGTGAAGGTCACCTCTTTGTGAACAAGTGCGTGAGAAAATAGTCTAACATTTTAAGGACAATGTTCCTCGACGTACAATTGCAAGAAATTTAGGGATTTCATCATCTACGGTCCATAATATCATCAAAAGGTTCAGAGAATCTGGAGAAATCACTGCATGTAAGCGGAAAGGCCGAAAACCAACATTGAATGCCCGTGACCTTCGATCCCTCAGGCGGCACTGCATCAAAAACCGACATCAACGTGTATAGGATATCACCACATGGGCTCAGGAACACTTCAGAAAACCAATTTCAGCAAATACAGTTCGGCGCTACATCCGTAAGTGGAACTTGAAACTCTACTATGCAAAGCGAAAGCCATTTATCAACAACACCCAGAAACGCCGCCAGCTTCTCTGGGCCCGAGCTCATCTTAGATGGACTGATGCAAAGTGGAAACGTGTTCTGTGGTCCGACGAGTCCACATTTCAAATTGTTTTATGAAATTGTGGCCGTCGTGTTCTCCGGGCCAAAGAGGCAAAGAACCATCCGGACTGTTATGGACACAAAGTTCAAAAGCCAGCATCTGTGATGGTATGGGGATGTGTTAGTGCCAATGGCATGGGTAACTTACACATCTGTGAAGGCACCATTAATGCTGAAAGGTACATACAGGTTTTCTTTCTTTTTTGGAACGTGTTGCACCCATAAAATTCTAAGTTAATGATTATTTGCTAAAAACAATAAAGTTTATCAGTTTGAACATTAAATATATTGTCTTTGTAGTGTATTCAATTAAATATAGGTTGAACATGATTTGCAAATCATTGTATTCTGTTTTTATTTATGTTCAACATAACGTCCCAACTTCATTGGAATTTGGGTTGTACAACAGAGACTTTTTTGGGCCTCGATAAATTATAATTGTTGTGGTAACACCCGGCGCGCCGCTCATGACTCAGCGACCCGCTGGCGGAACGGCTTTGGATCCGTAGATGCACACAACTGGGAAACTTTAGGGAAAGTTACTCTTTTATTACCTTCGCTAACCTGGGAGCTAACTAGCTTGTGAGCTAAGGAGCCAGTAAGCTCTCTCGATACTGCCGATATTGTTTAAAACAAGAAATCTCATACAGACCCAACACCATAGTCAAAAAAAGAAGTTGAGTAAAAGACAGATCAGAAAATGACCGATAAAGCAAGAGAACATTTGGAACAAACAGTGCTTAAAATGTCACAATCAGTGTCATTTTTGTTTTTACTGTATTTCTGTTCCGACTTGGAGCACTTATTAAAATAAACGCCATTAAGAACCAAAACAAAGGTTTTGAATAAACATAAACTGTCATGGTCTGTGTTTTGGTTTGGGTTGTGTTTCGTTTTGTTCCATGTTTTTCTGTGTTCAATGTTTGTCGTGTGCTCATTTAGTTATTGTGTCCACCTGTCATCGTCAACCTTCTACCTTGTGTCGACCAATCACCTCTCTCCAGCCACTCGTGTCTTGTCCAGGTGTTCCTCGTTGTCTCGTCAATCTGTTTGTATTTAGTTCCCTGGTTTCTTTCACTTCTTGTTGGTTCATTGTCATTGCATTATGTCATTGTAGTATGTCATTGTCAGGTGTCATTGTCTCTGTCTGTGCCACGTCTTAGTGACCAGTCATGTTTTGTTTCCATTTTTGGTTTATTCAAGTGTTTCTTTGTTACTTTGGTTACCTGTTGTGGGACTTTGTTTAGTTTGCTTTATCCATGTTCCTTGTTTGCCCCTTTTTTTGGAAATCAAATATAATTTTTGGAGACTCCTGCCTAGCCTCCCTGCTATGCTGCACTTGGGTCCTGCACATTTTCCCTTGCCTTCCTCGCCTTCAAATAACCTAATCGTGTCATAAACTCTAAAATGGTTAAGTTAAAATATGAAAAATTGTTTGAGACTTCACTGTTGTGTCAAGATGCCAATCAGAGAAGAGAAAATTCTAACTTTTTAAAAAATAAATTCTTAAGCAGTTTATTTGAACACGTATAACTTTCTCTCTTCATTTACTTCCTCTTATTGCGAAATGCAGCCCTACTTTTATTTAGTAAATGAGAGACCCTTTCACAGTTGTGCTCATGTTTGATTACCAGGGCAGAATTTGTCAGATGTGTACAATTCTGTATTATGCTCTATATCATTATATCAGTGGCATTTTAAAAAGAAAAAAAAACAAACATCAGCAATACTATCGTTTATCTCACAGTTCTGAGGCCCCGGGTTCAAATTTGGCCCGCCCTGTGTGGAGTTTGCATGTTCTCCCCTTGCCTATGTGGGTTTTCTGAGGGTACTCCGGTTTCCTCCCACATCCCAAAAACATGCATGATAGGTTAATTGAAGACTTTAAGCTGCCCATAGGTGTGAATGTGAGTGTGAACATTTTTGTTTACATGTGCCCTGTGATTGGCCCAGTTCAGGGTGTACCCCGCCTCTTGCACAGAGTTAGCTGGGATAGGCGCTAGCATGCTCATGACCCTAGTGTGGATAAGCGGTACGGAAAATGGATGGTTGAATGGATGATATTCTAAAAAAAAAAAAAAAAAAAAAAAAAAAGTTTAACATGGCAGGCCTAAACACATATATTGAGAGAAAAACAAGAGCAATATATGAGAAAACTATTGTACAAATAGTATAAGAGAGTGAATATGATAGATATAGCGGAGGATTACTGTAGCTGTATTCCTTGATCATAAATTGCAGGGACTCATTGTTCCAGGGCTGGGACTCATTGTTTCCATTACATGCGCATCCCAGGGCTCAAGTGTAAAATTATCTATGATACATAGTGCTATTTTTCTTTGTTTTTAAATTTTTATTTATTTAATTACAAACTTTTTTTGGGGGGAGGATGGAAGAGATTAAAGGTATTGCCATTCATTTAAATGAGCAAAAATGATTTGAGATGGTGTTTTGAGATATGAGCATGGTAACGGAAATGTATCTCGTATCTCAAGGCACCACTGTACAGTGCACAGTGCAGCAACCAGCAGAAACACTGACTTCAAGTTGTTTGCTGTCTAAAGAAATGACAACATGAGCTATGTTGGCCAGATTTCCAGTAATATGACACTGCAATGGAAAAAAAAATCCAATTGAAAACATTCCCAAATCACACACACACACACTATATAGGCGGCACGGTGGACGACTGGTTAGCACATCTTACAGGAGTGGAGTGTGGAGTTTGCATGTTCACCTGCATGGGTTTTCTCTGGGTACTCCGGTTTCCTCCCACATCCCAAAAACATCCATCCATCCATCCATTTTCTGAGCCGCTTTTCCTCACTAGGGTCGCGGGCGTGCTGGAGCCTATCCCAGCTGTCATCGGGCAGGAGGCGGGGTACACCCGCCACATAGAAACAAACAACCATTCGCACTCACAGTCACGCCTACGGGCAATTTAGAGTCTCGAGTTAATGCATGTTTTTGGGATGTGGGAGGAAACCGGAGTGCCCGGAGAAAACCCACGCAGACACGGGGAGAACATGCAAACTCCACACAGGCGGAGCCGGGGATTGAACCCGGGTCGTCAGAACTGTGAGGCTGACGCTCTAACCAGTCGTCCACCGTGCCGCCATCCCAAAAACATGCGTGGTAAATTGATTGAAGACACCTCACTCTAAGGTGTGAATGTGAATGTGAGTGCAAATGCTTGTTTGTTTATATGTGCCCTGCGATTGGCTGGCGACCAGTTCAGGGTGTACCCCGGCTCTCGCCCGAAGATAGCTGGGATAGGCTCCAGCATGCCCGGGACCCTAGTGAGGATAAGCTGTACAGAAAATGGATGGACAGATGTATACTGTATAGATTTAAAAAATCCATTAATTGACTGTTTTCCCCAGAGTTAGTAAAGTGAGTTCGTAAAAACAACACTACACACAATTCAAATATCTACCAAGTATTTTGTTAAGTGTTTTAGTTCACAAAGTAAAATGACACATTCAACTTCCTGCAGTGTAGCTGTAAAGATGAAGACTGATAGCAAATGGGGAATTATGTCAGTTTGGCGTCATGGGTCAAGGTCCACTGAGTGTAATGGCTCCCCCTCTGTCACCAGGCAACATGATATTTTTCTTCTTTTTTAACATTGTGCGCTGAAGCCGGCAATGGCTTGGAAAACAAAAACCCCAATCATGCCGTTTTTAATGCTGCGTGCCATTCAGGAAAAATAGGCTAAAACTTTTACGAGGAAGTGAGAGGCTTTACAAGCTTTTCATGCTTCTCTGTGCTTCATTTTAATTGAGCACTGAATAGGCCTGGCTATGATTAAATGGCCAGCATGAAATAGAGGTTTTCTGGGGAGACATATAGATGGGTCCAGCCCCCTCGGGCAAAGAAAACAATTATCATTTGCAGCATCATGTGTGGTCACAAGACACCCACGGACGGTAGTAGGTGGAAATCCTGCTAATGCTTCGCCTACAATCCCACTTTGTCTGGTTTCCATTGTTGCTTTGTCTCCAAACGCTGGCTTCATTTTCTCAGTTTCAGTGCCTGTGTAGGCCTGCCGTTGCGGCATCAGGTTTCTACTTCCCGACAAGACAGCAGGGCCGAAGGCAGGACAAAGGATTAATTTGCCCTTGTGGTGTTAGAATGCACTTGTTTCGTGAAAAGCCATTTCCTGAAAGTTTAATTCCTGAAATTTGACTCAGTCGAGGCAGCAAATTTGCTTAATTTGAAACATTGCATTTGAAAACTGAATCTGAATAGTATAATTTGAAATTGAAATCATTGGTTTGGAACTGAAGTCCAATAAACTTGAAAGTGAACGTAAAATTTAATCTGCAATGAAAATTTTAATTACATATTTTCACATTCAGTTTGATCATTTCAGATTAAGTTTGACAAATTAAAATTAAAATTAGCTGTGACAGACATCCAGGGACTATAGGAATAGCAATCGATCAGCGATACACAGATCTCCTCTTCAGCCAGTAGCTGGTTAGAAGAGTTGACTTTCCAAAGAGTCCCTATGTAACATGCTCAAAAACGAAGGCGCTGATTGGCCGAAGAGGAGATGTGTGTGTTGCCCATCGATTGCTATTCTTACAGTCCCCGGATCGTTTTTCTCCAATAACGATTTTATGATCGTTGGAAGCCAAAAATCTAAATTACAATAACATTTTGACGAATCGCCCAGCTCTAAATTATAGTATATTGAATATATTTCCCCCCCCAAAATTCGTGAACTAAGGAGGCAACGGGACCTTTAGCATTTGCCTATATTGCCTCATTGGCAAGCTGGCTCTGATTAGATGCACAATGTGATGACAGTGAAAATAAACATTTACGTTTCTGGTGCAAAGTTTCTAAATCAATATGAGATTACAAGATTTCATGTTATATGAGCATACATACTGTAATGTCTCTACTCTTCACTGACTGTTTATATTAGAGAAGTCCACATTAAGCAATAGCCCTTGTTTTGAAATATGAGAGCATGACTTCATCTGGGAATTACATGTCATCTTGTTTGGTTCTACTTTGGCGATCTCCTATATTTCCCAGTATGGCTGTTGGACAATCCCTAGAGAAGCAGGTGCGGGTGCTTTGCATCAGCTGTGCGTTACTCTGGTTGGTTGAGTGGGGAAACAACAATAAGCCCAGAGGAAGAAGGGAGTAATTTTCTCCAAACACCTAGTGAGCGCATTGCATTGTGGTCCATCACTAACACAGTCACAGTCACAGCTTACTGGTGCGCTGTGTTGGTTTATATAATGAGGAACGATCTGGTAAACAATCCTGGAGGCTTTCTATGCACATGTTTCTAAAGGTTCTGCCATTTTTCACTCAGCATGATGCCTGGTAGATTCTGCTCAGGGGAACTTTTGTACAGCATAGCACCAAATAATAAACCATGTGTCTTGTTGTCAGCATTGGTTCCATTCATCTACTGGAGTGCAAGGAACAATCGGAATGTCCGCTTTGATGCCACATAGAAGAGGAAGCCACTCGATTTAGAAAACACAAAGAACGGCAACACATTCGCTCACACATATCCCTTTTGATTAAAGTCAGGTTGATATAAGGCTGAGTGTTTTTCTTAATTCATTACTGTCTCACTCTGAAGTCGCTCGCAGCACAAAGCAGTCGATCTGGACTTAATTGAAATTGTTCTGAAAAAAGTTTTGCTTGCAGGCTCTCACATGTTCCAACTTGCATTTTCTTGCATTGTTCTGATGAGAAAGATAAAACGCATATTAACCACAAAAAAAGAGGCTGGTTATGACTATTTTAATGATGTGCTATAAGGTAGAAAAATGTATCTTGCAAGCACGATCATTAGTCTTTGAAATGATTTCCTCTGCATACTCGACCACACAAGCATCCTCTTTAAAAAAATGTCATAAATTGCGTCTGCAGATGAACTGCTCTTAAAGACACCAGCCGGTTGGAGTGGTCTGGCGGTGAGTGCACTCAGAAGTCACGTCCATTATGTCGTGAATTATGTATTTGAGGGGTCCAGTCCGTGCGCGTGGGGGTTTAATCTCCACGATTGGAGAGTTCACTGTCATGACTCAAACACCCGAGCACACCTCCCATTAACGATGTGCTATTAAAGGCAACAGAAGGCCATTAACCAAGCACAGCCATTAACTCTGCAGCCTCCTTATCCATTAAACATTCCTGATATAAGCCAATGTTTCTTGGCTTTACTTTATATCCGCTTTTCTGGAAGTACTGACCCCAACCCCGGTCACAAGAAGGAGCAAATGGACACACATGCCATAAGAAAGGTGTTGCTCATGTAATCGCACATGACTGACTGCAGGGACATTAAACTCACAAAATAGACATACGAGGGACCCACTCATAGGTTTAACAGTGCAAAAAACAGTAGAATAGCAAATAATTTCCAGCTATTCAAAAGCAACAACCGGGTACGGACATTCTGATTTCCACAGCAGCGCTGATAAAACCCATATTTAGAGTGGTAACATGCTGAGATTATGTGCAATGTACAGTATTTACGAGATACCAAAAAACACACATGGTTTGAAACAGGTGACTCAAACATGGGAAACATTTTTGACTCCATTAAATTTTACTTCTAGTGCAAGTAACCATCACACTCAATTACCTGGTTTAGAAATAAGTACATACAGTACATAATAAATAGCAACACGCTCTGACGAGGACCCCAGTTTGATCCTCTAAAACAGCGATAGGATCCTGCGACCTACAGAAATCGAAGCAACAGAAGCAGGGTTATTGCATCTTTCTGCCAGCAGAGCCCCTATGTGTGAATCCTTCAGAGTTGGACACCAGACATTGGGGTCAAGCGCTGACCTTGTGGGGTTGAATTATTATGTCGGGTCATCATACTTTGTTGCCCAGACGGTGAGCAAAACTTGAATGCATCTTAATTTAGTGTCTGTCTAGTATAAGTTTTCCAGGACAAGTTTGTCTTTGAGGGAAACCCTAATAATGGTAATAATGGCCCTGAAATGGCTGGTTTCAACCAAAATAGCAGACTTCATGAGTGTTTTCGGGCATGGGTTCTTGAGAGTTTTGTGGGTTTACTCATTAAAGAAATGAAACTGGCCTCAGGGGGTCAGGTTTACAAAAATTCTGTACGGACTCTACAGAATACATTTTTAGCCCTACAGTTGTCCCTCGCCAAATCGCAGTTCACAAGAAGCACGACCCAGGAGGAAAGAGTGTGTAAAAGACAGAATGTCCAAAGTTTGGGATCATTTGACACTTCGAAAAAGAAGATGAAGTGAAATGTGTTTACTGAAATGCAAGCTGCAACTCAGTTGCCTATATTTTAAATGTTAAATTGTTGTTGGTTGTTACGTTATCTGAAACACATAATTGCACCTTAATTGTCACTGTCTATCACTTCCTTGTAACTTTTATGTGCTGCTGACCTCTTGGCCATGTCACCCTTGTGCAAGAGATATTGATCTCAATAGGCTTTTTCTGGTTAAATAAAGGCTAAATAAATAAAATGAAGTCCACAGTAAAGGAAATATTGTTAGCTAATTTAATATAATAATAATGCATTGAACTCATATAGCGCTTTTCAAAGGACCCAAAGATGATTTACAGTTATTTACACACATTATTCATTCAGTCCACAGTCACACCCTAGTGGTGGTAAGCTACTTGTGCAGCCACAGCTGCCCCCGTGGCAGTCTGGCAGAAGCTTGGCTGCCATTCTGAGCCTATTGCTCCTCCAATCATCACCAATCATCTAACCACATTTATTCATGGGCAATGTGGGTTAAGTGTAGAGCTGCGTAAAAATATTGATGCATTAAGGCATTGCGATTCATTTCCTGGCCAGTGAGGGGCGCTTTGCGTGTGATTCGGGCTGTATGGCTTATGCTGTGCGGAGATTGTGCCGCTATGTGCTCCTTCTGTGCGTCTGCTCATGATCGATACCACCAATTTTCTTTTTGAAACAATACTGCAAATACAGTCCCTCAAATGACTGAAGTATCAAATGTATCGACATTTAATTTCGAGAGTCGATCTTATCAGAGGCATGTATCAGATGCATCGACATTTCAGACACTATCGATCCTCCTGTTGTATTTATGTGTATTTTCACTTGGAAACGCCACTCTATGTTGGGCAAAGCCTACGTACAGTAGTCAGGATCTTCTGACTTTAGGATTACGCCGCGAAAAGACTATTGCGGGAAGCGAACCAACGCTGCCGCACCAGACCATGGTGCCCCCATGCAAATTTTAGTACCTTAACTCTATTAACTCCTTTGTCCACAATTATAAAGTTTTTAAGTTGTGTAAATGATCTTTGTGAAACAAATCAAGATATATATGATGCAACTGTTCAGTTATAAGACTAGTATACAGCATCAGCGTCCCAATCCACTTCATTGGACTTCAAATACAGCTCTTCGTAAGAATAATTTTGAAAAGGTTCTAACTGAAGTAATTTGTTGTAATCCTATGTATTGGATGTTTTGAAAGCAGCTATATTGTTACCAGAAAATCAATTTGTACTTGTTTGTTAACGATTAAGCATTTTCTATTCATATCACACTCATTGTTTTCTTTCTTAAATCCAATCCCCCATGTATGCTGATATTAATTTAGTTATGCTGCTGGTATGTTAATTTAAGTACAGCATTTATGAGTAAAAAATAAATAAATAAATAAATAATGTAAACATGCATGCATCTTATGCTTTACTTTTATTTGAACATGTTTCTGTTTAGGCGGCACGGTGATCGACTGGTTAGAGCGTCTGCCTCACAGGTCTGAGGACCGAGGTTCAATCCCCAGCCCCGCCTGTGTGGAGATTGCATGTTCTCCCCGTGCTTGCGTTGGTTTTCTCCGGGCACTCCGATTTCCTCCCACATCCCAAAAACATGCATGGTAGGTTAATTGACAGCTCTAAATTGCCCGTAGGTGTGACTGTGAGTGCGAATGGTTGTTTGTTTGTATGTGCCCTTCGATTGGCTGGCGACCAGTTCAGGATGTACCCCGCCTCCTGCCCGATGATAGCTGGGATAGGCTCCAGCACGCCCGCGACCCTAGTGAGGAGAAGCGGCTCAGAAAATGGATGGATGTTTCTGTTTAGTCAGCCACTGTTTGTTGCACACAAACTTCAAATTCCTGGTAAAATATTTTGCAGATATAACTTGAATCACTCTCAATCTTTATTTCATATGAAGCTATGGTATGCCAATTATATGTAAGACTAGATCATGCATGGTCCACTGCTACCAATGGAAAGGTTAGTGTAGAGCCCTGTAAGTGTTTGATTTTAAATTTCATATTAATTTATTTGTATTTTAGTAAGCGATTGTATTTTTTACTGAAATTTTTACATTTGTTATTCAATAAGTCAAACTTAAGCCCCCCCGCCCCCCCCCATTTCAGTTTACATGCACTTTAAAAAATGTGACGTACGAAATATGTTTACATAGCATCAAAAATAAATATTTTAAAATTGTAAAAAAATATGAATTATTTGTGTATTTCTACTTGTTACTGAATCAATATCGGAACATTTAAATAAATAATGAATTAAATCAAATTGCAACCAAAAGAATTAAAATCAAATCGAATCATGAGTTTCTTATCTTTTCTAATTATCTTTCTAATGCCCAGCCCTCTTGCCCAGGGACATAATGACATGTGCTCGAGCAGAAAATATATAGCCCATACAACCGCTAGTTACAACAAATTGTAATCCCTCCACAGGTGGTCAAGGATAGACACCGCTGCCGGCGCACTTTCAATTTCTTTATTGAACAAGCGCTAAGAAAGCAAACACATAAGCACATTCAATCAAGTTGCCGAAGGACACAACTTATCCCAAGTAACTTAACACACAGACTGGCTAACAGCTAGCCATTTAACAGCCAGTGCTATCCTGATCCAACACAGCCAACTCCACTCTCATTCTCTGACTCTGACGTCATGCAACAGGTTAGGCCCCGCCTTTTAAAGCTACACACATTCAAAGTCACGTACTACAGTGTAGAATGTGAGGATGGACAAAATAAAACCAAATTATATTTGTATTATGTATTATAAGGGTTTAAAATAAAGTATATATTAATAATAATATTGTGGGGGTTCTGGAATGTAACCACTGTGATAAATGAGGAACTACTGTATGAGACATGCACTTTCACCTGGACGAACACGCCTAAAAAAGTTTGAGTATGGGAAAACCCTGCAAGTGATGACTTATTTGACCCAGATAGAGACAAAGAAACGAAGAAATTTCAAGACACCTTAGAGGAACATTTATATAACCCCAAAACCATTTAACCCACAAATGTTCATAATATATCATTGCATCATATTTTTTCATAAATGTTAGTATGGCTCTCAGAGGGCTTTATAAAAATTTAAACGGCCCCTGATAGGAAAACGGTTCCCCACCAATGCTCTATAATCTCTCAGTTCATTATCTAAAAGCAGCGATTAAAAGACACCTATTAAAAATAATGTGCGAGGCTTGTGGGCAGTAGGCGACAATGTGAGGTTTATAACCCTCCAATAAAAGAAGCTGTACACAATTTATGTAATTTGTCCACCTGCTGAAAGCAATTCAATTTCCCTTGCAGGATCCTACAAGCTTTATTGTTGCCTTGCTGTTTTTGCACATAAATTCTTCCTGCAGTTTATGGAACAATTCTTGGAGTCACATTTGGTTACTAAAGTTGAACAGTTGCTGTGTTTGCTGCAGTAGCTGTATGTTTAAAAAACATTTCTGACCATTTTTAACTCAGAGATGCTGATAAAATCCATGCGATACATTTCAGCATTCCACACAGAAACCTTGGTTTTGCCACAGACGTGTATGAGGAAAGGCAATAGAACTGAAAACATCACTTGGCAGCTCTGCTTGTCGTTCCTTCCACATATTGCAGGGATTTGAGTGGATCTATAAGATTTCACTTGCAATAAGTCTCGAACCAGCAGTGGAGAAAAGAGGTAATGAAAGGAAGGCAAAGCTGGACTTGTTTACAAAGTACATCGTTTAGTCAGGGTAATTAAAAGTACAGCCTGAAATCACAGGGAGGCATAATCAACTCAAGTAGGGTTTTAAATTGCAGTAAAATGTGTCTCTTTAAGAGGTATCACATTAGCTCAGAAGGCCAACGGCTCAAGTGGAGCAGGGCTGACTGTATATTGATCATCACTCCTAATCACTTTTGTTCATCACCGAAAAGGCTCCACTTGCGCCATAATGACACAAAGCGGAAGAAAGCCTAAAACAGCTAATCAATGAAATAGATTAATCTTCAAGCCTGAATTGGATTTCGTCATTAATCAGTCTGCCCTATTTGTCTCAGAGGAACCTTCTCATCGAGAGTAGTAAAATGTAGAAATATTATGCAAACTTGTCCATTTTAAACTGTTGTAACTGACAGAAAGACTGAACTACGGTCCATTCTGTTGAACTAGAATTAGGGTATTTAATTCAGCTCCAAATACAAATTGTGTTAGAAAAGTTCCAAGACTGGTGTCACAAAAGATACAAGTTTTCCCTTTTGAAATAATCCTTCTGGAGTCAAACGTACTTTCCCAACCTTCTCTGACATGCTTTAATGCACTCCTTAGCAGTGCTGTTGTCACCGCCCTCTTGATGTCAACTACGTCTTCAAAATGGGTCCCCTTGAATACCCCCGTGAGGTTGGAAAAGAAGACAAAAAAATATCACACGGTGCCAAGTCGGTTGTTCCAGTACGGCGATGGTCTCCTCGGCAAGGAACTGTTGGATGCTTAGGGCATTGTGAGCAGGCGCGTTGTCATGGTGAAGCAGACACGAGTTGTTCTGTCGCGATTTTGGGTTTGGTTCCCCCAAAAATAAGAATAATTGGAAAAAAATGAAACAAATTTGGGGGGAAATTGTAGGAGGAAAAAAAACTACGAAAAAATATCCACAAATTCCTGAATCTGCTTTGAATACAAGTTATAACTGGTGTTTATTGTTCTCATCTCATGTTCTTCTTTTACAGCCCTTAGTGAGGTTGCTTATGACATTATTCGACATTAAAAGTTCAATTGTAAGTCATTTTTTAATTGACAACTTGGAACGTATGGTTGACTGTGCCACCTTATCTGGCCTCCGTAAACAACAGATTAGCTTTACATCCCATTTTCTTTAGGCTCATATTCACACCGAGACGTCGACCAAATTGGGTGGTAAACAAACCAAAAAGGATAAACTCTAACTGCAGCCGCCAGTAAGACGAGCAGAGAGAAAAGTCAATACGCAGCAGACAAAAGGCATCCTTGCGACAGAGAAACAATGCGATGAATCATATTATTCTCCAACATGAGCCAAACTGGCGGCAACAGATTAAAGTCCCTCTCAGAGAGACTTGATTGGTCGCCTATATGTTCCATTATCGCTTTGACCATATTTTGCAGGTGACCAAACTGCTGCTGAATGTAAATGAGGTCTCCCGATGAGCCCAGAGGCTATCACTTGTCTCTATAAGTAAACAACCATACATCCCGTTACTGCTCTTAAGAGCCTCATTAGATTTTGAGCGAGGCATAGTAACATCTTTAAAAAAGCCTCATTAATCGATATAAAGTGGCTATAAAAAGTCTACACACCCATATTCAAATGCCAGGTTTTTGTGGTATGAAAAAAATGAGATCAAGAAAAATCACTTCAATACTTTTTGAACCATTAATGTGTATGGTACTTTGAATGACTACTTTGAATGACACACTTGAATGTGTATGTACTTTGTGAATGGTACTCCAAGAGAAAAAAAATAGTGTAAAAAATAGATAATGTGGGGTTATATATTATATTATAAAATGGGGTTAATCACGCCGGTACGGTTCAAGACTGGTTAGCACATCTGCCTCACAGTTCTGAGGACCAGGGTTCAAATCCCGGCCCCGCCTGTGTGGAGTTTGCATGTTCTCCCTGTGCCTGGGTGGGTTTTCTCCGAGCACTCCGGTTTCCTCCCACATCCCAAAAACATGCGTGGTAGGTTGATTGAAGACTTTAAATTGCCTGTAAGTGTGAATGTGAGTGGGAATGGTTGTTTGTCTCTATGTGCCCTGCGATTGGCTGGCGAGCGGTTCAGGGTGTACCCTGCCTCCCGCCCGAACATAGCTGGGATAAGCTCCAGCAGCCCGCGACCCTCGTGAGGATAAGCGGTAAAGAAAATGGATGGATGGATGGGGTTAATCACAGGCACTTCAAATGGTGGCAGTTGTATGCTGACTCCCATTTAAGAATGTGAATGGTTAATTCCGAAAAGAGCCACATCATCAAGAGGATGTGTGCACTTGTACAAAAATATTATTCTCAGTTGTTTATTTTTACATTTTTCAATTGAGTTGTACAAGTCATAGTTCACATTAATGGTAGTTATAACAATTATTTATCTTAGTCTGATTTTTTTTTTTTTTTTAATAAAACAATCTGGCATTTAAACAGGGATTTTTAGACTATTTATATCTACTCGCTTCACTATATATCACTCGCTTTATTAGCACCCGATTTCCATCCACTGCGTTGACTGTGCTTTATACCTTGTTAGTCTGTAAACAGCACAAACTATTAACAGGCATTTCCATTCGCTCAGCAGATGGTTTTGTGCAGCTGATTGTTGTTCGGAGGCCGACACTTTCACATTAGGGCATCTTGATGTGCTGCATGTTGCGTTACACACTCACAAGGCAACAGCAGACGACCTGACCCACTCTCGCTGAGGACCAAAGTGGGTCGTGCTTACCATGCCAATAAGACCGGCAGTCTAGTTGAGTACATGACGCTTTCAAAGTACGTCCTGATTCGCGCTCTTAGAGGGGATATGTGGAATGCAGAAAATGCCAACAAATGATTATGTACATGCTTTCAGAATACAAGCTGTATGTTTTCAACATTACACATCTGGCAGTGAAGTGTAGGCTTACCTCTTTGATCAAACCACTAACTAAATTTCCTTTGACAAGTTAGACTTGTTGAGTAAAATGTCTATTGTAATGTGCGACATTCGCCTCACTTGACCTCATTTTAGATAACATCAAAATGAATAAACTCTACTTGTGTGTTTAGCTTTTGTTTTTTGTGACACTTTTCTGAATGAAAGACTGTGGTGGGAGAAGAATGTGAGATAGGAAGACTACTATACACCAGAAGTCACTGTGAAGTAAAAGAACTCAAGCACTGTTTTCGTATCATGACAGTCTGAGATGATTGCCAGTGTAAGATTGAAAATGAACCCCCATGGAATATTGACTAATCCTTCATGACCCACTGAATATCGTGTTCTGTGACAATATAAACACCAAACCTACTAACCCAATGAAAATGTGTTTCTAGCTTTTTCCGTTCTTTAGTAATTAGCAGTACAACCGGTTTCTGGACAAAAAAGGAGGAAAATGAGCTTTTTGTGGAAAGAAACCTGTCAAGCATAACAACGACTCTGATGCTAATATTTTTTTGTTTTGGTGACACCTCCAAGAAGACTCTAAATTGTCCATAGGTATGAATGTAAGGGCAAATGGTTGCTTGTCTATGTGTGCCCTACGATTGGTTGGTGACCAGTTCAGGGTGTACCCCACATCTTGCCCAGAGTCAGCTGAGATAGGCGCCAGCTCGCCCGCAACCCTAGTAAGGATAAGCGGCACAGAAAATGGATGGATGGATGGATGTACTTACTGATTTTGTTTCCATTCCTGTTGGCCTATGCTCAAACTGAGCCAACATTTTGTGAAAGAAGGACAAGATGGCTCTGCGGGTTAAGATGTAGACTGCTACAGAAGCTGCTAGACACTGTTGTGTTGTTTTTGTGCATTGTGGTTTCATGTTTACATTACATTCGTGTTTATTTCCTTTTATATTTTTGTGACAGTTAATGTTTATTACCCCTCATTAATATTAACAATGTGTTTTGTTGTTTGTAAACCAGTTTAGCTTACACTTATATGAGGGGTTAGGAATGTTAAAATGTTACTTAAATAATTGCCAAGTTTCATCTAGTCCAAGTTTTTGTGATGCCGACAGTTTGGACTCTCGAGTATTTTATTCCAAATTTAATTGATCTCGATGGGACCTTTTTTTTGATGGAGCAGTTTGAGGAACCATTTGTTCTCATAAATGTTTCTCCTTTAGTGAGATTCAAACTAATTAAGCAGAGCATTTGTCTTTTGGCCATACAAGGTCAATAATAGTGTTATCTTGTTTTCTTCCAATGATGCGTAACAGATCAAAATGTCACAACAAACCCAATTTGGCTTTTGGGTCTGCTTCTTTTGTTTGGGGGGAAGGGGGAGATAACCATTCTCTGCTTGATGCAATTCAGCATATGTCACTGGCATTATGGGTCCAAAGGTCCTTTAAGACATAATAATTTCATTAGTGGTGGCCATTACATTTCCTTCTTCCATCAGGACATGAAGGGAAGCCATACATCAAGATAAGTGCTTGAAACCATCAGCCTTGCATGGCTGCTGCTTTTCCTGTGTGGTATATTCAGAAAACATTTGTGTGTAGTATATACGGAAGACGTTTGTGTGCAGCGTGAGCCCTGCAGATCTAGCTGCTGATGAGCTTTACAGACGGCGAGGGAAACATTGCAAAAAAAAAAAACAACCTCTCTGTCAATACAAAAAAAATGCCACCCCCACCTTCCCTTCCATATCCACAATATGGCCCGGAGAGAAGAAAAACAAATCCCTGCACATATTATTCCCTTCAAGCAAACTGAGCCTACATTGTCTCAGGTGGTCTCAGGAGGAATCTTCTACTGCAAGGTCAGACGAACATAGACGCCTTCAGGCAAATGCTCCAGAAGAAAAAAAAAAAACTTGTTTAAAAGGTACCCCTTTACTGTTTCCAAACTGAAATACTCCAGACTAGGACTGCCACAAAAATCACACGTACTCCCAAAAGGAATATCATCAAATACGCCATAAAGCTATGTTAAAAATTTGCCCCAAAGTATGTACTGTATATTATTAAAATAATATTAATGTGGATATTGAACACATTTTGGCAAGGAAACAATACTTTTATGAAGGATCATTATGGCAACTAGCTAACATTAGCCAGTGAAGACCATAGGGCAAAGTTCCATTTAGTTTTGAACAATTGCACTGCCATCGTGTACATGTTAAACTACAAGTCCAATGGCTTATAAAAGTGCTAGCATAGCTGTAGCTTCACACAATGTGTATCTTTTCTGAAGCTATGATGTGACAAGCACCACGGATGAACTAGACTAAAAATTCTGTCTTACTCTGTTTTCATAATGTTAAACATAATGACACAAGGTGGGAACATTTCAGCAGAAAAAAAGCAAGAGAGAGAAAATAAATGTAATCATTCAAGTGTTACATGGGAGAAAATGGCCTAAGCTGAAACGTTAACAAAATGATCTCCATCCATTCATCCATTATCTGAAATCTGCTGGGAGCTGTTATTGTCTTAAATGCACATAGCAAATAACGACCGCTCTATTTCTTTTGTGTGAGCTCTGCTTATAGAGGAGGCATGATATGGCAAGCTGTCTAACATTAGCAGACTAGTAATCTTGACATTTCTTCCATGACATTGCACATTCAAATCAAAGTGTCCTTTTCTGAAAATGACAAAGAGCATAATTGGCTCAATTTATGTACCGCAAAAGATAATTTAACATAGACGTGATTCTCTAAAGTATCCAGACATGGCAATAATACTCCACGCAACAAGGGCCTTCCAAAGGAATATCACACACGGTGATTTGTTTGCACCGAGGGGATAAATCAGAATAAAAAGTCTGCATTAAAATGGCAGCGAAGGGATTCTGTGTAATACTTAACAATTCACTCTGGGGAACACAAGGCCACTTGACCTCTTCAGACATCCCATTAGTAAATTAAGTATCACTCCCAATTACCAGACAAGCATCTCATCACCTTCCCCGGGAGGTCTGCCAGTGGCGCTGCGGAATACTCAACAGCAAAGTAAAGCGTCTTATCATAAGAAAAACATCTTAAGCACTGGCCAAAGATTCACTTGTGGGAGTAATAGCCATGCAAACAGTTGCCATTTCACTTAGGTATTTAGTCAATTAGCCAATTTTCTGCCTTCTGCTGTGCTACAGAGCTGTAAAAGAGGCTGGAAGCAATGCCGGAACAGTGGTGGTTTAACACCCAAAACTCCTCTCTCACCTTGTTCTAAATTACAAGATATGAATTTATAACCTCTGAATAGGAGGTTGTTTTCCACTTTTACAATTCCGGTACTATTTTCAGGATGAAGTTGACGCTGCAATTTTCTGCCTTCAGAGGTAGAAAACAAGGGGCAAGAAAACCTAGGTGTAATGGAATTCTGCAACAGGCTGTGAAGTTTAACACCAGACACTCCTGCCCTGTTGTGCTGAACTCAATTGACATGGTTCAATAGGGCTGCACAATATATCGTTTAAGCATTGTCATTGCAATATACGTATGCGCAATAGTCAGTTTGCAGGGTGCTGTGCAATGTTGGTGTATTATGCAGTCAATCAACTGTAATATTAATAAATGACCAGCAGAGGGACCTTGCAGGACATGCTAATAAGATTAGCACAGATGGTACGGTAAATTATAACCCATCAAACAACACACACGGAGCAACCCAGTTATATACTTTTTTTTTTTTTTTGTATGAGAACTATCAATGAGGACAAGGGCACAGGGAGAACATGCCATCTCCACACAGGCGGGGGGGCTGGGGATTGAACCCCACACATCAGAACTGTGAGGCTGACGCTCTAACCAGTCGGCCACCGTGCCGCCTGTACATAACGTGTTTTGCTTAAAATAATGGAATCAACTATAGAAATACTAATTCAAGTCCATATATAATACTAATTCGGAATGTGCAAGTGACTTTACAGTACAAGTGGGCATGAACAATTTGAACTTTATGGCTGGCTGGACTATTGTTCAATACTTCAATGCATTTAAATCCAAGTACTTCATACAAATAACAGTATACAGGGTACTGTCACGATAACACTTTTTGTAAGATGATATATTTTCCAAAAACCTATTACGATAAATATAGTTTTTTTTAATGCCCCTGAAATCATGAAAAATGAAAAGCACCCTCGAGCTGCAAGACTTTGTTGGTTGGTCTGCTGGAGGCGCTGGAGACGAGCCCTTCACCTGTCAATCAAATATATGTTGGCATTCACTATAGTCAACTACTGGCTCAATAACATGTACTGTTGAGCTTATACTAAATTAACAGTTCACTTTCCCATGTTTGTGTTAACTGGGGACTAACACACAACAAAACAGAGATGATGTCGCCGCGGTGGAGTGAGCTTTGTGTGTCATTTTTGTTTCCAATATTGTGCATCCCTACTGTCACGCAATATACTGACTGGGGGTTGACAGACGAAATTTTTTTTTTTTTGTAGTTGACTATTAAATAAGTCAAGTCAAAGTCGATGAATTGAGTGCTGTGAAATTTAACACCAGACACTAACGTTTTTGGCCTGTTGTGTTCAAATACAAACTACAAACCCCAATTCCAGTGAAGTTGGGATGTTGTGTAAAATGTAAATAAAAACAGAATACAATGATTTACAAATCATTCAACATATTCAATTGAATACACTACAAAGACAAGATATTTCATGTTAAAACTGATAAACCTTTTTTTGTGCAAATATTCACTCATTTTTTTATTTGATGCCTGCAACACATTCCCAAAAAGATAGAACAGGGGCAAAAAAGACTGGGAAAGTTGAAGAATCCTCAAAAACACCTGTTTGGAACATTCCACGGGTGAACAGGTTAATTGGAAACAGAATGTCATGACTGGGAATAAAAGGACCATCTGGATTGTTATCAGCGCAAAGTTCAAAAGCCATTATCTGGTTCAAAAGAACGAGTCTTTTTAGTGAACGTACTGAACTAAATCAGTTTATGAAATAATTCGTTCTTTGAGCTTGGCCGCTGCCCTGACTGAGACGAGACGGCTGGGAGCGGAAACGAAACTGCTGCAGACTTCTGTCACTTCTGAATCTTTGGCGAATGACCAATGAGCAGCCAGCGTCAGGCAGCACCGTGCAGACGGGGGAGGGACTGAACAGAACTGAAGTGAACTAAATGTACTGATGTAAACTTAATGAACTGTTAGCCGTGAGGGATTTGTTCGTGATCCGCTAAGGAGCGACATACTAGTACGTATGCAGTTAACTGTTCTGCTATGAGTGATTCATCCGGACGTTGACTGTAAACTAGTACGATGAGTGATTAGTTCGCGCAAGGAACAACGTACTACTCAGTGAAAGCACTCATGAGTGATTTTAACCGTTCGTCCTGACATCCTCACGGTAATAGCTTTCACTGGCATCCGTTTCATCAAGCTAACGGCTAATGTTGAATCATTCAAGCGCATGAAAACAAGCACACACACGGGCCGTGGGTCAGACGGTGTCCCCATAATATTAACAGACTACTCATAAAGTAATGAGAGGACAGGAGACCGACATGCGAGTTAGACTCGCCACTTGTGCACTCACTGTAGTAGTCTCACCACGCTGCACTATTTGCATATCTGTTATTGACCAATACTGGCCACTCATGCCAGAGTAGCATCTGCTCCATTTGCACAATCAACATTGTCCCAGACGATAGTACTACTCGCTTGAAGTCTCGGCGCCCTTTGCACAATGGTCATTGCACCGGACTATTGTAATATTAGTCATTCGAACTGCTCTCAGTGCTAGAGGACTCTGCATCTTTTTGCCCAATTGTCAAAAAAACAAAATTTTAAATTACAAAAATGTACCGCCATTACCAGATAACTAGCAACCCTTTATTGCTCAGTGACTGTTTTTCTCAATGTCTTTATGTCTCAAAAGTGTTCTCTGTCAATTGACTGTCTGTTGTCATACTAGAGCGGCTCCAATTACCGGAGACAAATTAAATGTGTTTTATGGACATACTTGGCAAATAAAGATAATTCTGCGTCTGATTCGGATGTAACACAGCGGTGCCCCTGTCCCAGTTTTCTTGAAACGTGTTACAGGCATAAAATTCAAAATGAGTAAATATTTGCAAAAAAGAAAAGTTCCTGTTTTTATTTGCGTTTTACACAACGTCCCAACTTAATTGGAATTGGGTTTTAGATTTTTACACTGACTAGGGGATGGACGATCTTTAATGTATAACATGATGAAAGTCGAGATGAAGTCGATTAATTGATGTTATTGATATTTTTTCAGCACAGTAAACCTTTCTTACGCCATGGACTAGTTTCACGTGAAGACTATTTTGACGGACCAGCATAGAAAAGCAGCATAGAAACAAAGAAAAAATACAACTCTCCACTACTGAATGTAGATGGAATTAGTGGGAGCCCTGCATGTTTTTGTCTTTAACAACCCGGCCGGTCTTGCGTTTCATAGCATAGCGTGTTAAGTCAGGATATCGTAGCCAGCCTGCAGAAATGAAGCACTTTTGTTGTTTTTGAAGACAGACTTACGTATTTAGCAAGCCTGGTTTGGTGGTGCCATAAAAAAGGACCACCGACTGCAACAGACAATCAGGACTGAAAAAATCGTCGGTACCCCCGTACCCACTCTTTAGGACTTGCACGCTGCCAGAACTAAGACAAGAGCATGCAAAATCTTCTTGGACCCTCCACATCCTGGTCCCCACCTCTTCCAATCAATGCAAACTAAAACAAGCAGACATTCCAACAGCTTCTTCCCTCTTGTCATTAAATTGCTTGAGGCTAAGTAACTCTCCGTAGTGTGTTTTTATGTCTCAAAAGTATTTTTTTGTCAAAATGGTTGTCTGTCATATTAGTGCGGTGCCAACTACCGGAGACAAATTCCTTGTGTGTTTTTGACATACTTGGCAAATAGAGGTTTCTGATCCTGAAGTGACTGCTACCACTCTCATTTTTGGTCAAATATATCCAAACACTTGGAGCACAGTACTGCCATAGTATGCGGTACTGCAACAAGGTTAGGACATAGTGTCGTAAGGCGACAAGTATCGTGATTTTGGTTGGTGTGTGTTGTGGTACGAATAAAGTTCTCTTTATCATACAGTTGATGCCCCGTGCATTATTGACATAACATTTTGGCGAAGAAAATGGAACTTCATTTCACGCTGCTACCCTCACTAGTCCCTGGGTCCCGCTGGTATGAATATTTTAAGACTAGCGTCAATCGGAATAGTCGAAGCTAGTGAGGCTAACCGCTATTCTCATCCACAACCATCTTATTTTCGTCCCCCACACAAACGTATGAAGACTTATGACGTATGAAGATATTTCACTGCTCGGCAGTTACAGTCTAGTGACGGTAGCGGACGGGTGAGTGATAAGATCTCTGTAAACTGGCTGATTGGAAGGAGAGGTGATTAGCGGTTAGTCGACTTCAATGCGGAGTTGATGCGGAGTAGTAAAGTTGACTCGAAGACTAATCGGTTGAACTCTAATACTGACATCATTTGATGTTCTGATTGAGAGATGTCGCGTGAAAAGTGAACACAGTTACCAAAAAAGGCAAAGGCGGATAAATACTGGATTTTCGGTCATGGCTCCAATGCAGTCATTTTGCTGGAACTTCTCTTGCCGTCTTGTGTTTTCATGGACTAGAATGTCGTTCATCCAGTAGTCCATTACTTCCCCTTCATCATGTTTTTGTTATGAGAACCAAGAAGTCACACACTGGGAAGTATGTGCTCCCGCAGTGGGGAAAGAACTTTTAAGTCTATGTTGAACATAAAGGGGGTAATTAATGATTTCTGTAGTGTAAAAGCAAAAAACATTCCTAGAAATAACGTTAGCAGGAGGATGCAGCATCTAAAAACACAACAGAGAACTTGGTCTTTCATGCCATGTTTTCAACAACCATGATACTTAATGTTGCTTTGGCTTAGTTTGGAGGAAGTTTTCCTACATTGATTACATTTTTTTTTACATGCACATTTCTGACATTCATTGTGGTGAATGTCATCAGTCCAATTAGCATATGCTAATGCTTTATTTTTTTCGACGTTGTAATGCGATTGTACCGACTATCCGCCTCTCATCAGTAGATGTATCATGGCTATTAATCCTGATAATGCAGCAACAAAGGGCATTGCATTAATGAGAAATCTTCCACATACCCATACATCTGTGTTTAGAAATTTACAATTGTGGTGAGCGCGAGTAGCTTGATGACCTTTATAACATGGCCCTGCCTTTCCATCTTTCATCTCCTTTCTCACTTAGCCATTAACTGAATGGTTTTAATTCCAACCTCTGGTACGGTATATGCTTCCCTGTGAAAGGCTTCGTGAATGAAGTCTGCAGTCTGCTACAAGTTCACCCCCATCACCATGTCACTGAAGATGGCTTCGGGCTCTCGATGAAATGGACAAAGACACAGCCTTCAAAACGGCAAGAATGTGAGGTCAACAACAGACAAAGGACTCTTCTGTTGAGTGCCAAAGGAAGCCCAGCCTTATGTAGCAAATAATGAAAAAGAAAAGCAATCACTCCTCAGTAGTAGCTTGTGCGCCGGACTCTTAGGCTGAGTTCATGCTTATTAGTAGTTTGGTGAATACAAATACTGTACATATGGTCAAGTTCACTTGCCATTCACACGGGAATTTTTTTTTCCATGGGACTGAAGATTGCCCAGGAAAAAGCATGTGTATCCAGTCACAACTTGATTAGAGTGTGTTTGTGACGTACTATGTAACAAAAATGCTGTCTGCTGGGTTACATACATTCATTGTTTTATGTGCTTCTGATGCATGTGCTGGATATTACTGCTATATAATAGTAATTTCCCTTTACTTTTTGATGTGATTTCAATGCTTGGTCTGTGTGGTGTTTACACTTGAGCTGAAGTGAGTGTCTTGGTGCGAGCCAGGGTTTGGAAAATCTCTGCCTCGGCGCTTCACGGTGACCATTTTTCCACAACAACTAATGTTATTGCAGACACACGCAACACTCCTTGTAGAAGGTTTACCGCAATGGTGGCCAGACAGGAAGAAAGAGTGCATGTAAAACAGAGAACGTCCAAAGTTTGGGACCTCTCTTGCCTGGCAGTTCCATCCTCATCATCCTTCTACCAATATACTCACTATTTCTCCTCTGGACGTGTCCAAACCATCAAAGTCTGCTCTCTCTAACAGTGTCTCCAAAACTTCGAACCTTGGCTGTCCCTCTGATGAGCTCATTTCTAATTTTACCCAACCTGGTCACTCCGAGAGCGAACCTCAACATCTTCATTTCCGCCACCTCCTGCTTCCTGTTGTCTCTTCAGTGCCACTGTCTCTAATCCGTACATCATGGCTGGCCTCGCCACTGTTTTATAAAGCATTGTTGGAATGTCAGTGCTTAGTAAATATTTTAATAATTTTGTAATTTTATTTTTTTAAGCATTATTATTAATTTGTGCAATTGTAATCCCTTGATTTTAGTGAGGTTAGTACAGCGCCAACGCCATAAATGCAATTGTACTCATAATTTCTTAAACCGACTTAAATAATACAGTATAAAGACGCCAAATATGAAATCACTAAAACGTAACGTATTCTATCATGACTATACAGGACCAGTAGAAGAGCTGACTGGTCTAACACAACTCGGCTCATGGTGGCCCGAAACAAAAAGGCTTAACGTCGGACCCTGAACACTTAGTAAGCACACTACACAAGCTGCTATGGCTACAACTGTCACCCAGGCATTTAACACGCAGAATGACAACTCTACGCTGTCATTTACTGACTCCCACGACACTTAAGAGGTCATGCCCCACATTTTAAAGCCACACACACTCAAATTCAAAGCTATAGGGTGGACAACAACTACACCTGCACCTCATGTGCACATTTTATAGTTTAATAATGCAAAATAATTTTTTATTTGATTACTCAATTCAATTGGATAATCAGCGGAATAATCAATTCTTAAAATATTAAATCGTTACAGTCCTAATTCACATTCACATGACCAAAAGGACCGCACTATCACAGAAAACACCCCAAATTTAGTTTTAACCAGGCCTGTGACTACTTCTTCAAGTGGTCCCAGTTTACTTGATTGGTGTGCACCAGGATTCAGATGATAGGGTTCACACTTGACCAAATGAATCACAGAAATTGCAACAGAAACTGTAACTGAACCAAAAAAGTGAACACAGGATTAAAACCCAAATGGAGCTGCTTCAGAAATGAATAAGACAGGCCGGATACATGTTTCATTTATAGGGCATGGGGTTTGAATGAAAGCTTCACCTTCAACACAAAAGCTGTGTCGACCCAAGTGACTTCCCTCAACCCTGGACAAATCCCAAATAAAAGTCTGACACAATAGTCTTACCACTGGAATCAATGACTTTATGGGCGTGCATGCATGAATATAAGATATTCTCTACTGACCTCTTTTTATGAGTCAATAAGAGCCCCCTGCTGCAAACGCCCCTGTGTGTTGCCCCTGCATTGCATTTCTATACCTATAAGATAAGCTTTTAATAACAAAAAGGCGTTCTTTAAGTGGCCTTTAAAAAACAAAAGCAAACGTCCCTGCAGTCTTTTTCCGTGGTGGCTCACTTTTCATCACAGCTCAAAAATTCATTAAAGCGCAGCAATGACTCTAATGGAGAATTTGAACAAAGATCTGGTTTGAAGATGGGTGTGGCCACCAGCTTTTCATATGGATGAGTGATTCCCCCATTCTCTACCACCCCCCTCGAAGTCAGGTTGCACATGAAGTGCAGAAACAGGCAGCAGCGACAGTGCTTGCCCTCTCAGAGGGGTGTGTGCTGTTCCATATTAATGGAAAAGACAAAAGCAGCAGCAAGAAGTCGCCATCATACACTCATTTGCTTGAAAAGGGGTGCATTCACAATACAGTTGGCGGAAGTCAGCAGGAATCCAATGGAATCTGGGGGGAGCTCTGGCAATTACAAAAGATGGAGGGAACGTCACATTTTTGTCCCTGCAACAAGGCCTGCCCAATTTCTTGGCTTTTTCACCAAAACCCAGGCCTACTATCTTCATGCATGTCAATGGTGGAGTTCCTGCATGAAGAAGGCAGTGCTACAAGCAAGGCAGAACACTCTCCTGTTGTTAAGCCTTCCTTTATGTCTGAAACAATGCAGCTCTGGTCCCCTCCCTTCAGATAACAAATAAATCATTATTTTTCCACAATACAGAGAAGACGAGCCAAAATAAGAGAAATAGCAAGAGCATTGTAATCTTACTCGGTTTGGTGACACAATACGGGAGGCTGCTCAAAGTGGTTTTCAGGCTTTAGTGTTTAAAGCTTTCAAATTCAGAACTGAAAATTGTCATACAGTACACATGGTTTATACAGAAATCCCCATGCTAAATGTAATACAGCAGTCCCCTGCTATTTGCAGTGATAGGGACTAACGTCTGTATTCCTTCAGGAAAGGGGATCTACCTTTTGTGTTTATTCAAAATAAGACATTTGCAAACATCTGCCTATGCACAATGGTCAACATTTTTTCCCATTTTCTGTCATGTTGCAGACTAAACCAGTAACCGAACCATGATCAATTTATGGAAAAAATAGTCAGTTTAATCTATTACCAAAATAAGTTATTTATAGACGTAGTATGAATAACCTGCAAGTGATATGAAGTTGAACCTGAAGCATAAGTGTATTTCCAACTAGTAGTCCTTCGCATTAATCAGTACCCAAGAAGCAGCTCTCAGTTTTAAAAAAGTTGCTGAGTACAACATCACTCCCTCTCGTGTGATGTTGAAATAATAATCGGTTAATAAACGAGTGATGATGAAATAATAATCGGTTAATAAACAGTAATGGTGTAAAGAAAATGGCTAAATGGCTAAATGTCTCGCAATGACTACTCTGAGCAAAACTTACAAGCACCCTGTATGAAGTAACGTTTTGCTTCTTATGGTAGCGGTATACTGTACTTGTCACCTTCGTAATAATCAATCCACAAATTCAACTGTAGTCATTATTAACAGAGACCTAGCCCTCCGCAGGGCTAACGTTACGTTAGTAAGGTACACTCAGGTTAATTTCACTGATTTGAGCTACATTCATAATTTTACCTTGTACCATGACGCGCCGTCGTACTCGACTTTATCCACCCATCCATCCATTTTCTGAGCCGCTTCTCCTCACTAGGGTCGCGGGCGTGCTGGAGCCTATGCCAGCTATCATGGGGCAGGAGGCGGGGTACACCCTGAACTGCTTGCCAGCCAATCGCAGTACTCGACTTTATTTCAGGATGAAATGCTCCCACACTTTGGCCGTCTCCTAGCTTTCGCCCTCCTCCATATACATCAATAGTGACTCGGCCCAAAGAGAAATGAGATGAGCCCTAAAGCCTCTGTTGTAACCTTCCGCAGAATGCTTGTGGCTTAGTTTTCATCCAAAATTGTTCTCATCAAACATTTTATCGAAGGATTTTCTATTGATATCGATCTCGTGTCTATCTTGATACATAATAATAATACATTTTGTTTAAAGGCGCCTTACAGGACACTCAAGGTCACCATATAGGACAGTCAAAATCAAAACACAGTAATAAACAAAAATATACAGTACAGGTGTATAAAATGGCAGCAGAATAACTAAGAACAACAACCACAGTGAATAGGCCTGTCTAAAAAGGAGGGTCTTGCTATACCAAGCGAGCTTTAAAACTGGATAAAAAGCCCATCTTCCTAATGTCAGGAGGTAGGGAATTCCAGAGCCGAAGAGCCCAGCAGTTGAAGGCTCTGGACCCTATGGTGGACCGACGGGCAGGAGGAACAATGAGGGTGATTGAGGAGGCAGACCTAAGACTTTGAGTGGAATTGTTGATGTGGAGGAGATCATAGAGATATGAAGGAGCGAAGTAATGGATGACCTTGAATGTAAAGGGAAGAATTTTATAGTCAATGCGCTCTATAATTGGGACGCAATGGAGTTGCGGGTGAGAACGGGTGAGATATGATTGGTGGACGGTGCTCTGGTGACGGCGGCATTCTGGACCAGATGGAGTTTATGGGGAAGACCAAAGAGGAGGGAATTGCAATAATCCTCCTCACTTTACCAGTGAGTGGACCAATATGGCAGCACTGTTAGAGTTGAGTGATGGATGGAGACGTTTGATATTGCGGCGATGGAAATATGCAGACCGGATAATGTATGTATGTGTATGGAATGACAAGGTGCTGTCCAGGATGGCACCCAGACTCTTTAACATGAGGGGAAGGGGAAACAGATGTGTTTTCAATGGTGAGGGTGAAGCTGGAATGTTTAGTGAGGATGGATTTGGGGCCAATAAGGACAATCTCAGTTTTGTCACTGTTGGGTTTGGAACTGTTCATAAAGATTATTGGAAGAGAGATGAGTATGGACCTCTGCTACCACTATGTTTTCCAGAATTTTTTTGAATAATGCCAAGTTGGAGATAGGACTAAGGTTATTAAAGTGGTTGGGGTCTGTTCCAGGTTTTTTGAGTATTGGTGTTACTGCGCCAGACTTGAGAGATGACGGAAAAGAACCACAGGTGAGGGAGGAATGAATAATGGCAATTATCAGGGGTAACAGAGGGGATAGGGTAGGCTATGACCAGAGAAGACGGCAGGGGGTCAAGTTGGCAGGAAGATGGCTTGAATTTCCGAATGACTTCAGATAGGTCTGCAGCAGAGGGAAGTTGGAAACGATAGGTGTTCAGTAGGAGGGACATGGAGAACTGGGGAAGATGAATGACTGGAATTGTGGTTATTCAGTTGCAGATGGATATTGTCTATTTTTGAGCTGAAAAATGTAATGAGGGAATTACAGTTAGCAGTGGAATATAAGTGTGGATATGACCTTTAGAGTGGGTAGGGAACTTGATGGGCTGTTGTAGACAAAAACTATAAAGGTATGGGTTGAATTCCTTCGTAAGGGCATGGTTAATGTTGTCCATGTGTATAACAAAATCCCCCAATAAAATTATATTGGAGGAGCGTGAGCAGATGCGGGTGAGAAAACCAATAAACTCCTTAATAAAATCCTTACTAGGTTTGGGGGGGGGGGTAAATAGTTGCTAAAACAGTTGGAGTAGGACCATTCAGTTGGAGAGCCATTGATTAAAAGGGTTGAGAGATTGGAATTGTGACTGGCGAGACTTTCCATGTTTCGCGGTAAACTATCGCGAGACCTCTTCCTCTGCCTGTGAGACGAGACTGACAGATGTAAACAAACCCAGGCAAACCAATTTAACAGTTTAGCTAGCTTGTCAAACATTAGCTTCATAAACTGGTTTGGAATGATTCAAAATAAAAATTATGTGATTGTGAACATTTTAGTACAGCTCAGTAACCGATAACTAGGTGTGGGACGGTTTATGATAATTGTCCGAACATTTTGTTTCAGTTCATAGGCACATAAAACTCTTTTCTCTCTCTCATATTTACTAATACAGCGAAGCGGTGTGCACTCTAGAGCAGAAAGTAGCATCTACATTATAATTAATTAAAAAAAGGTCATTGACAAAAGTGTATTCCACCATTAGTAACTACAGTACAAATTGTCAGTAGCTACTGTATATATAATATAATAGATATAATCCATCCATCCATCCATTTTCTGAGCCGCTTCTCCTCACAAGGGTCGCGGGTGTGCTGGAGCCTATCCCAGCTACCATCGGGCAGGAGGCGGGGTACACCCTGAACTGCTTGCCAGCCAATCGCAGGGCACATACAAACAAACAAGCATTCGCACTCACATTCATACCTACGGACAATTTAGAGTTGTCAATTAACCTACAATGCATGTTTTTGGGATGTGGGAGGAAACCGGAGTGCCCGGAGAAAACCCACGCAAGCACGAGGAGAACATGCAAACTCCACACAGGCGGGGCCGGGATTTGAAGATATATATATAATATATATAATATAATATATATATAATTATAATATAATTTTCATACTACTGAACGTGTTTACTGGTGTCACCATAAAAATGTCTGCACTAGGTTTTTAAAATTGCGACCACAGCATATGAAACATAACCTTTAATCTAATGACAATTGTCAATTGTCCAGAGTCAGTGCTTCTACAGATTGTTTAACTCTGAACATAGGCACACCCCTAGTTATGAGAAAAGATTACCATTTTTTTTCAAATGAGTTGTACAGGTTATGTGTCACATTAAAGGTGAAAATAAATTCTAAAAATATTTATTAAACATTGGTTTTTACATCACAAAAACCTGGCATTTTAACAGTAGACTTTTTATATCCTCTGTAAATACTGTACAGTGATGTGGCAATCATGGCTTTTGTTTAATGGTATTCTCTTAAAAACCGTAAGCGTAACAAGGCTGTCACCACAAAGTACACAGCACAGGTTGTTCAGCAGCTGAGTTAAATTGAGTTTGAAATGTATATAAAAATAAAGTCCACAACATTAAACAGGTACCAACATAAAGCAGACCATCTTCACCTGACTGGCAATTTAAAGCAAAATTGGATGTCTGAAGAGGCTATTTCAACAGGGATTAAAATGGGGGGGGGGGGGGGGGGGGGGTGAATGTGTCCCGCAGCATTGCTCTAAACCGAGACAATCACCAAAGTGTAATTAAGATTCACTTGCTGCTGTTTTACTAATAATCCTAAAGTGTAAAACTGTTCCTTTTTACACTGTATAATTCCCTGGAAAACATTTGTTTTTTTCATTCTCTCAAGGCAATGTTAGTCATACATCAACCTGCTCTGACACACTGGAAGTTCAGCGTATTTATGCAGAAAGCTCATTTTCCTCTATTCCGCCTGTGACCAGCAGCGACCAAAACCAGCTTCCCTGCTGTTGGGATAGTTTGTAATCAAATCATAAACAAAAGGTTGAAAGCTGAGAGTCATATATCTCATGTTGAGTGATGGAAACAGCGCATTTCATCGAACAACTGCATACACAAAACAGGTATCATAAAAAGGCACTTGTGGCCCTTCACGGCTACTAAAACAAACACTCGTCCACCTGTTTGGCTGGGGAGGCTGGGTGTCGGTGGGGTGGGTGGGTGGGGGTTATCAGCGAGTGGGAGTGTTCCAGGGCCGCAAACAAAGGCCAGAGTATGCGTCCGTATAGAGCACGTTACGTCAAGGTTACTGTTTTCATGAGAGTGGGCTCTTAAATGATGATGTTATTTGCACATAGTGAGACTGCTCGTTTTTATGGCACAAAATTTACTTCCACCTCACGCCGCGGACACAGTCGCCTGTCTGTAGTAAATGACTGTGATTACAACACAATTAAGAAGGGAGGTTGTCCGAAGAGACTATTTGGGGACATTATCAACATAATAGAAGACGAGCAAACACTGAAAAGCAAGGAAGGGTGAAATGATCGATTAACTTGTGTGTGGGATTGTGTGGAAGTGATTAAGGGCAATTTCAGGAATAAATGGAGTGTGCGTGTTAGCATTCTGAAGGAAACAAAATTTGTCATCTGTAGGAAGTGGAACCACTATAGAAGAACAACCATAAAAAAGGAGGTTGAACCACATACAGTATGTCTATCAACACCATTCTGCACATGGCATTGAAACAGGAGTTCAGAACATGCTATGAAATGTATTTAAAATAAATTGTTAATTGTCTTCCTAGGCTTGATTTAGACTGGATGATTTGAGAGACAATTAATTGTTTTCCATTTGAAGCGGATTCATTGGGATATGTGTTCTGGCAGTGTAAATAGAAATTAAAAAAAAGCACGCAATCGGAGATCTTCAGATCGAAATTAGGCCTCATCCATATGTGGTTAAATGCGATGCGTATCGGATAGCTGCCAATGCGAGTGAACTGTAAACACACAGATCATCTATACCTAAAAATGCACAGATACCAATACCAATATCAGTGCCGATACTGCACGTCTGTACGCTACTCACATTAAAATAAATTAGGGATGCACCGATAAAAGTATCGGTATCTGTAAGTCTGTACTCTGATTCGTAAAAATGCTCCGATACTACAACACCTGATACCACTTTACCAGCCTGACATAAACCTTCCAGGTAGGAGCCGTGTGAAGATTAGGGTTGGGCATCATTTGAATTTGAACGATTCTGGTCCCGATTCCGGTTCCTCATTTTGATTTCGGTTCCAAACAATTCCGATTCTTTTAGGGGGCTGGGTCAAAAACGTTTGCATGGTTTAAATAAAGGATGTCCAAATTATTAACATCCATTTTCTTAGCACCCCGCAGCATAGACGAAAATGAACATTTGACTCGGGGTTCTTTATAACCAGTATCAATATCAAACCTATGAACTAAAAGTCCATGTGTGTCAAACTAACCCAACTGACTTAACATTAATTAATGAATGTTTCAGCAACAAGTTAAATATAGCATTGTTAAAATAGTTATTTGCAACTGTTTTATCACGTCAAATGGTTTATATGTGCAAGTTTTAACTTGACTTCCTGTTTTAAGCTTATAGCCTTTTATTTTGAAGGGTACCCACCGGAACTCAGCATTTTGGCACGAAAAGAAACGTCACATGACACCGGTGAATTTTGAAAACCAAAGTAAAATTAGACAGGAAGAAAAGGAGTAATGAATGGAACTAAATGCTCGAAAACGTTGATTCCTTTACCTACCCACCAATGAGGACCAAGGTTAGTGTTTGTGATACTGTGAGACATTTATATGAATTTTGTCCCAATTCATTGGGATGTAAAGTTGCTAGTTTGACCTTTGGTGAGATTTTAGCTCAATGTTAAGCTTGTAATGCGAATGTTTCTACTTTCTTTCCAGTATGGTAAAATAATTTCAATTTTATTTATTTTTTTGTCTGTCATCAGCTCGACGCTAAAAACTACCAGTGCAAGAGTGCAACCCACCGTTTAACTTGTTAGGTGCCTCAATGTTGGCATAGATGTATTTTATTGTTTCAAACTCACCCAATTGACTTGACTGAAGTTCTGTGCAGTATAGGCTGAGGCTCGGAGCGGGAGGGAGCACGTCAGACTTCTACACATCACGAAAGCCTCCTTTGCATTGTATAATCTTCTTCCAAATGTTGCACTGAGGCAACTGGTCATTTATTTTAACAAAGTTAAAACACACTTTTGTTTGCCGCCGCCTTTGGTCACAAGCACGTCTTCGTGTGCGTTCTTCTTTGTTGGTTTTTGCTACTTTCTTTTTGTGGTTGGCGGACTGTAGGCATCGAAACTGGGAACCGAAATTTTTCAATTTGAATGATTCCAGGAGAACCAGAATGTTAGTCCCGGTTCCAATCGGTTCTCGATTCTCAATGCCCAATCCTAGTGAAGATGCTCCAAGATCATGGAGGACAACAACACATTAAGAGCACATGATGGATGATGAACTCCGCGAATTGCGGAAAGCACTGGGTTTCGAGCCCCATCACGCGCTTGACTTTGCAGGTACAGTGGTGGGTCGCATTTCTTTGATGGTCTGGAATAGTAGATAAGGACGGGTCCATATTATGTTCATGTTTTATATTTTACAATTTAATGTGTTCATAACAGGTTACAATAATTGTTATTAAGCCAGATTGTGATCTGTGTTGCCTTTAAAGTGAAATTTTGCAGACGGAAACACACTTTTTCCACAATTGTTCGTGTGTTGTGCAGGTGAAATGGCACTCCAGGTAACTCCGTGAATCTCTGTCAGTTTTGTTGTATTTTGTTTATTTCTAATGTTGTTTTTTGTTTTTTTAAACCAATTTCCTCATGTAAATGATGCTGGTTTGTAGTTTATTGCAACCATTCATGTTCAGATAAGCATTTTAGGGACACCTCTTAAATATAACTAAATGTGTTCTTTATTTCCTTCTCTGCAGCATTATACTGTAAAACAGTTCAGTAGGGGAATTATCATTTGTATTGAATGCTTCAGTTAACAGACACTATACCATCACACTGTTCACACACCTAAACCTGTATATCTAAAATATTTGTACACAAACAGCCCAGCAACAACTACAGAATAGCCACGATGATCCTTTCTGTGCTTTTTTTATTACCTGCATACATGCCCCACACTGTCTCCTGGAGGCCAAAGCGCACACAACAGAAGCAGCACATCTAACTTCCGGGCAGATGGAGTAGGAATACGGCGTTGCTGTTTTTTTTATTTTTTTTTATTGTTGTTAACGTGTTATATCTGAGTGAAACGTATGCCTTGTTCAATAAAGGTTTTTGGTTTTTTAACAATATTTAATTCAAATAAAATATTCTCAGCACAATTGCAAGAGGTAACGGCATTATCGAGCATCTGCGAGTACTCAAATGTAAGTACTTATACTCGATCTTGGTCTAGTATCGGTGCATCCCTTGCTATACCCCGTTATCGCAAGCTTGACGTCATCGAAATACACCCATTGTGAAGTGTATATTCTACATCCACTTATGCTCAAGCAACATGAATGAACACACACAGACACACACAAAAAAACCACCCACTGTAAATCTTCTATACTACACCGAAAGCACAGGCCATTACAGGTAAATGTGGTCTAAAGGTGTGTCCATGAAATAAACAAAATAACACAGCAGCCAGTGGAGTCATGTAAAGGTTATGATCCTTTAAATCAGAGGGAAGAGTCAGTCCAAGCCACATACACTGTTTAACCTTTAATATTTGCATTATTTAAGTATTATTTTTAACTTCGGTGGTCATCGCTCGCTGGGTTTTTTACAATTTGAGCGTCTATGCATGCAGGTTGTTTAATCTTTTCCATCAGTGCAAACACAGCCATATAGGATAAGGATAAGTGTTATTTGAAATGTACATGGAAAAAGAGAATGAAAAGAAACTGGATATAGGCATTTTATCAGAATTGAGCATTCAAACCTGCAGTATAAATCCAGCCTTAGTATATCAAGGAAACTGGGGGAATAAATAATTCCATATTTCATTCCTTCACTGGTTCTGTATAATGATGTGATGCTGTGGTGTATTTTGAGAGCTATACTACGAGGATCACAGCAAACCTTGTTTACGTTTTCAGAGGGAACTTTGCATATCATTAAGATTCCATCATTTCATACCCATATTTATGTTCAGTAAAGCTACAGATCGAAGGAAATCTGCATCCCCCCAAAGGGAAGTCACACTGAGCTCCCCCCACTCTATTTAATTTACAGCAGGACTCTGCCTATCTGAATTTGCCGCTCGTTTAGGGTTGCGCGTGGGTGCCACCCAAATAAAAAAATAAAAATATAAAAAACCAACAACATCAGATTTATATCTGACGTTGACGCTCTTGGAAAGAGTGAAGGCAGCAACGTGAACTGTGCGTACACTGGAGGCTGGCGGTCCAAGACAGATGTTCCATTCCCATTGAACTTGAACAAAACTGGCAGACTTCTGTCCAAATGTAATATAGAGAAATCTATCAATGGAAACAAAAGACACCCTCTTCATTAATCAGTTCAGTAACTTGTGCGTAATTCCGGTAACAAACATACGTAATCCTGGCATTAATTGTTAGTATAATTATTTTCCCCATGTGACTGGACAAGTTTCAAGGCCTTACGATGCGTCAAACCCACACCATGAATGCAACAATCCCAAGAGTGACTTTCATTCTCGCATCTCAGCGGCTTTGTGTTTTGCCGTGCAAGATAATGGCGCTGCTCTCGTGCACTCGGCTCAGCGCATGACATCCCTTCCAGCAAGAATCCATCAAAAACGTAGCTGTCACACATACACCTGCCCTCGAAACAAGCCACTTCACAGCTCCAATTCAATTACAAAGAAACTTACACAGCTTTGAAAATCAGTGTAAAACATCCACCAGGATAGTAACCATACAGTACAAAGAGATATATGGCAAATATTTCTGGCCACGTTAATAAATAGGGTTCACCATGTTCCAAATTGTAATGCTTCTTTTTGCCGTACGATTTAGAATTTTGGGTAAAACTATTGGGAAGTGTCATCCATGCATTTACTAGGGCTGTGTGTACAAATCGGTGGTGACTTGAATAGGGATTCGAGTAAGTGTGGGAAAGCGATCATCAAATCAGAATTTTTGGACTGGAATCAGAACTGATCTTAGAATATCATACTACTTACTTTATTCTGACAAGCACTGCAACTGCTGCCACATCGCATTTGCTTAAAAAATACAATATTTATTGATTTTTAGCCTGTGTTTATGGCCGACATGATTTTGACTTACTGTGCATAGATTCTGCGCAGTTGTAGTTCGTTCTTGCAGTTGATAATGGATTACAGAAGCAAATAGCCGTAGCCCTCCATCAAAATCCCAGCGGAATTAGGCGTCCAATAGCCAAACCTGAGGAGCTCTATGGATATTAATGGCAGCGCCACAACTGAAGCCGGAAAGGAGCCATCGCCGGAGGGGCGACCGCAGCACAATAAATGGGGGAAAGTTGTTCCATGACAGCGTGGCAGATGGCAATAGCGAGTCGGCTTGCTAGCTAGCTAGAACGCAGGCAGCTGGTTCCAGGCAGTGAAGATTTACGGCACTGACAGGGTGCAAAACCAACCTGGGTTCTACCTTTGCCCACAGTATGGCAAGGGATCCTGATTAAAGTAAGCTATTTTAAACTAAAAATAACAAACCGGAGGGAGAAGCGGTAGCCACAACTTGCCAGCATACTCTCTTTCCTGTTCAATAGATCATTTTCAAATAATAAAATTGGATTTTTCATTTGTTGGACTATGATATGTCTTTATTTCAGAATAGTACAAGGAGTAACAACTCGATTCTCATTTGGAAGTAATTCGTGAATAACAAATCGGGATTTGGGGGGCAAGCCTGAACCTTAGTATTCATGATGGTACCGACATGCAACGTTTCAAATGGCGTGCAATAAACTAGTTTGCACAGCAGTGTAAAAATAAAGTGGTCACTCAGCACAAGAAAGCATGCTCAGTTTGTGCCGTACTAACTGTTTTTCATTTGTTATGTATTTATGGCCTGTAAGTGTTTTCATTAAAAAATACTTAAATGTAATTATGACTTTACTACTGCACCTTCCAAACAAATTTGGGTTACATCGTAGAAATTTGGGTTGCGTCACTGCCGTAGGAACAGAAATTTGTCGCTATCCCATGATCACTAGTACTCACTTAAGCTGCCAATGCTAACCACTAGGTGGCTTGATACCAACTAGCTATCTGCTATGCAGTTCCCCTTTTCACTGTATCTAACATCTTACTCCACTTTGCCCTTGTCCCCAAAAAAAACACAAAAAAACCCCACTAAATTTTGGTAGTATTTTATCTGAAAATAATTTAAAACTATACATTCGGAGGTATTTTTTATCCTAAAATGTGCAGATACATGCTTGTTTGATTGAGTTTCATGTTTTACTCAAAATTGTGCGAATATTTTTAATTTGAAAGTTGAAAAACAAAGAATGTTTGTGGTTGTTTTTCAAATACAAAATTTTAAACAAATATTTACATTTCAACATATTAGGCTATTACAGCTGTTAGCGTATTTTTAACTTGTGTAGCAGGTAAGAATGTTCAAATTGGAGAAGCACATGGCGTGATTGCAACAAGACTGCTTCTGACAGTAATAATTCACCATTAGAGTAAAGAAAGTCAAAGATAATTTTTTACATATCAATATTACAGCGGTTAACTTATTTCAATATATGTATGACCTTTCATAAAGATAAAGAATTCTTAAAACGTTGCTTGTACAGTTAATAATCAGAATCAGAATACTGTGCTTATCCCATGTGGGAATTTACCATTCCAGGACTAATAAGGCTTATTTGTCGTGCCTGGCGGCACGGTGGACGACTGGTTAGTGGGTCAGCCTCACAGTTCTGAGGAACCGGGTTCAATCCCCGGCCCCGACTGTGTGGAGTTTGCATGTTCTCCCCGTGCCTGCGTGGGTTTTCTCCAGGCACTCCGGTTTCCTCCCACATCCCAAAAACATGCATAAATTGGAGACTCTAAAATGCCCGTAAGTGTGACTGTGAGTGTGAATGGTTGTTTGTTTGCATATGCCCTGCGATTGGCTGGCAACCAGTTCAGGGTGTACCCCGCCTCCTGCCTGATGACAGCTGGGATAGGCTCCAGCACGCCCGTGACCCGAGTGAGGAGAAGCGGCTCAGAAAATGGATGGATGGTTCACCTGTATTTACTCACAACGGCAATTATTTGTTGGCTGGGTCACCGAAGCAGACAAACTGGCAAGCTGATATGCACGACCTATTTTAAGACCAGCAATGACAAAAAGTGAAGTACAGATGCAGCATTTATTTTATTCAAAGACGAGGCAGACTTTTCAGGACTACATCTGAATTTAACACAAAGGGAGCGAAGGACGAAGGCGGATTGAGCGGGGGGGGGGGGGGGGGTATCAGCTTTCTTGTGGAGAGTAGACAAGATGTGACACGCAAGCACAACCACACACAACTTGTCTACCATACTATGAAGCCTTCAATTAAAAGGAGCCTCCAACATCCTGGCGCACAAGCCTGAACGTGATCCGGCGCAGCTGAAAGAGTGGATCCATCTCAACTGAAATTGGGTGGGTGGGTAACACGCCCTACTCCCACCACCACCGCCCGCTCATCCCCAACAACCCCTCCCCACTCAGCTAAGTCCATGAGTGGTAGGAGAGCCCCACTTGCTTGACAAGTAATACCAGCTGTGACACTGAGCACAGACGGGCTGTGCTGTGGTGGGGGATCATTCCCGAGATTTAGGGCTATTGTCTTTTTTTGGTGGGCTTTAAGCACAAAAACTCCAGAGCAAGGGTGGGCAACGTGACCTGTGAGACATTTAGGGCCCACCACAACATTTGATATGGCCTGCCATTCAATTCTAAAAATGAATTGAATCACAGTTAATGTCCAAAATAAACAGTCGTTTGATTGTTGCTTTAAGGTTTTTAATTTTTTTTTTACATAAATTTAGTACATACAGCCCTCAGAAGACTTTACAAAAACTGAAATGGCCCCGGCTCTCATCTGTTCAGGCAATAAACACTGTTCGGTTTTATGTTTAAAAAAGGTATCGATGCACTTTCTAGTCCAAATACATTATTCAAATGAGGCCTTACAGTTTTTCGACACCCATCACTGTGATCATTCAAAAGGAACCTCAAGCCAGACTGAGGCAGCAGCCATCTGTTGTGTGCACTCGCTCACACATTTACGCCATGACTCCTAAACACACAGAGCAGCACGTGGGGCCGTAAAAGTCTGACCTCGACCCGGAGTACTTCTCCACCATGGGAAGCAGCAAGGCTTATTTGCAAAGAAACTCATTTGATTCCTCTCAAATAAACAGAGTGATAGGTGCTAGATATAGTGGGCACAGAAAGTATTCAGACTCCCTTAAAATTTTCCACTCTTTTTTATATTGCAGCCATTTGCTAAAATCATTTAAGTTCATTTTGTTTACATTAATGTACACACAGCACCCCATATTGACAGGGGGAAAAAAACAGAATTGTTGAAAATTTTGCAGATTTATTAAAAAAGAAAAACTGAAATATCACACAGCCATATGTATTCAGACCCTTTGGTCAGTATTTAGTAGAAGCACCCTTTTGAGCTAATACAGCCATAAGTCTTTTTGGGAATGATGCAACATGTTTTTCACACCTGGATTTGGGGATCATCTGCCATTTCTCCTTGCAGATACTCTCCAGTTCTGTCAGGTTGGATGGTGAAGGTTGGTGGGCAGCCATTTTCAGTTTTTTCCGATATATGCTCAATTGGGTTTAAGTCAGGGCTCTGGCTGGTCCATTCAAAAACAGTCACGGAGTTGTTCTGAAGCCACTCCTTTGGTATTTTAGCTGTGTGCTTAGGGTCATTGTCTTTTTTTAAGGTGAACCTTCAGCCCAGTCGGAGGTTCTGAGCATTCTGGAGAAGGTTTTTGTCCAGGATATCCCTGTACTTTGCCGCATTCATCTTTTCTTCGATTGCAACCAGTCTCCCTATCCCTGCAGCTGAAAAAGACCCCCACAGCATGATGCTGCCACCACCATGCTTCATTGTTGGGACTGTATTGGACAGGTGATGAGCAGTGCCTGGTTTTCTCCAGACATGCCACTTAGAATTAAGGCCAACAATTTCTATCTTGGTCTCATCAGACCAGAGAATCTTATTTCTCTAGGTGTTTTTTTTTTGAGCAAACTCCATGCGGGCTTTCATGTGCCTTGCACTGAGGAGAGGCTTCTGTTGGGCCACTCTGCAATAAAGCCCCGACTGGTGGAGGGCTGCAGTGATGGTTGACTTTCTAGAACTTTCTCCCATCTCCCTGCTGCATCTCTGGAGGTCAGCCACAGTGATCATTGGGTTCTTCTTTACCTCTCTCACCAAGGCTCTTCTCCCCCAATTGCTCAGTTTGGCCGGACGGCCAGAAGAGCGAGTCCAGTCCAGGACAGAAGAGCGAGTCCAGCCCTTGAGCTTCTGCAGACTTTGCTTATTAATGGGCGGGTAGGAGGACAGAACACATCGTGCTTGCTACCTGTTGGCCTGCAGGCAAGTAGCTGCGTTAAAAAAATATATCACATTGAGCTGTAGAACCATTCCCTGCTTCCATAACCACATGCTGCATTCTCAGCCCATTAGAACCCGCGCCGCAGGAGCTCCCTGACCTTTTAGCGGAACTATCAAAGCCAGCCCCGTCAAAGCCTCTGAACGTAATCCAAGACAGGATGTGCAGGAAGCTCTATCCTGCTGCATTAAAACGAGTGAAACCACATGAAACTGAAGAGACATAGGAGGTAAAATCATAGCCCGGACTGATGCTCATACAGTTAGGTCGGACTGAGCCACAAATGGGAGGTAATGTCACATGATGATAGACATTAACAAGTCATGTACTATCTACAAACCCCAATTCCAATGAAGTTGGGACATTGTGTAAAACAAATAAAAACAGAATACAATGATTTGCAAATCATTTAAACCTATATTCAATTGAATACACTACAAACACAAGATATTTAATGTTCAAACTAATCAACTTAGATTTTTTGCAAATATTCTCTCATTTTGAATTTGACGCCTGCAACACATTCCAAAAAAGAGGAGACAGGGGCATGTTTACCATTGTGTTACATCACCTTTTACTTTTAACAACGCTCAATAAGTGTTTGGGAACCTAGGGCACTAATTGTTGCAGCTTTGTAGGTGGAATTTTGTCCCATTCTTGCTTGATGTACAACTTCAGGTGCAAAACAGTCCGGGGTCTCCGTTATCGTATTTTGCACTTCACAAAGACCCACACATTTTCAATGGCAGACAGGTCTGGACTGCTGGCAGGCCAGTCCAGTACTCGCACTCTTTCTACAAAGCTACGGTGTAACACATGCAGAAAGTGGCGTGGCATTGTCTTACTGAAATAACCAGGGACAGATGTCCCTGAAAAAGATGTTGCTTGGATTGCACCATATGTTGCTCCAAAACCTGTATGTACATTTCAGCATTAAAGGTGCCTACACAGATGTGCAAATTACCCATGCCATAGGCACTAACACAACCCCATACCATCACGGATGCTGCCTTTTGAATTTTGCACTGATAACAATCTGGTCCTTTTCTTCTTTGCCCTGGAGGACACGACATTCTTGATTTCCAAACACCATTTGAAATGTGGACTGTGGAAATGCGGTGCGTTGAGGTATAAGGCTTGAATGGGAGTTAATGTGTTATTTTGTAATACAGTACATAATTGTAAAAATGGGTTACTAAGAAAATTATTCTTTGTATCAGAATGCTTTAGTTAAAACACTGTATGATCACACGGTGATGATATGGAATTTATGAATGGATGAAGCGTAGATAAATTATTTTGTTAATATAGTCAGCCAGAGCTGCGAGGAATGGAAAGTTATCAGTCTTTTCACCATCGTTCCTGTCGTACTGTTTGCTTGTTTTTATTTGCACATTTTTTTAGTCTATATTCTATGTTTGTTTTAATTCCTCATTTTAAAAAACACCATTCAAGCAAGTTTTTTCTCGTGTTTTTGAGATTTTAGGGTGAATCAACTTTCCCAACACTGATCAGTATTATTTCATTGCAGGTTTAAAAAACACACCAAAAAACAAAACAAAACAAAAATCACGTCATTATTTGCCCACTCAGTTGTTCACAAAGTGTTGACCCTCACCCTATCCTTGCTTGTGAACAACAGCGCCTTTTGGGGATGCTCCTTTTATACTTAATCATGACACTCACCTGTTTCCAATTAATCCGTTCACCTGTGGAGCTTTCCAAACAGGTGGGGGTTTATTTCAGCATTCCTCAACTTTCCCAGTCTTTTATTGCCCCTGTCCCAGATTTTTTGGAACATGTTTGTTAGATATATTTTAGTAGTTATCATTTATTTGCTTAGCTTGCATTAGTATTTTGCATTAGTAGCTTGCATTAGTATTTTGCATTAGTAGCTTGCATTAGTATTATGGACAATATTTAGATAGAAAGATGTCTCGCCTTCAAGAAGATGACTCAGCAACATTTGATGGAAGGTTGAGGGTTACCATAACTCAGACATTCATTGTCACCCAGTCATTTTTGAATAAAGTCAGTATTAGGTCACTCTAGGTGCGAATAAACTGACTTCCAAATTCACAAAAATGGGAAACTATAACAATAAAACAAATCCAACAATGTTGCAGGCATCAAAGTAAAAATTGAGATAATATTTTCCCAATATCAACTATGTTCATCAGTTTAAACATTAAATATCTCATTTTTGTACTGTAATCAATTGAATATAGGTTGAAAACGATTGGCAAATCACTGTCTTTTCATTTACATTTTACACAACATCCCAACTTCATTGGAATTGGGTTTGTATGTGAGTAATCCAAGGGCCATACACACTAAGTAAGGCACGTTTATTATTTAAATTATTGATTGTGTAGTCGGCGGCACGGTGGACGACTGGTTAGAGCGTCTGCCTCACAGTTCTGAGGACCGGGGTTCAATCCCAAGCCCCGCCTGTGCGGAGTTTGCATGTTTTCTCCGTGCCTGCGTGGGTTTTCTCCAGGCACTCCGGTTTCCTCCCACATCCCAAAAATATGCATGGTAGGTTAATTGACAACTCTAAATTGCCGGTATGTGTAAATGTGAGTGCGAATGGTTGTTTGTTTGTATGTGCCCTGCGATTGGCTGGCGATTGGCAGTTCAGGGTGTACCCCGCCTCCTGCCCTCCAGCATGTCCGCGACCCTAGTGAGGAGAAGAGGCTCAGAAAATGGATGGATGGATGATTGTATAGTGGTTCATTGCCTGACATTCCATTCAGTGCTAGTGTGAATGTGAGAATGGTCGTCTGTCTCTGTGAGTCTTGTGATTGACTGGTGGAGGGTTTAGTCAGCTGGGATAGACTCCAGTTCCTTGCAAACATGAACAGGAAAAGTGGTATTGAAAATGGATGAGTGGGTGTTTATTAGTATGCATTAATAGCTTTTGTGAAGTAAACGTTTTTATGAGGATTGGCTCAAATGCTCTCATGGCCCATATGGTGCCCAACCCAAAATCAAACCGAGTACAATGAGTTGCCTCGTGGTGGGTTGATGATGTATTCATACTAAAGAAAGACAACCCGGAAACTGAATGAATCGGAGAATGAAAAAATAAATAAATAAATAAATAAATATATATAGTTACATTCAAGCGGGTTTAGTTCAAATTAAGAATAGCAAATATGTAGTACACTAAAAACGGTATTTTGGAGGTGTTCGGGGTAAAATATAAAAAAATATGTAAAAAAAAAAAAAAAGGCTAAAACCAGTTGCAAGTTAAGTTTCGTCGGCACCTGCGCGCGCGACAACCCAGACATTACTCCGACCCGTGGCCGGCGGGAGCACACGGAAGTACACATTACACATTAAGTAACTTAAGGAGGACACCATTTACGTTTTAAAATGTCAAAGTAAGTCTTACCTTGGCGGAGAATGGTGGCGAGGAGAAGGACCAGGGAGCCCAACAAGTGCATGGTGGCGAGTCACACGCGGGGGGTCCTCGAGTGGCAGGAAAAGGGGAAAAAAAGTGGATTCACACGGCGAGTTGTCGTTGATGAAAATGTCGTTTGGTTTTAATTATCCTGGAAAGCTGCGGAAGCAGTTGAGATTTGTTTTTTCTTTTGTTGTGTTTATTTTGACAGGGGAACGTCGCTCACGAACTCAGGACTGTAACCAGTTGTGCTGAAACAGGTATTTGTGAGCGGAGCGAGGGTGGAATGGACGGAGAGAGGAGGGGCAGCGTGCCAAGAAAAGAGGGGGCACATTGTCTGTGAACCACGCCCCCTCCCCTCCTTTCACCCCCTCACACACAGCCTCTCTTCAAACTGCACCCCCACCCCCACCTTCAAACAAGTGCTCTTCTTCCACAATGCCCCCCCCCCACACACACACACACACAAACACACACATAGTGAATTGCGAGAATACAAACCGCCAAAATATGAAATTCAACAAGGAGGAGTAGTGCCATTCAAACGGACAAGTGGGTCGCCCCCCTCAGTACAGCCAACGCCGCCACTTGTTATTTTCATGTTAAAAACAAGCTGCATCTTCAAGATAAGTGAGTCAGAGAGGTGATCCGAGGTGATGTATTCGTTAATTTTGCCGACAAAAGTGACATGATGCGAGCTTATCGCTTCCCTGCTGAGTAACGACATAATTATCAGAAAATAGAGTCGGCCCACTGGGAATTGGTATGAAAGTAGCAACGCCTCGAAAATTAAAAAGGTAACGTTGTCTAGTTCCTCAAATAGCTTCCCATTTAAGACACTTCCACAATGCACTTGGTTTTAGGGAGCAGAGACAATTGTGGCACAGCGCTAGCTTGCCCATACTTAGCGCTGGTTGGTAATCGACCGAACAGGTTGTATGTAGCCTGGTGCCTTTTCCCGTTGGTTTGGATCACAAGTAGGCCGCAGCCCGGCAATATGTGATTACTGTATGTCCAAATATGCGCAACTTCCTATTTTTTCACAAATCAATACTAATGGTCTGTCCCGACATCATCTGTTATTTTTACACATTATTAACCAATTTCAAGTATTGAAATTAGCTTGAGAACAAATCTATTAACTCTCTTGGACACTTGAACTGTCTGAGAAGTAACAAAACTCTGCCACTTCCTAACTAAAAAAATAAAATAAAAAATGTACCGGCGTTACCAGATAACTAGCAACCCTTTACTGCTCAGTGACTGTTTTTTTTTTGTCAATGTCTTTATGTCTCAAACGTGTTCTCTGTCAATTGACTGTCTGTTGTCATACCAGAGCGGCTCCAACTACGGGAGACAAATTCCTTGTGTGTTTTTTGCACATACTTGGCAAATAAAGATGATCCTGATTCTGATTCTCAACTACGCGGGAGTCGTTGGGCATTATATCCCCTCAAGATTAAAAGTCTTTTTTTTTTTTTAAATAACAAGTGAAAATAGGATAGATACATTTGAGTAAGCCTATTTTGTTAAAATAGATACTGTAGCTGTAATGCTTCGGTGGAAAAAGAACTTGTCAGCCACAAATAAATTTGCATGTAGATTCATGTCGCTTCACAATGTTGTGTGCATCCATGTTTATGTTCCATGGGCATTATTAATTCCACCCAGTGTGCCTCGGTTATTAATGTTTCGTCGATTTTTTCCTGATAGATCACAGGTGTCAAAGGTCCGGGGGGGCAGATCCGGCCCGCCACATCATTTTATGTTTCATGTTCATCTACTTCATGTTCTTCTGTACCAAAATTTCAAATTGTCTTCACTTTTAATAACGTTGAGAAATGGCAAACATTTTAAAATAGGTGTAGTCAGTTTATTTTATTTGAAAGGGAAATTTATTATTGAAAATTGACTTTTATTGGCTTGTGAAAGATCTCTGGAGTGCCTGCCTACCCATCAAGTGTGAAAATAAACAATCGAATGTTTTGTTAGCTGCCTATTTCTGATATGTGTATGCGAGTGAGCCGTTCTGCATTTTGCCTGATTATGATGTGTCACACATGTCACAATTCAACTAGTTTCCATAACGTCGGTACCACACAGAGTTTCTCCATCCATGACATGGCAGCTAGGCCAGGAAGAAGCTCTGCAGTTATCAAGTAATGGTCAGACTACAAGGAAGCACATGTCCAAACCAAAATGTAAGCTGCAGTGTTAGCACAGATTACAGTAGCATTTACCAATAGCGTTATGAGCGTTGCCTAAGCAGCACAATCTCAAATGTTTGACGAAGTTGTCGAAGTGGGGGTGGGGGTATTTGTTTGTCAATGTGGCTGCTGCTGCACTCATTGACAAGTTTAATATGATGGCTTGGTGATGAAGTGCTCCCTCCATGAGTGAACATAAAATCACTGTTTTCAAGGTCTTTTTTTATTCACAGTTTGGGTTAGTGGCTGCCCGCCTCGTCGCAAGCCCCTAACAACACCACCAGTCATCATGATAATGAAACCGTACTTCGGATTTTGAATAGTGTTTCTTGGCAAAAATGTGATACATGAATGGAGAAGTTGAATTTGGTAAGTGCCTGTAATAGACGCAGTAGCACTTATGGTATGAACTCCATTTTTATGGATTACTGCTTTTAGTGGCGAGACAGAAATGGTAACGCTAGAATGTTTTTAAGACGCTTCTATTCAGAGACCAGTTTTCAAATGTTTGTGTTCCCTGGCTCCAAAAACACTGCTTTGAAGTTACCAAAGAGATAAAACTACAGTTAAGAACAATATTTTGCCAATGACACCTGGACAACAAATTTGTGACCTACAGCTGGGAAGTCACAAATATCTCGCCTCGAGCTACCAGGGTCTGATGTTTAAGCATTCCGGTCAAACGTAAAGAAAAACATAGATAACAACCGCGATAAGCTAGCACTTGTTTTCTTGTGAATACAGTATTTTCCACATTTTAATTAGCTCCAATTATGGGTAGGAACTCTGGAAGGCATTCCATTGCGCCTTTTTTATTATGGTAGGTCGGAAATTTCAACCCACCAACTACCAAGCTGAGCTACTCGTGCTCAGTGTCATGTACATTATTTGGCCACTTGATAGGATCAAATTATTAGCAACAACTCGGTATGACGCAGTACAGTGAGACACCGCCGCAAGCTACGAAGACATTATTGTTACATTAGACTGAATGTTTCCATCCATCCATCCATTTTCTGAGCCGCTTGTCCTCACTAGGGTCGCGGGCGTGCTGGAGCCTATCCCAGCTGTCATCGGGCAGGAGGCGGGGTACACCCTGAACTGGTTGCCAGCCAATCGCAGGGCACATAGAAACGAACAACCATTCGCACTCACAGTCATGCCTACGGGCAATTTAGAGTCTCCAATTAATGCATGTTTTTGGGATGTGGGAGGAAACCGGAGTGCCCGGAGAAAACCCACGCAGGCACGGGGAGAACATGCAAACTCCACACAGGCGGGGACGGGGATTGAACCCCGCACCTCAGAACTGTGAGGCTGACGCTCTAACCAGTCGTCCACCGTGCCGCCCTGAATGTTTCATAGTGCTCAATTAAGTATCTACGGTGGCTGGGAAGTGCAAAACAATATAACAAATTGTGAGACACTTTTCCATTTCAGAAAACAAATGAACAAAAGTTTAAACAAATTTACATTTCAAAAAACAAATTAACAAAACAAGTTTACATTTCAGAAAACAAATTAACAAGACACGAAACAAATGAACAAAAGCCGAAGCAAATTACAAGTGACACAAAACGGAAAGGGAATGTACCATATCACAGATTGACACGTTATTAGGAATCATATACCCTTTCTTGGCAAACACGCCCCACTTCAACACGATTGGCTCCTGCATCGCGGGGAGGGTAGGCTACGCAGATGTAACAAGATGACCCCAAATATGTACAAAATTAAAAAACAAAGTTTGCTATGGTTAGGTTGAGGAATAGGTTTGGGGTTAAGGCAGTTCAGAATGGGTTAAGGTTAGGATTATGCTGGGTTAGGGTTGAGGGTGGCGTACTCAGACACTGCCAAACCCGACCGAACTATGGCGCAGTGTGCGTGGTTTGGCAACTGTTTCCATGAGTGGCCGATCGGTCGGCCACTGGTTTTGCTGTGATTCAAACTTTTAATCTCCGTTTCACAGCATCTTAACGTTGCAGTTTACATTCAATCAAAATGCACAGAAGCTTTCCCTCACGGTGAAAATAAATTTCCGGGTTTGCAAGCCGTGCCAACGCGTCGCCTCGGCTCAAGCCGAATAAATAGTATGTAAAGCATCAAATGTTTTTCTACATCAACACTAAACTACAGTATATTCATGATGTATAATGTGCCTGTGGATGAAAAAGCAAAGTTTGTGACCAGAATATACGTTCAAATGAATGGAGCCGGCGAGCTTCCTTTCAAATATCCACACTTTCGCTTTAATTCTCGCCTATCTTTTTATGGTTTAAGAAATGTGATAAAGTACCATATAGTTTTACAACATCAAACGCCTATACAGGTTCGCTGTTCAGGGTGTCCATATATACAATCGCTCAATGTGCGGGGTGCGTCTGCAACTCTTATTTTTATGTGACGGTCCGGTCCAGTCGGGTTCGACCACTTTGCGCAGTGTGCGGCAAGCTTTAGGGTTAATGACATTTATATTAATGCTGCCACACATAATAAATCAGATACTTCTTTTACTGTCTGGAAGCAGCAGGGTGTGTTCTACCAGGATGCAGGAGCCAATCATAGTGCGTGTGTCCTGGAGCCAGTAATATTGGAGCAGGGTATGTCATGCCAGGAAAATGCGTCGGAATCGTAATTATGCATGAAGGATTGAATCCTAATAACACGTCAAATCTGTGATTTGGTACGTGCGCTTTCCGGTTTGTGTCACTTGTAATTTGTTTCAGCTTTTGTTCATTTGTTTTCTGAAATGTAAAAGTCTTGCACTTCCCAGCCACCGTAGGTGTCACTGAGTGTGTAGGGGGTAGCTAATGGTGTGACTGGTGATTGTATGTTAGGAATTATGTCATAGGGGCTTTCTTTTGTTTCCGATAAGGAGGCGTGGTGTGTGTGGGTGGTTGAACACCTGGAGCGCACAAACGCACACATACTGTACACACAGCAGGGTCGAAGTATCGAAGGAGGCTTTGCGCCTACAGGCAGCTGACAGAAGGTTCATGGTAATTAGGCTGTATAGGATGGGTCCAACGTTAATCATAATGAAGACATTTCCATATTAATAATTCAATGGTAATTAATAATTGAGCACACCGGTTATATCTTCTGACTTTTTCATTCGGCAAGCACATTACCATGCAGTACCACAATAATTATTATTCATATGAAGACTCTGCTAATAGTTGAAATTAATGCCAGGTGCCAAGGCTTCCTCCGAAAAGTGTTACCGCCAAAGTTGATCCACTTACAGCTTGTAAAATTTCGGGTTGGCTCGATATTTTTTGTGGAAAATATGGCTTAAATCCCGTAAAAAAAAAAAAAAAAAGATGTAATGTTATATACTGTATATATTGAAAGCTGATTAAATCTGTTATCCTTGTGACATATTTTGTTATTCATTAATCAGATAACTTTAAACAATCCAATTAAGATCTGCTAATAGCAATGTCAGTTGCCAAGGCTTCCTCTGTTACGTCGATCACGTTAAAGCTCATAAAGTTTTAAGTTGGATGGATATTGCCTTAAATGTTGTACATATTTTAAACATAATTATATCAAAGACAAGAGAGTTTGTTGAACATTGTATGGGATTACTAGAATTAAAAATTGTCCAATGTTCATCATGCATACAACAATTAGTATTTCCATTTAACAGCCCAGTCTTAAGTCTATATAACAATTAAAGACTCAGTAAATAATAGTTATCACATAACAGTGGCGTCTCTGAGCTTCTACACTTCAGCTTTAAGTAATGTCTATTGTCCTCGCCTGGTGTTTTGGATAGTTACAGTATTTATATGAAATGATTACTGTCGTTCTTTTATCCTTTACTCAACTGACATCTTATGCTCAAAGCCTGTGTATCTGTATAAGGATGTGTACTTTAGCTCTTTTACGCTCCTTGTGTGTTTTGCCTTTTCCTTTTGATTTTTGCGACAGTTTATCTAAAAGATGTGGTAAAAGAAAATTAACTTCAATGTTAAGTCATGTGTAGCACTTTTAAATGACTGGTTTTGAGTCCCATTTGTTTGGTCTGTTTGAGAAGAAAGAGCAGTGAGTGAAGAGGTAAACTGTTTCGTTAGCTTCTTGCGCTTGGCCATATGCTCATTAAAGGAGTGTTTTATGTTACATTCGTTGTTGATTTCTTTTTATACTACCATTAATACCAAGATTGAAATGTGACGTTTGTACAACAATGGAACAACTTTGCATTGGTCATTAGTTTTATTCTTTCAACATATACAAATTACATATAGTGTATATGGGTCATTTTCATGTAAATTATATGATCAAAAACAACATCAATATAAGATCAATAACAGTAAAGATATTGGCCACCAAATTTCCTTGTGACAATCAATTTTACTGATATGATTCTTTGAATTATTTGCAGTTGTTAGCCATCAATCAAAAAGGCATAATTGTTTCGAAGAAAATAAATTTTTCTAAAGTAATGGTTTTTAAACTTTTAATGGCAAAATATCTTTACCATTAGGGGTCCGAAATGAAGTTTCATGATTTGAAATGTTTTCTGAAAATGCTAAATACATTTTTGGATATACTGTCTAGTGTTTTTCTTCTATTGCTTCATATGCCTTTTCCATAAAAACTAACACAAATGCATCTTTCTGTTCTTTTACAAATGGTCCTTCTTTGTCACGTAAGCTGTCTTTGCCGTTAATGCCACTGGAGTGCCATAGCAATAAACCAGAGAGAGCTGTGAGCTGAAATGCCAGGATGAGGCAGCCATTTTGCATTCACACAATAGCAGACAGCAAAATAAATTGGGTTATTTCTGAGATGTGAAAGAATATGTATGAATTTGTGAAAGTGCTGAAACTATTGAATGTCTTTACTGTTATTACAATTGGATAAATACAAGAGTGTACTTTGTTTATTGATTAGTTAGAATCATTTATGCACTCGTACCCGAAGAGTTTGAATGGCAACAACACGTACTGGTAAATTTGTGATTTTTATGAAGCTGTATGTCTTTACCGTTATGCAAGAATTATATTTCAGTGGGCATCACCATTTGCTCTGTCAATAAATTCTATCAACAAAGCTGTGTCAGAATTTGTCAGGATAAGATGCAGAAGGGATTCTGTTTGACTTTGGAAGTTGCTAATTCTGCATCGCTTCTGAATCCTCAGCTGTCTGAGGTCCCTTGCGTTGCTTCTTTTTGCTAGTTTTATGCCCAGTTGTTAGCAAACAAGGGATGGGATTGTTTTCCCCCTTAGGTGGATGTTCCAACATTGTTTCAGAAAAGCTCCTAGAACCCAAGCTAAAACGTTAGTGCAAGGTTGCGGGGGTGTGGTGGTGACCGGCTAATGGTGTGCCCTCGATTGCACGGCAAACGATTGACACTTCGTCGGTAACCCCTTTTCAAATTCAAATTCTGTTTTTGAAAGGGAAAGTGTACATTCATTAACATTTTGATAAATGTCAATGCACCAAAGATAGCTGAAAGGCTACTTTCTGCAATGGTTGTTCTTCCTCGGATGCGGTGGTTTCTTCCATCCATCCATCCCTCCATTTTCTGTACCGCTTCTCCTCACTTGGTGCTGGAGCCTATCCCAGCTATCTTTGGATGAGAGGCGGGGTACACCCTGAACTGCTCAGCAGCCAATCGCAGGGCACATATAAACAAACCACCATTCACACTCACAGGCAATTTAGAGTCTAGAGGGATTACATATGCTTCCTGTCCCACTTCAGACCGCTTACATGTTTTGTTAACTATTATGTACTGTCAGGTTTAGTTGTATGCACCCTGTTTCACTCGCACCTACTAGGTTTCTCATCCACTCTGCGACTGCCTTGAGAAGTGTTTTGACAGTTAACAATTCTGGCCGGGCATCTATGGCAATCACGGCCTGTCATGTTTGCCCATCCCGTCCATCCCCAGGTGTCTTTTTACGTTTATATTGTCCACCTATGCCTGAAATGGGGCTGCTGTGGCTGCAGCATAATGGGGATAGGCTGAATAGCAAATGGATGGAAGGATATTCCAGGGGTTAACTTCTGCTCCTTCTTGTACAACAGTTAAGAACATAAAAATATATTTGAGTTCCATCATCATGGAACAGATTCTGTTTGACTTTGGCTGTTCCATTATACATTCTTCTGTGGGTCATGTACAAAGTCAGTAGCTTCCTGTTTACTTGCATTATATGTCACAGTTTCCAGCCACATTCCAATGCCAAACAACAATCGATGATGCTTTCCTGTGAAAGTAAAACGGTTCCATTTGAGAAGTTGCTAAAATGTCATTTAAGGACACTGCAGACGGAATGATTTACCCTGTGACTGCATGATCATGCTTGTCTGGTCACAAGACGTGTGTCTGTGCGCACACAGTGTGTGTGTTTTGGTGTGGGCGGGAGCGAGTCAATGTTCCTCACCCTGGCTGTGAAATTCATTTATGTCTGTGATGGTTTGTGTAAATGGAGTAAGGGCACCGGCTGTGAAAACCTAATGCAATTTGATTAGAAGTTAACTGCAAAGCAATATTTTTCCCGCCTGGCTGCACTGTAAGGGGTGTACAGAGGGGGAAAAAAAAGAGAACTATTTACTTTTTTTCTCTGCGGGTTAAAGCGAATGACTGATGAGCAGGCCTGAAGCTTTTTGTTCAATTACCAAACACCTTGCTTATAATTGGGAATCCAAAAGAAGAGACCAAATATGAAAACAAAACGTCTTCACCAGTGAACCAACCAGGCTGTAATGTTAAAACTTCCCATTACAGGAGTAGCTGTAACTGCAGTTTGGTTTTGTATTCACAGAAAAAAAAAAACCTCTCTCCCCTGTGGCTGCTGGAAGAGATTACACACGGAATAATGAATTACAATACGTCATGTCATGTAGCAGGAAGCGCTGGTGCCCCTGCTGTCTGTCATTTGACGAAAGAGTGAGTGCTCTTATTTTGACACGTTGTGAGGCATCTTGTGACGTTGCTGTGGCTAGCACGCAAACAAATGCGGTGTTGCCACGGACAAGGAGAGTGGGGGAATGACAGCACACATTTTTTACACATTCAAGCTTCGCACCTTCACAAAGGAAAAAGACAATGGCTCCCCAATTCCACTCCACACACACACACACGCATGCAGACTGATGTTGCACATCTAATTTACATAGATTATGTGTGCTTCAGCTTGAGAAATAACAACATACAGCATAATGGATTCCCAAACCAGAGCTGGCAGCAGGTAGAACAACTGTTTGTCTGTCTGTCTAGCAAATTTACACTATGACTACAGTATAATGTATAAAACAAAAAATACTCACCCTACATTAAAAAAAAGATGGATGCATAGTGTGAAAGAATGTGGAGTGGGAGGGAAGCAAGGGAATTCTTCATTTTAACATTTGAAAAGGAACATCCATCCATCCATCCTTCCATTTTCTTCCACTTATCCGAGGTCGGGTCGCAGGGGCAGTAGCCACTTCATCCAGCTCTTCCGGGGGGATCACGAGCCGTTCCCAGGCCAGGTGGGAGACAGTCTATCCAGCGTGTCCTGGGTCGTCCCTGGGATCTCCTCCCGGTGGAACGTGCCCGGAACACCTCACCAGGGAGGCGCCCAGGAGGCATCCTAATCAGATGCCCGAGCCACCTCATCTGGCTCCTCTCAATGCAGAGGAGCAGCGGCTCTACTCTGAGCCCACCCCAGTGAGAGCTGGAGATCACGGCTTGATGAAGCCAACAGAACCACATTGTCTGCAAAAATGAGATCTACAATCCTGAGGCCACCATAAAAGTTATGTAAGAGGACAAAGGACAGCCTTGGCGGAGTCAAATCCTCACCGGAAACGAATCCAACTTACTGCCGGCAATGCGAACTAAACTCTGACACCGGTCGTATAGGGACCGAACAGCCCGTATCAGTGGGTAAGGTACCCCATAATCCCGAAGCAACCCCCACAGGACTCCCCGAGGGACATGGTTGAACACCTTCTCCAAGTCCACAAAACACATGTAGACTGGTTGGGCGAACTCCCATGCACCCTCGAGAGCCCTGCCGAGGGTGTAGAACTGGTCCACTGTTCCACAAAAACCACACTGCTCCTCCTGAATCTGACATTCGACTTCCCGACGGACCCTCCTCTCCAGCATCCCTGAATAGACCTTACCAGGGAGGCTGAGGAGTGTGACCCCCCGTATAAATTGGAACAGTCTGCCAATCCAGACGCACTGTCGCTAATGTCCTCGAGATGTTGCAGAGGCGTGTCAAGCAGGACAGCCGCACAAAATCCAGAGCCTTTAGGAGCTCCGGGCGGATCTCATCCAGCCTTGCCACCGAGGAGTTTTTAACCACCTCCGTGACCTCGACCTCAGAGATAGGACAGCCCGCCTCAGAGATCACAGATTCTGCTTCCTCATGGGAAGGCGTGTCGCTGGAATTGAGGAGGTCTTCGTAGTACTCTCCCCACCGACTCACAACGTCTCAAGTTGAGATCAGCAGCGCCCCATCCTTCCCCCCGCCTGAGACGCTGGATGGTAGACCAGAATTTCCTTGAAGCTGTTAGGATGATTTTCTCCATGGCCTCACCGAACTCCTCCCACGCTCGAGTTTTTGCCTCAGCGACGACCACAGCTGCATTCTGCTTGGCCAACTGGTACCCATCAGGTGCCTGAGGAGTCCCACAGGCCAAAAAGGCCAGATAGGACTCGTTTTTCAGCTTGACGGCATCCCTCATCGCTGGTGTCCACCAACGGGTTCGGGGGTTGCTGCAATGACAGGCACAGACCACCTTATGGCCACAGCCCTGGTTGGCCGCCTCAGCCACGGAGGCGTGGAACATGGTCCATTCGGATTCAATGTCCCCCGCCTCTCCCGGAACGTGGGTGAAGTTCTGTCGGAGGTGGGAGTTGAAACTCCTTCTGACAGGGGATTCTGCCAGACCCTCACAATACATTTGGGCCTGCCAGGTCGGACCGGCATCTTCCCCCAACATCGGAGTCAACTCCCCACCATGGTGATGATGGTGCATAGGCACTAAAAACAGTCAGGACCCATTTCCCCCACCCCAAGGCAGAGGAAGGCTACCCTCTCGTCCACCAGGGTGAACCCCAATGTACAGGCGCGGAGCCGGGGGGCAATAAGTATGCCCACACCTGCTTGGCGCCTCTCACGTGGGCAACTCCTGAGTGTAGGAGAGTCCAGCCCCTCTCAAGAGGACTGGTACCAGAGTCCAAGCTGTGTGTGGAGGCGAGCTTGACTATATCAAGTTGGAACTTCATGACCCCGCAGACCAGCGCGGGCTCCTTCCCTGCCAGAGAGGTTCCACGTCCCTCGAGCCAGCTTCTGTAGTCGGGGATCGGATCGCCCCATGCGTAGAGGCCCGGCCACCAGGCGCTCGCCTTTGAGCCCCACCTCCAGGCCTGGTTCCAGAGGGGGGCCCTGGTGACCCGTGTCCGGGCAAGAGAAAACTGAGTTCATTTTTTGTCGTCATCATAAGGGGTCATTGAATTGTGCTTTGTCTGGTCCTTCACCCAGGACCTGTTTGTCAGATATCTTAGCTCCTGGGATCATTGGAACACACAAACCCCTCCACCACAATGACTCAAGGAGGAGAGGGTCCTCCATGTGTATTATATTTAATATAGAACAACATTAATTCAAATGCAACATTGCATTTAGATGCTAAATAGTAGGTAATTATATGTCTCAAAGACGCAACAAATGTGATCGCTGAATCTTGTCTGCAGGTTGCCCCCCACGCAACCCCTTGGAGGCATCTGCCCCTTTCACCCTCCCCTTTGCCTGATTAGTTGCCGCCACACCCACCTTGAACGAGTTTTGGTAAGATGTGTCAAGCAGCACAGAGAGTGACCCTGACATTTTGAGGGTGTCTAAAGGATGGGAGGATCCGCTTAATGGCCACTCCAGCTCTCTGGCCAGCAGCCCCTCACTGGGTCGATAATTGCTTCATTAGTTAATCCGATTGAGTGCGGGAGTGGGCTGCTGTCGATGCTGACTTACCTCCCTTTCTGCAAAGAGTATGTCTTTTATTGATTTCATTGTTCTCTCGCAGAGCCTAACTTTTCCCTCTCAACTAATCCTCACATTTGCACCAAGAGAAGCTGAATGGATTTCTTTGTTTGAGACCCCCTGTTCTGCATCCAATGTGCTCTTATTTTAAAGGAGATCAATATGGACCGCTTCTTGTTAGTGCCAGGGAAACAAACACGTGCTCTGGAATGCCCATAGACTCATTGCCTGCAATATTAAGTGCACATGGACAGTCTAATGAGAGTGAGAAAAATCTGCCTTGACAATTTAATGCTCAGTTTTTTTTTACTGACACTGACGAAGAGGTTTACATCTACCTATTTTGGTGGGTTGACCAACTGAACACCTCCCTATCTCCCCCTCAGGAAAAGTAAAATTTAATTACAGTTAACCATGGTCCCATACAACATTTTGAGATCACAAACGGCACGCAAAGAACTAGTTTGTGCATCGGCGTAAGAATACATCCGTACACTACAACTACTTACACTTTCATTTTACTATTTATATTTATGGCCTAGAAGTGTTTTTTATTTTTCAAATATTTACTTTATTTCTTATTATTGATGCGTACTAGACTTGCGTACAGATTTGTGTTGTCTCTGCTGTTGGAATGGAGCTAAGTCAAACACAGAGTACCCCCTGTGCCAGTTGCTCACACACAGACATTAAGTTGAGCCTATTAGAACTGAGTTGCTAGCCAAAACAGCAACACCTACTGAGGCACAGGAATAGTATTGACTCTGACTACATGTTGTAAACCAGTCCCTGCGCACTACTAGGGCTGATTTTACATTACAGATCTTTAATGACAATTTGTGTTCCACTGGATTCTGACATGTAATCACTCCACAATGTTGTGTGTGGCTATATATATGTTCAGGTGCCTTATTGGCTGCGCCTACTCTGCTATGCTTCATGACATTATTAGTCCTCTTCACTTTATGAGAAAGTCATCTTCTGTTACAAATCTATACTTACTATTGTTAAATATTCTTCCAAAAAATGTGTTTGTACTTATGCAGTCCACCCCCTATTACACACCTGTCCTCATCAGGGTCACCGGCGAGCTGGAGCGTATCCCAGCTGACTTTAGGCAAGAGGCGGGCGGGGTACATCCTGGACTGCCTGCCAGCCAATTGCAGGCCACATATAGACAAGTATTCACACTCACATTCTCAACTCCACTTAACTTTGTTTTTAGAGCCACTTAAACAACAACCACAGCTGTAACAAAGTGCTGTACATGAAAATATAGAGGGCGAGGACAGCGGAGGGATAAGGTAACCTTTATTAGTACCACAATGGGGAAATTTGAAATTTGTTTGAGCAGCAATATTGGATACAGTAAATAAAAAATGGCATGCAAGGAGGACAACGGGACACGTACCCATTGTATATGCTCAAGCACATTAACATATTATAACATAATATTCAATTTAATGGACACAATGACGAAGGCAAAGTTCATGCAGTACTTCTTATAGAGAGGTCATAACTATCAGAGTCAAGTTTTCATCAGAGAAGACGTTATTTAAAGAAGCACATTGCACAAAATAAAAACCTAAACCATTATCCATACATAAACTATTCAATGGCATAATAATAATCAGAGCTGCCAACCTATGGAAATTCCCTGCCAGAACAATTTCCATATCTTCAAAATTTGGTCAAGAACATTACCGTGGGACAGTTATTGCAGCTTATTATGTAATTGGATAAAAAATAAATCTGCAAACTGTTAAATTGCACAACATAATCATTACTCTATAATCGTAATTGGTAATAAAATGGTGTTCCCCAAGCAACCTTTTCCCCCTCTTTTTTTTTTAAAACAGTGTTTATTGCATCAAATTCACTCATGAAATTTTTGTCACGGTGGGTGGACAGAGCGCCGTACTGGCCGGCAAAAAAATGGCTAGATCGAGAGGAACAGGTATGTTTTGATGAGTGATTTCAAAGATGGGAGGTCAGCATGAGAGTTCCATAGGGTAGGGGCAACAACAGAGAAGGCTCTGTCCCCCCAGGTTTTGTGTTGTGTTCGTGGTATGAGGAGAAGACTTGTGGTGGAAGAGCGGAGGATGTGTGCAGGGGTGGAGCAGGTCTGTGAGGTAGGAAGGGGCCTGGTTGTGGAGGGCTTTATGGGTAAGAAGGAGGAGTTTTTAATTGAATATGTTGGTGGATGGGGAGACAGCTGGGTTTCTGGAGGACAGAGGTGATGTGGTTGTGGGAACGGGTGTGAGTGAGGAGGCAGGCGGCGGAGTTCTGGATGAGCTGGAGTTCAATGGCATTGAGAATACAGGAGGAGCAGAGCCTTATTTCCACAAGCTGAAGCTGTTAGTAGATAAGGAGCAAGACTGCATTCTCCACCGAACAGTATGAGGGTTGGGGGAACATAGATGTCTGTGCCCTGGATGTAGAAACTGTAATTTCGCAATCTCAGGGTACATGAAGTCACTCACGTTTTCTATAAATTGAGTTTGAATGTAAACAAACAACTGCAGCTTTCTAACAGCCAATTGGTCATTAGTTGGTGAGTAACACACATGCACAAAGAACAGTTCAATTGTCCTCTCCACTTTAGTCCTCTCTCTCTCACTTCACTTCATTTTATCACCCACTCTCGTCCCTCTCCATCTCGCTAGGATGCATTCTTTGCCGAATGGACGTCAGTCGCCTCCATGTTTGGGAGAAGCTCCTCAAAGTTGCTGCAGACAAAAGTCTGATGGCACCAATATTCTCCTCTCATTTAAATACTATGACCAAAACGCTGCAATAGCGCAAACGGGTTATCACAATGCACAACGAACAGGGTGGAGTACAATTCAAGGAGAAAATTTACAGAGCTGTTGTAACAGGCTGCCAGCTCAGAGGTGCCCCTCTTTCATCACACATTCACATTCATACCTCTGAACACTGACCCTAACATGCATGTTTTTGCAATGTCGGAGGAAGCCGGATAGCCCAGAGAAAACCAACGCGAGCACGAGATTCGATCCCTAATCCTCAGAACTGTGAGGCCGTTGTGCTAACCACTTATGCACCCTGCTGCCTCCTCAACCCATCTGCATCCACCTGGCACAATACATAGTGAGGTACTGCATCATAATGGCAAGAACTTGTAATATTTTTCACCTTATTTACAACCCCAATTCCAATGAAGTTGTGACGTTGTGTTAAAGAAATAAAAACAGAATACAATGATTTGCAAATCATGTTCAACCTATATTGAATTGAATACACTACAAAGACAAGATATTTAATGTTCAAACTGATCAACTTTATTGTTTTTAGCAAATAATCATTAACTTAGAATTTTATGGCTGCAACACGTTCCAAAAAAGATGGAACAGGTGGCCAAAAAGACTGTGAAAATTGAGGAATGCTCATCAAACACCTGTTTAGAACACCCCACAGGTTAAATAGGTTAATTGGGAACAGGTGGGTGCCATGATTGGGTATAAAAGGAGCTTCCCTGAATTGCTCAGTCATTCACAAGCAATGATGGGGCGAGGTTCACCTCTTTGTGAACAAGTGCGTGAGAAGATAATCGAACAGTTTAAGGACAATGTTCCTCAACGTACAATTGCAAGGAATTTAGGGATTTCATCATCTACGGTCCATAATATCATCAAAAGGTTCAGAGAATCTGGAGAAATCACTGCATGTAAGCGGCAAGGCCGAAAACCAACATTGAATGCCCGTGACCTTCGATCCCTCAGGCGCCACTGCATCAAAAACCGACATCAATGTGTAAAGGATATCACCACATGGGCTCAGGAACACGTCAGAAAACCAATGTCAGTAAATACAGTTCGGCGCCACATCCGTAAGTGCGAAAGCCATTTATCAACAACACCCAGAAACGCCGCCGGCTTCTCTGGGCCCGAGCTCATCTAAGATGGACTGACGCAAGTGTTCTGTGGTCCGACGAGTCCACATTTAAAAAATTTTGGGGAAATTGTGGACGTCGTCTCCTCCGGGCCAAAGAAGAAAAGGACCATCCGGACTGTTATCGACGCAAAGTTCAAAAGCCAGCATCTGTGATGGTATGGGGCTGTGTTAGTGCCAATGGCATGTGTAACTTACACATCTGTGAAGGCACCATTAATGCTGAAAGGTACATACAAGTTTTGGAGAAACATATGCTGCCATCCAAGCAACATCTTTTTCATGGACGCCCCTGCTTATTTTAGCAAGACAATGCCAAACCACATTCTGCACGTGTTATAATAGCGTGGCTTCGTAGTAAAAGAGTGCGGGTACTAGACTGGCCTGCCTGCAGTCCAGACCTGTCTCCCATTGAAAATGCGTGGCGCATTGTGAAGCGTAAAATACGACAACGGAGACCCCGGACTGTTGAACAGCTGAAGCTGTGAATTCCACCTACAAAGCTTCAACAATTAGTGTCCTCAGTTCCCAAACGTTTATTGAATGTTATTAAAAGAAAAGGTGATGTAACACAGTAGTAAACATGACCCAGCTTTTTTTGGAACGTGTTGCACCCATAAAATCCTAAGTTAATGATTATTTGCTAAAAACAATCAAATTTATCTGTTTGAACATTAAATATATTGTCTTTGTACTGTATTCAAGTAAATATAGGTTGAACATGATTTGCAAATCATTGTATTCTGTTTTTATTTAGGTATGTATATTTGGGGTTGTAGTTACATTATTAGTGCATTATACAAAAATAAATAATTATACAGTATGATACTGTTCTTTTTGCAAAAAGAAAATGGCTAGCTTTGCCTAATTTTTGGGAGCATGAAAACAGTTTGAAGCAAGGAGTCCAGAGTGTAATCTTTGGAAACCACAACCTTATCAGCCTCCGGCAAATGGGCTTGTATACTGTTGCTATGAGGCATCTGCCAATGATTCTCTTATCTACTTTATATCTCCATAGTCTGCATTTCACCGGCCCTGCTACCGTACGTTCCGTCTTATCAGCTCCCTGCATTGCCTCGTGTTCTCCCAGCTGTATCGTTTTACACCGTTAGTCTTTTTTTTATAATAACTGGTTTCTGTTTCTTCTGGGATCATTCGCTCTGCCCTGCCCCGACTCACCCAGCACTTTGTTGATTCTTACCAGTCCCATCTACAGTATGTCGATAAGCCTGTCGGTCTCCTCCTAAATCACCAAGGTGCTGGTGCTATTGACGATTAGGCTCTTTACACAATAGATTTAGAGTAAAAAGCTACCAGCATAGACAAATATGTTCCTGTGAATAATTACATTATGAAAACTGTTAAAATCAAAACGACCCAAAATTTGTAGAAGAAAATATACATATAAAGCAGGACAAAACTGTAATAAAGGTTTTAAGATGATTTAGTTTCAAACACACAACGGATTATTTCTATTTTTCATGACTTCCTATGGGAAAAATGAAGAAATACGAAAAGTTCAAATGAAGAGGTAAAACACACACAAAAAATAAATAAATCTAAATTTGGGTAAATCACTGCTTTCTCTCATAAATATAATGTGGCCAAAAAGACAGTGCTTGTATGTAAAAGATTGCCCCTTATGGAAATGATAGAAAATGGCTTTATGAGCTCAGACATATTGTCATGCAGGACCAAGAAATGAACTATAACAGGTGATCTTTGTCATACCACAAAGACCTTTTTCATCTTATTTTATTCTCTGATATTGCTCTGCATTATACTGTTATTATGGCCACCATTACGTTACACACAGACAGTCAACGAGAGCATGCCACTGTTACTTGCCGTGGTTTAATGTCAAACTGCCTTTGTTCCCTCGAGCGGGCTTTACTGTATAATCCTTGTATTGAGGGCATATGTTGGCATAAATTTGCCGTGACAAATTCCCTGCGAATCCATTGTGCTCAGTGAAGGAAAGTGATTCCATCAAATCTACAAACTTCCTAGAGAATCGGTTTCCTCCCAAGACTGACGCAATGCCTTTGATTTAGTTTCAATGTTTTCAAATGCCATTTTATATTATTGATTATATATTTTCGATCAGTCCATTGACGATGTATGCTATGTTTGAAGACTTCTTCAAGAGATTTTGATTGATGTTTGCATTGTGTGCATATAATGGATGACGTGTGATGCACAATGCTAAACAATCAATATGGTTGATGTGGTTTATAGATTATATGGAGACTTTGATTTGTTTTTGCTCATTTCCGCACACGGAGGTTACGTTGGCCTCAAAGGGACAAACAACATGTTTGCAAAGTGCTCCCTGACAAAGCCTGTGGTGAATAGCTGAGTTGCCGTGACATGATTGACAATGGTCAGTCGAGTTCGTCATGCATGACAATGGGTAATGTTGATTACTTCACGTAATCTGCAATGTAAGACTAGTTTTGGAATCAGAACTGGAAAGAAAATGTTACTTTTAAAATATTTTAACATACAATTACAATAATGTTTGGGAGTCCAAATCCGGGCTCTGGCTTTCTTGTGTGGCCACAGACAGTCAACGAGCGCATGCCACTACACTACTAAAGTGTAGTGTACTTTAGGTGAAATGTCTGTTTTTTCTCATCTGCCTGGGATGTACAGTGTAGCTGCTGCCGCGCGGGAGCCTGAGCCGCCGCCACCTATCTATCGGCTTGGCTAAATTGCCCGGCTCCATGAATGTAATTCCCGAGAACATGAAAGGCGGCTGCCTCCATCCTAAAAGTGTTGACTGGGCCTCTACATCTGTCAGCTGCCAGCGTTGTTTATTTCTCACCTCGGCCTGAAACTATTTGTTGGCTTGTCAGTTAATGGCGGCGGGGCCCGTCACCGGTGCAGACGGCGGCACTTAAACACTGCCTGTTGTTGGCTGCGGCTTTGAACAACAATCCAAAAATGAACACAAAGCACACAGATTTATGTTATCCCTCTTTTGACACGACAGCGAATATGCTGGGGAAAAACCTCAATCACTTTGTCTTGATGAGTTGCAACTCACAAATGCTCCATGAAATTACCACTTAAACAAAAGATGGTCCTTGTTGTTGCAATTCTTTTAATTAAAAATAAATCTTTAGCATGGTGGCATTTCAAAGGCAAATTTGCTGCAGATTTTTCTCCAATCAAGTGAAGAAAAGTGCTCGACATTCTCTTTGACAAGAAAAGCAGTTTGATACAATCGCTCGTGGTACAAGGCTGCGGCAAATATATCCGAAAGATGATGAAGGGAAAATATTTTCTCTTTCATAACAACACAACCAGCTGGTGGCATTTCTGTCTTCACATGGGGGTTTGGGAGTGTGTCCAGATGTTTCATGTTGGTGCCGAAGAACTACGCCAAATGTTCTGCCAGAGCTTCATGTGCGCCTCGATAATCTTGGTCCCGCTCGGTGATTTGACAGTCTCACCACAGGAGGCGCACAGAAATGTGTAGAGTGAAACCTAACTTGTAAAGTTTTGCAGCTTGACAAACATTTTCATGCGTTAAATGTTATTCAAACTTTGGACATCGAGCTGTCATAATTCATGGTAGCAGCATATTAAGCCAGAGGATAACTTGAGCCTGCATGTATTCTTCTGCCACGCTCCGGCTTGCTGGTCATAATTGTGTATGTCAAATAAATACAGACAACACTTTTTACATGGATCCCTTAAAGGGACACATGGATAAAATCGTTTTTAATGGCTTGTATACAAATGGTTGGGTCTCTGGAGTCATTGACCATCCATGAAGTGTGAAATTACGAAATCAAGTGAATTTTTTACAAGCTGCCTATTTCGGAAAATGTGTCTGTGAGCGTGCCACTCTGAATTTTGAACAATTATGACACCACAAATTGGATAATTTACATAGTACGTCCCCCATCCCGAGTTTCTCTGCCCTCCCCCCAGTTTCATGACTTGGAAGCTCGGCTGAGTAAAGAGCCAAGCGATAGTAGGACTAAAGGCCGCTGCACACTGAGCGATGCGGCCGAACAAGACTGAACTGTCGTGCAGTGTGTGTGCTTCCGTGACTGGTCAGTTGACCGCTGGTTTTGCCGCCATTCAACATTTGAATTGCTGCTGCAGGTCGTTGTAACGTCGCGGATTACAGCCAATCAAAATGCAGATAGGCTTTCACCCACGCTAAAACTATCTTTTTATGGTTGAATAAATGTGATAAAGTACAACATACTGTACGTGCAGCCTCAAAAGCCTATACAGGCTCATTGTTCAGGGCATCCATATATCGCTCAATGTGCAGTGGTGGGAAGCCAACTATGATTTTTTTGAGACGGTCCGGTCCACTCGGGTTTGACCGCATCCTACAGTGCGTGGCGGGAAGGTGTCTGAAACACTAGCTTGTGAAAGGATGCACATATGACATATGTTTGCCGTAATGCCTGCTGCATGCGCCACACACAGTACACGGATCGACAAGGTACAAGGTACTTTTATTGTCAATTCTGCAATATGCGTAACACATACTGAGGATTGAAATGATGGTACTCAAGAGCCCGCGGTGCTACAAAAGACAAGACAAATAGTAACATCAATATATACACACTTAATTGAGCAGATCTTAATTGACGTGTAAGTTTGTCAGATGCTGACTCCACATGTAAAAATACAATCAATGTTGTCTTGATGGTGGTGCTGTTTTAGACATGGGTTAAATAAAAAGCCACCCCCATAACTCCATCCAAAGTTGTCATGGTAATGAAAACCCCTCTCATCTTAGGCCTTGCAGTAGAGCGGTGGTATGAGCAGCGGCTCATTTGCAGGAAACAATCTTGATCCTTGGACTGCTTTGACGAAAGCATGCTATACACGGTGAAAACTTTAAAATTTTGAAAAAAAATGCACAACAGATTTGGAATTTGGGGGAAAATTACCCACTTCAATATAATATAGTGCTTACATTTTTGCTCGATTTCCTGCTTAATTGTCATGAGAACATGGCCGATGTATCTTCACGTCAATGTGGCCTCAACACCAGTGCACGCTGCTTTGAATAAATTATTGACACACTGTAAAAGCACAATACACTTTCTGCTTCCTTTTCATTCAGAAGTAAAACATCAGTGCTTGATGGAGGAAAGAAAATAAATTTAGCAAAGTCAGTGACTCATTCAACGATGTCCTGTTAGTTAATGTGATTCCCTACATAATCTTGCTTATCCAATATGGTCTTATTTAGGCTTTAAATGCTGCTTTGCATTTACAGGCCCCCATCATCACCCCGTAGAGTATTTTGTAACGTAAAACTAGATCAGTGTGCGTGCTGGCTCGAGCCACCCCTCGTTTAGCCTTACAAAGGTTATTTAGAGCCAATCACCCTCCGTAATAAGAAGTCATAAAATGGAAAGAGCAGAGCTTGAATGGCGTGGGCCAGCTAATCTCCATGTGAAACAGAGAAGGGGAAAATGAGCTGCATGAGAATCATCGCAAGAATGTGCGACGGATGAGCCGAGATAGCTCTAAATGTCGCCAAGGTGCATTGAATGCAACACTAGTTATACTTAAACAGGGGGAAAAAAAAAAAAAAAAAAAAACACTTCCTCACGACATCACAAGCTTCACATGGTGGTCTCTGAAATCAGATCAAGAGTTGAACAATAGTAATTAGTAGCAGTTAGATCTAGTCGTACTGGAGTAGATCACCACAATATTTAAAATAAAACATTTAGGGGTCGAGTCAGCTTTCATGAAAGAGGTTTCATAAGACTTCAAGATGGTAAAAAAATATATATTTTGTATTCCTCAAAAGCCAAAGGTGTGGCCTGATTTCAATCATGTGTTGCACTACCTGAAGACAAAACTCACAAACAAGGATCAAGTTAAGGGATGGCAAAGCACCTCAAGGGCCTCCAAACTTCAGGCAGTCAAAAACAGGAAATGGATGGTTGGAGGGTCACTGACATACAATAAGTTGTATTTTGTTTTGGTTCTGTTTGGCTGTGTGGAGGATATGTATCCCTTTTATGCTGGAACAGTTTTACTGTTTAAAAACTGCCACTGTGGTACTTTTTATTCTGATGGAGTTTTAGTGAAAATTTTAGTCGGATAGAACAAAGTTGGAAAGGGGAGGGATGGTGAAGAGATAACTAAATAATATAGGAAAAGAAGACAACTAAAGACAGGACATTAGCTGTAATACAGATGAGGAAAGTAAATCATTATATGCCTAGTACAATGACACATTAGATTTGAGTGTTCTATGGGGAAGTAGTGCTACACCCTGGAAGGACAGGAGGGGAAGAGGCCAGAGGTAGTGGACCCGGCTGTACAGCTGAAGTGTGGTGGGAGTGGCTATGTCAATTGTAAACATCTTTAGAAATAGAGCGGTAAGTGAGGGGATACCCAGGAAGTTCGCATAGTTATTTATCACAATGAGTGAGTGGCCCCACACCAAGCGAGTCCCACAGGTGAGTATCTGCAGACACATGCAAGTGAATTGACAACGTCTCGCATGCATAATAACCTTCAGAAGTGTCCTGTAATGAGGACTGCAGCCCACCAACCCGAGAGGTAGGGTGGGGCCCAGGAGCCCACCCGAGAGCGGCCCGGTGGACGAGACGCCACCCACGCCGAGGGACCCAGGGTGGTCCACCGGCCCCACCGGGCGCCCCAAAAGCGGCCGCAGGGGCCCAAAGCCACCCCCCAGCCTACCACCCCTAGGCTAGGTTCCGGCCCACCCCCGCAATAGGTGAAATCTGCAAAGTAGAGGTCACACATTTCTACACATATTTTAAAGCTGTACGAACCTCCCCAGACTCTAATTAATGTTACCCACACTCCTATTAACCTCTACCATATTCCTATAAACACTTTCTATACTCTTAAATACATTTTAAACGCGTAAACATACAGTAAGCCATTTGTACTGTACATTATATTCCTTGTAATATGTGTTTTAATGATTTTTAAAAAAAAAAGTCTTTTAACAGTTTTTGTGTTTTTAGGCTAGGAAGCATATATTATTATTATTATTATTATATATACAACGACAAAAACGCCAAAAAAATGTGATGTGGGTTTTTGGGGCTGGAACAGATGAATGTCATTTCAGTGGGGAATATTGATTTGAAATACAAGTAAATTGAGTTACAAGTTACAAATTAAACTCATACGTCAAGGTACCACTGTGTATCCTTTTTGTGATGTTTTTGTTGGGTTGTGTGTCGTGAGATTTTCCTTATGTGATGTGCCTTGGCTCAGGTTGGGAGAGACTGGTTTAGGTAGCTGACGCAGCGGTCATTAGTCCACCTCAACACCCTGCGGTGAGAACGCAAGCCTCCGCTGTTGCACACTGTACCATAACACCCTGAACTAAGTGGACCACTTGGTGGCTTTTGTTCTATTTAGCAGCACAGTGTGACTGAAAGCGCAGCCCGCAGCAAAGACTTCTCAGACATGGTACAGCAACCTCAGGCACCGCGCGCTTGAGTTCAATGCAAACTGGGATAATGGCTCACAACAGCGACTACAGGCCAGATTTGAGATATGAACTCTTTTTGTGATCCCTGGCCTCAGGCAGGTTTCGGGGGCCATTTGCATTGCATTGAACAGCTGCGGGCTTTAACAAAGCCCTCCACCGTGCCTTCCGTGCCCAGCTGTCTCTCCGGAAGCATTGTAATGGGCACGGCATGGAACTGAAGGGGAATCCTGGGCCTGAAACAGAGCCGACTGTTATGCTAATGCTGGTGTTGTTGGTGAGCTGTGGAAGGTCAATGGTGTGCATGAACTCAGTGGCTTCAGTGAGTCAGAGCCTGAGGCCTCCAGGAGATAATGGCAGCCCAGTTTGAAGCAACAAACAAGACCAGAGCTTCTGGGTAAAGATGTTCCCATCCAGCCGCATTCCAAAGTTGGGGGGGGGGGGGGGGGGGGGGGTTTCACTGAGTGGGGGAGGGGCCTCCTGTGTCGTGCAACGGGCTCTGTTTAAGCGATCTTAATCAGATTTGAGTCGTTGAGGGTTGGGCTCGGTCTTCATTATTTCCCCGAACAATAAGCAGCGTTAGGTGACACCTGTAAGGTTCCTCTTTCACACCCTGCAAACAAGGCGACAAGTAAGCAAACTTCATGGGGCGCTAAGTGGCTTCCGGACTGAGCTACTGGGCGGGAAAAAAAGGAAAACCACTGGAATCATTGGAACGCCACATTAAGCTAACACACTTAATAGTGCAGGGGGTGCTCGGTGTACGACAATCCTGATATAAAAACCTTATAAGTGTTTTTGTTAAGTAAAAAAAAAAAGTGGTATTCTTACATGAAAAGTCTTTTTTTTTTGAAGTAGCATTTTGTGGGGATAAAAAATATTACTATAGATTTACATGACTGGTATTTTTTCCCCCACCAAAACAAGGTGCAGTCTTAATAGAAAAAAAATTCAAGACAAAAGGCACAGTCTTGGAGTAATAGTTGTATTTTTTTAGATATCATTCATGGATATATATATTTCTAAAGTCATATTCTCATGATAATAAAGTTGGGTTTTTTTCTTCTTTTTTAGAAAGAAGTCATCTTTCATGACTAGTCTACAGGAATATCTTATCATCAATCAATATTTTCAAGACACAAGGTGAATAATTTTTTTCATGTTAAAAAAATTGCATTTTCTTTTTAGGTCAAAGTATTTCAGTGGTGTCAATTTTCAAGCAATCTTGTTGAAAGTTCGAGTCATGTTGCCAGGCCGCAGGAAAACTATTATCGATTTCAAAATGATCCCAGACAAGAAAAGTCAAGTAAAGCCGGTCAAAGTTCAAAAGGCGCACATGTTGACTGTAAGCTCTCTGGCTGTGAGGGCGTCAGCGTTCGTAAGTGACCCTCTTGCAGGATAGGATATCTGACCCCCGAGAAGCCTAGGGTCGAAGGTTATGAAAGTACACAAATGACATTTACTGCTAAAGTGCACTGACATCATTCCAAACATCCATCAGGCTCTAAAGTTACAACATAACCCATGTAAAATAACATGGGAAAAATGTCAACAAACCTAAAGAAAGTTGTTGAGGGCTGATGAACACATGCTACAAGCATTTCAACTGACTCTAAGCATCTAAAACATCATCCAAAATGATGACTGTGTTTACAAACTAGTATTTACAACCAATAACTGCATTGCTTCGTTGTGAACACTTCAACGTTACATAGTTCATTTATTTGTCGAGCTCCTCTGATTGACATTCTGCATTTGTGCCGTGTCACTTCATGGACACATTCCGTTCACAGGAGAAGTCGGATTTGTTTTTGTAATTGAATTTTATACTGAATGTAGGGTTGGAGTCTCACTTCGAAACATAAAGTTGTATTTTTCTTCATTTGATTGCTTTTTTTTTTTGGTGGAAAATTTCAAAGAGTCAGATTTTTTTCCCCCTAAACAAACTAATTTAAATATATATATAAAAAAAAGAAAATATTTTTTTGGGGAAGAACATAAGATTTGCTTTGAGTTCATGGATAAAACAAGGTTTGCATTATTAGTGTAAAGACAAGAAGCATTTATACATTTCAATCTAAAATGTTTTTACAATAACAAAATTCGATTTTTTTCCAAATAAAAATGATTCATCTTAAAATAATTGAACTTGTTTTAGAAAATAAATAAAATCGAGTCAGATTAGAAAAATACATTTTCTTTCACACAAGACATTAATAGATCATCATTTGAAGATTTTTTTTCAATAACTATACGTATATATTTACAACAATCTTAAAATACATTCTTTTAGAAAACAAAATCTTACAAGACCATAAATCTGCAAAAACATGACCTATTTCATTGTGACACTTACTGTTACAACATCATCAACATTCTGAGTTTTAATATTTATTTGTTGTGACTTTCTTCTGTTAGGTGTCGCTCTAAACAGTGTCATCCATCTATCCATTTTTCGTAACGCTGATCTTCACGTGGGTCGCCGGCTTGCTGGCGCCTATCTCAGCCAACTCTGGGCGTGAGGCGGGGTACACCTTGAACTGGTCGCCAGCCAATTGCGGGTAAACAGTGTCACGAGGAAGTAAATGTTATGTTGTCCCGTATGTGCAACATGTTCTTGTACGTGTGTATGTGCAACATATTGATTCCCGTTATCATGTCTCCTCTCCTCAGGCAGTGACACGTGGACAGCTGCTGACACAGATTCGGAGGAATCGTCAGCTGACACTCGCTGAAATTGTTCTCTGTGTTGAGGGGATCAAAATGTCAAAGTCTGCGCCGGCTCAGAAATTGGATCACAAGGAAGTGGTGGGAAGTGTTTGACAACATCAGATGTGGGCTTAACCCTGACTCCTGAGCTGCAGCTTCCTATATCCAAGCAACAGAAAAAGCTCTGGGAGCTAATGGAGGTTTGTCTGGCTTCTGTGTTGCGTTTAACTGGAAAACTCCCCAATATGACAAGCAATGAAGTTTCCCATCAGACCGCCACGTGCATGTTGGCAGGCCGGCCCTATATCTGCTGGTCAAACGTCACTTGAGACGACTAATGTGGTTTTATTCTCCAAATGCATTTCAACTGGGGCATAATTGCAGTGCCGATGGCCCAACTCTTACATGGATCAAAATATACATTTGAGTGATTGTCTGTGACCTGCGAGGAATTTTAGAGTTAACAGGATTAAATGACACGCTGCTCAATTCAATTAGGAAAACGTGGTTATCCCCCTAACAGCAGCAGCCGTGGAAGTCTGCGCCAAAGCAGACAAGGGATCGCATTGGGAATGTTTACCGGATATTATGCCTCATGGCAAAGGCTTGTAAAAATAGCAGTGTTCACTTTGTTTTGTGATATGAGCACCAAAAGTCTCTCTGGTGTCTGTGATAAACGACACTTTCTGATGCAGGCTGACAGCAACACGATGCGCTAACAGCACTTTCTGGCTTTACTTTAAATGCTTTGCATCAGACTTAAGCAGAGTACAGTGAAAGGGACTGAGCCTGACCACAAAGAGAACATTTCCTTACAATTGCCAATATTAATTCTTTAAACCATGAATATTGCACAAAGTATGATTCCAAAACACGGATTTGGGATGGCACAGAAAATGTGAGTGAAGAATGAGAGAAGAGGAATGAGAGGAATATTTTGGCACTTGCTAAGGAAAAGCAGCAATGCAAGTAGCCAAGATTGTTCAGCCTTCTTTGTGCCTCACCTCGTCACATCTAACTGATGTTTTCCACAGTATTTTTCTCCTGAGTTGCTGAGGAAAAAGTCGATGAAGAACAAGTAAAGGTAGCATTTTGGTGACAGCTTTACCCCAACTTCATCAAATGAGATCCCAGGGCCGTTCTCACAGGTAATCGGCTGGATGTTTTTCTTCTGTTAAATGCACTGTCAACAGTAGAAATGAAACCTTTTTCCAATATGAAGCTACATCTTGGCTTGAATCATTTCTGTAGAAATACAGTAGAGTCTCAACATAACAAAATATTATGAACTACAATATCAAGATCGTGATTTAATAAATCAGTCTCTGTGACACTGAGAAAAGCGAGAGCTTGGGTACATTTTGTACTGACTGGTCTTTCAGTGCAGTACAGTATTGTCATCTGATGGTTGTCATACATCAGAGATTATATAACCTGGTTTTGGAGATGAACTTGGTGGCTAATGTTAGCAATGGAGGCGCTTGTCCGTTAGATGTACTGCACCATACAACAAAAACAATGAACAATGTGGGAACAAAAGATCACCATGGAGGCCAAGAATGAAACTTTATCCCAAAGTATTCACACACGCATAACCTGCTGACGCCCAAAATAAATACACACAGGTGGCATTCACAAAAAGAGGGTCTGGGTCCAAAAAAATGGGTTCGAAAGATTATCTAGATTGTCAGGAGTAAAATGGCGTTTCTAAAACTTGGCATTCACACCATCTCGAGACTTCAGTAAATCTCAGTGAGCTTCATCTCTAAAAGCGTGCTTTGCTTTTTCTTTGACTTTTTTGGGGATGAAAAATAAAATAAAAAAGCGGCACCTCCAAAGTGGTACAATTCGGCATTCAACAACAAGCATTTTCTTGAAAAATATGCTTCAAATTTTTTAACCATCCTCATGTGAGACTTAAATGAATCGTTTTGCTTTTTCTTTGGCTTTTTGGTACAGACAAAGGAAATGTGTGATGATAACCATACAACCAGAATTTCTGCAACATAAGAGCAATATGCATGCAATGTAACTAACATTTATTGGTGCCCTTTATGGGAAATTCAATGCAATTGAGCCTGTGCACGTGGATGTCATCTTCATGTAAAGCTACCAATAAAAGTAGTGATAAGACGTGAATATTTAGGCTTTGCTATTTTTACTTTAAACGGTGACCTTGCCTGGTTTTGTCATTTCCAACACACAAAAATTAATTCTGGACTTTCAGAGACGTTTGCTTGTGCAGAATCCATTGTAAAGAATTGTGTTAATTACAGACATACAAAACATTAGGTGAAAAAAATTGTGTATTTTAAATGAAAGATCACAAAGATCCAGCTATTTTCACCCCTCAATGTGTTCCAAATTAATGGTTTGTTGGGTAAAAATGTTGTTCTACTCTGGAAAGAAACGCACAGAAGGGACCTTAAAGAGGTTGTCCAATTCGAGATAGACATGGGCATGGCGACTCATCAAACAAATTTCACACAGCGATGCTTCTTTGTCCTGTTTGGGGGGGGAAACTTAAACTGTACATGGACAGCTTTGTAAAAGACGATTGTACAAATGGTGCAAAAAGTTCTCAAAACACATAAGTGGGCAGTATTAATCAACAACGGTATGCAAATAGTGCAGCATGATAAAACGGTGTGTGTACAAATAATGTAGAGGTGTCTCGACACAGATGTGCAAAATTGGCAGCATCGTACAATGAAATTGTAAGTCAAATGTTTCAGACGTTAATGGCAAGAGGGAAGAAGCTGTTGGAATGTCTATTGGTTTTAGTTTGACGCGACATTCACAAAGCCAAGTCCCCATGAAGCAGAGGGCGGCAGAACATGCAGTCTTTACTGGTCTTTGTGAGGAGATGAAGCACGTCCATTTTGTTGGGTAGAGAGTGGAAATTTGCGAGGTGACTTGACGGAGGAGGTGTTCAAAATCCCAGCTGTTTGAGCTTAACCTGCACTCCTGCACGTTTCCCTCTGTGGCGCTGTCTTTGCCTTCTCCATGCGCCATTGAGTACAGTCGCTCCGCTGGTGAGTAACTCCAAGAAACAAACTTTGGGATTTGGGAAATCTGGCAGAAAAATGTCCAGAGGGTACTTCCCAGTGCTTAGCAAGTCTTCCCTCGCACAAGTAAGTCACGTAAATTCTCCAAAGATGAGCGAAAAAGACAAAAACAGGGAAAATACGAGAGCGAGTGTGACCGAGGCGCACTTGTGAGATGCACTTGTGGTCAGCACGGCTGCCGAACAGTTCTGAGGTGTGGGATTCGATTCTCTGTTGTAGCCTTCCCGTGGGGAGTGTGCGTGTTCTCCCCATTGAATACTAAACAAATGCATTTGATTGACAGGAGATGGTCGAGCAGGGTGGTTTTTTTTTGTGTGTTTTTTTTTTTTAGCACATTAAGCAGACATACCAACAGCATCTGACAGCATGGACGATGGCTCTGATTTTATATAGTTGGTGATTTATTTTGTATTCATTCAAATTTGGCAGGGTTGTTAGCAACACTCATTTGTGTGTCAGACATTTTCTTTTATACTGTCTTTAAATTCCTTAGGAACACGAGAGGCTGACATGGGTGGGGATTTGGACTTCAGCTCCCCCACCCCCTTCTTACTCGCAGTCAATCCTGCTCCGTTTTTCTTCCGTATAAAATATGCAGAACATGAGTCATACCATGTCTGCCTATGACATCAGACTACAAGACAAATGCGGTCTTTCCTGATTGCACTGTGCCATAAAATCCTGCCGTATCTCGGTCAGACAGTGGCAACGCTACACGATATGTATTCTGATACCACCGTATCTCTTACCATCACGGGGCTTTGTCTGGTCAAATCAAACACTGTTGGGGAGGTGTGACCAGAAAAGGTGTCACCTTTCACTGCAACTGGATACAACGGTTACCATGGCAACAACCAGTTGTTGTCAAACAATGGATCGCTGCGGCAACGTTGGGGGGGAAAAAAAGAACAAAAAGGGGGGGGGGGGGGGAAAGCATGCAGTGTCACTGGGTGTTGATGTTCACGCACTTTTAATACTTTTAATACGATAGGGCTCACAAGCAGGCAACAACATGTTAAGTAGCCTGGCAAGCTTTTGTACGTAAACATGTCGGCGTTCTGTCAAATCGTGATCTAAAGCTTCAGTAAATATTGGTTTGTGTGCGTGAATATGTTGACAACGGCAGGCAATTCGCCGGTCACAAGATGCAATCCTATTGGTCCATGTCAAGGTGCGCTGTCGGACAGTTCTCATTAATGTCACACGACACGGAAGATATCCCAAAAATTAAACATGATGGACTTTTTATTTTGGCATCGTAGGGCGATAGAAGGGCCAAGTCGTGGATGATGAACTTTTGTCCTTCCCGACGAGATATGTCGGGCCAGATCTGGGAATCTGCCCGTAATAGCTAATCGGGCCAATATTGGGGCTGAAATCTTGTTATCTGTTCTAGGCACCGTAGTAAATACAGCACACTGAATTACTGGAATGATCAGGAAATGATCACTTTATGAACAAACTTTTTGACTCATCAGCTGTGTCGTTATCTGAAAGCTGCCTTTATTGACATCTTTCTCATCTCTCGTGTGTCGTCGCAATTTTTGGTAAGTGAGCACGACCGGAACTGCACAAGACCGCGCTCTGGTTTAAAATGATTTCGTCATTTTTGTTTTAAATCCCAAATACCTCCAAATAATGGCAGATGATTTATTTTTCTGCCACTAAATCTTCGCTCTCTTTACAAACATGCATATTAGGTTCACTGAAGACATTTTCCATTGGTGTGAATGTGATCCGGAATGTTTGTTTGTCCAAATGTGCCCGATGATTGACTAGCGACTAGTCCAGGGTGTGTTCCGCTCCACACCCAAAATCAGCTGGCGTAGGCTCAGCTCACCTGTGATCCAAAGAAGGACAACTGTTCAAGAAAATGGATGGATGGGTGTCACCTTGAAAAGGTTCCATTCTTTATGTATCTGTATTTGGTAATAATTACTGTAGGATACTTAATATATAAAAGTATAACGTCTCATGAATTAAGGAGTGGGCCATCACACTATCCTCACTGAACTACATTCACAATCTACTTTCAAATATTTGTACTATGAAATTGTATTAATTTATTCCCACCCGTTTATTCTCTTCATTTTGGAGCTTTTCTCTTGGCTGCAATGCTTCTAATACATGTATGTGAATGCTTTTTCTTTTTTTTCCTTTTTCAAGCCAATCAATTTAAGTATCCGTGTGCTGCCATTTCAATCAAATCTGCACAGGGCCTTTAGAATCAGTAATGCTGATCCATGTGATCTAGGTTTCACTAAATTCGCAATGGGACTGATTTCAAATTCACTTCACAGGGCCAGCTAGCTGGCAGACAACAACGTCAGCATTTTTCCGTCCTCTGATTGGTTGGTTAGAACAAGCCAAGTTTAAGAAGAAAAGCCCGTCTGTAATGATCTGCACACATGAGGAACATGAGGACTTTGATGGATTTGTAGATGAGGATTGATCTAAAAATATGGGAGTACATTGTTAAATACTTCAATAAAGTGCAACCGAACTCAGTTTTGCTCTCGCTGCCTTTTTAAAAACATACGCTAGCATGCACGCTACTGTATGTTTTAAGCTAGCGTATGTTTTACCATGCCTGCGCCCAATAATACAATAAGCCTTATGTATGTGTTAAATACAGAAACAGACCCCGTAACGGAGACTGCGCCTTTTCATACGCTGCGCCCTATGGTCGTGAAAATACGGTAGTTAATAATAATCTGTATCGTTGGTGTGTAGCTGTACTGTATTTTATTTACAGATTTAGTTTTTCTCATGTTATTTGCCAAATATTGATTCTGAACTTTTATATTGCATTTTTGTTCAGTTTTGAAAGTTTGTATAGTTGTGAGGTGATAGTGGTGGTATCAAGATGAGGATTAAGTGAGGTTAATCCCGATTGAAGGCCCAGGTACCAAATGCATAGCCCACCACTGCTTGTATTCACGTTATGTCTCACTTGTTAAGCTTTATAAAGTCCCCCGGATAACTGTGTTGTCTCACCCAGCGTGAAGCTAACACTCGAGCTCATAGTTGGGGAGCACAATCTGTCTTATTTTAGCTTCACATGCACACCTTCAAAGTACCATCTTCCACATCTTCCTCATCGAAGAGATCCAATTAAGGGCGACCTGTCATCCTGGGAGAGTTCAACCCACAAAAAAAACTCTCAAACTTTTCAGTGAGTTGTTTGATTACCCATGGCACGGAAAAGGTGTGTTTTTTTTCTGGCGTGTTGCCTCTTTGTTGTTCTTTGTTTGCAGACAGCCAGCGTGCCTGAGCTTCACACTCCACCTGACAAAAGTGTAGCCTGATTTCAACATCACGCCATCTTTTTTTGCAACTCGGATTGGAATGCTGCTCATTTCTTTTCAAAAACAAAATATGAAAAGGCCTGTTCTGTTATCACTTCCCATTATTGCAATAACCATGACAACTGGGTTTCAGTGCTGCCATTTTGAAGCGGAAGACCAAGCGAGTAGAGTCAAGGTTGGACTTGTTGACAAATAGCGAGAAATGTATCTTAACCTGGATGGCTAGGATAAGAGCGTAACTTTGAACTAAATGCAATTCAGCCTAATGTCATCTTGTATTATCCTTTATCTAGTAACAATCTCCAGATAGATGGCGCTGCCTCTATGATGTCACCAGAACTTGTTGACATTCCTTCAAGGGTTCAGAGGTTGACTCCTTAGCCTTCCCTGAATGTTCTCCTATTATTGACACTGTCCTTGCATGCAACAATGATGCCCTTGTGTACCAGTCCACTCAGTTTCCTGAGTCAGGAATCACTTGGGAGGCTTCCACTTTGGTGTCAGCTGGATGCGAGTCAGCTGCACACATTTAAAACGTTTACTGCACTGTATTTTTTTTCCTTTTCTAAACCATCTGATCACCTCGGGATGATTAATAAAAGAGCCAAACAATTCAACCCACTCACACAGCTCATTAAAACATCACTAAATCCAATTTAACCTCTAATAGGGGGAAAAAATTGCCCGTGGGATGCATGGATCCTCCGAATTTACATGTAATGACATTATGAAAGTAGCAGTGGAACATTTGCTAACCAGGTGGGAGGGGATTAAGGTGGCTGAGAGCAGACTTTGCATTTTTGCAAGGGAGACCAATTAACGGCGGGGCTGCAGGGGACAATTTCACTGGCACCCTCTGGAGAAGCAGGTGCCTGGGAACCCGAAGCCGTTAAAGGAGCCCTGCTTACACTGCCTCTTTAGAGCTTGAGGGGCTTTTAACACCAGACCGTTTTCAAATAAGTGATCAGTGACAACAATGCAAAAGTTGCAGTCATTACTGGGGTGCTGGGGGGACACACACTATATATATATATATATACACATATATATTACGATATGTTGGGGGACAAGTCATGTTGGATGTTTTTTCACCTCACTGGAGCAGCAGCGTATCTAAACCTCGCTCATAACTCAAATTTTTGCCGAGGAACACAAAGCAAAAAAAAATAAATAAATGGACCAAGTGGTAAATTGGGGAACCCGTAAGTCAAACTACCACTGTGCTTGCTTTCGATCAGTATGTAAGGGATGGAGAATCTCTTAATTTTCTGAACTCCTGTTTCTGTGCTCATCAGCGGAGAGGGAAGTAAGCCTTAGATGTCATTTCGTTTCAGGCCGGTTGGGCGATTAAACTGCACTAAATTGATCCAGTTTATGTAATTAATCGATTATTATGCCAATCCCTTCCAATTACAGTAGCTTAGTAATTAATCAATATTTTTTCGTTCATGTTGTTTTTCTCCCGAGGACATTTTATTGTAGCAATGTACTCATTTAAAAAGCAGTTGAAGTGTATCAAAGAGGGCCAGAGCATAGGGAGACATCTGGCTGTAACATCATCTGTTCTTTTTGCGATAAGTTATAATCAATAATTAACAAGTGCAAAGAAACCAGCTCGTATTAATTTGTTGGGTTGGGTTTTGTAATTTAATTATGTTTTATAGTAGTACTATTGTCTCAAAATGGAATGTTTGTCTATAAGTCCATACATTATTAGTGTTGATTAAAAAGTCTCCATTTATTGGTAGCGGACTGTGATTTACAGCCGGTGCGGTAAATGTCTCCAATTCGAATGCAAATGTGTCTGAATGGAGGCTTTTATACGTTTGGCTTAGAAAGGCGAGTGAGTGAAGTCCACACATGCATTTACTGGCGATAAAAAAAAAAAAAAAAAAAAAAAAAAAAAAGCATCAAATGTAGGCAAAGCCATGTACTGTAAATACAGAAGCCTGTTGTGATGTCACTTATTTCTGCATCGCAGTGGAGAAAAATTCCACACTGAAACAATGCAGACAGGAGCCACTCCCTTTTACCTTAAGCTGCTCTCAGCAAACGGCCGGAGATAGCTTTTTGCTCAAAAAGGGAGAGGAAAACATGTCTGAAAGGCTATAAATCTTTAATCAAACGCCGGTGACGCGCCTTGCTTCCAGCGCTCTCCTTAGCCGAGCTGGAGAGCAGATGCTGAGATCTCACGTCTCCGGATAAATCCCCCTCTCTCCGCTCCGAAAGTGTCGTGGGAGATGCTCTCTGTGCACCGACGCCTTTCACTTTTCAGGTTCCCTCCCACGGGGAGCCTGCACGATTTTAGTGCGAGTGAGGTAGCAGGCAGGATGCGAACACGCATAATTATTTCGCCCCCAGTTAAGTATGCAAAACAGCCCTTGTTTAAAAAATGCAAAAGACAGATTGTTTATCACGTTTACTGCAGACTGAGGTCACAAAAGATCAGTTTATTTATTCACTTGAGGAAATTTACACTTTCAAAATTACAACTCGCGTTGCAAAAAAAATAAAAAATAAATAAAAAATAAAGCAAAGATGGAAGTGTTCAGACTTCCCGTAACTTGGGTTAGTGGTGATGATAATCAATGATAAATGGGCCAAATATGAGCCTTTTATTTTGTCATTCAGTAGATTGACAGTTCATCAAGTTCCATTCAGAACAACCTACAAAAACAGCAAGATAATGTATGCTATCGTAAGTGTAAGGAGTAACGCAAAGAGTATAATACGCTAATTTGTAATTTCCACAACTTCAAGCTGCAGCCAACAAATGAGGTTGTCACTGTTGTTTCAACTTTTTAGTTAATGTATTTATGTTCTTATTTCCCTTTAATTCAATCATGGAATCATTTTATTTCATATACCATTTAAAGTGCAACTACAATTTAAAAAGGTATAGAAATATATATAATTTTTTTTAAAAAGCAAGATTTAGAACCAAAGTGATGGAAAGGAGTATATTAGTGAGAGTGGTGAAGTTATGGAATAATCTAAACATAGAAACAAGTCAAGCTCATTTAATATATTTAAAAAGCTCATTAAGTCAAGGGTATCAAATAATTATGAGATAGTTCATTAAAACAGTGAACTGCAGAATCGGTTAAAAATGATTTAGAAGACTTGGTGATTTATGAGATGCAGAAGGGAAATTTGATTTGTGAAATAAATAAATAAATCTGTAAAAAGGGGCAGAAACGAGTTTTCTTCTTCCCTCTACTGCCTTTTCATTAGAATTTTGTTTTTATGTCAACGTATGTTTGTTTGTGGGCGGGTTTCCAATATGAATGACATATACAGCAACTAACCCAGGCACTCAAGAGTTAATTCAATGCAGGTGAAGCACGGTTCTTTACATCCAGTTTGCCGTCAGCAGGGCAGAGCACTGATTTCAAACTTGTTAACATTGCTCCTTCGCTTACTGTTGTCATTAATTGTATCAATTTCAATTTACTTCCTTTTCCTTTCCTTATGTGTGATACATTTTAACTTGAAATTAATAGTAATAGCCCCCCCCCCCACCCCCCAAACCGACCTTCAACCCCCCAAAAATAAATTGTGGTTTCCCCAAAATGCAGTATGGATGCGCAGGTCATGTTCACCCGACCTACATGTCATCCAAAGGCAACAAACATCACAACTGTTCGACAAAACAGACAAGCGAGAAAACCAATGGCAGACAATGGAGCAGAAAAAAAGTGAGAGGTGAAAAGAAGAGACTTTAGAACTGATAAATCTAAGAAATTGTGGACCGAGATCGACATGTGGGGCTAGATTTATGTCCGGAAATGTGTGCGCAATGCGCAACGTGACGTCGTATTTTGTGCGCAAGCAAGTCACTTCACTGACGCGTTCTCGTTAACAGTAGAAGTCACATTTGTTTTTTTTGTAAATGTGAACAGCTACATAGTAAGATGCAAAAAAAATATATATAATTAATATTGGGCAGCATGCCCTGCAACGTGAACATAGCCTTAAGAGTCTTCAATGAACGTAACATACACCAGTCACAAAATATTCTCGGGATATTCAGCTTTTGGGTGAGATTTCAGGATGAACCTAAAATGCACTTTAACCTTTACAGATAAACTTAATGTGACCTTCTCTAAAATTTCAAATCAACACATCCAATTGTAGTACTTTTCGCACAACCGCCCGTCCTCTTGCACCATCCTTCGTTAACCGGGAAGTGGCCTTCGCGCACGCACGCACAAATGTCCTTTGCTGCCATTTCAACCTTGACATTCTACCGAATTCCATCCTAGTTTCCATTGATGAAGCGCTTGTGCTGCGTCACTGCAGCACATTAAGCTGCAGACTGGTCATCTCGCATTCATCAGGTGGCCGCAAACATGAATTCAAAGTGCAGCCAACTTCTTGCGTAAAAGGCCCTCCATTTGTCTTGTCTGTCTTTATCAGCATTTGTTTAAACTCCTTCAATGTGAGTGATTTCCTCCTGCAAGGTGCATGCAGTGTTTGTCCCCTTTTTTTGTACCCCCACCCACTCCCTCCATCTTCTCATCCCACCTCGCCTCTCTCTTCACTATATGCGCTCTTTGAAACCTCGCACTGGAAGTCTCAACTGCCAATGCATCTTTGTTGTGCTTCTGCTCCTGTATGAAAGGGTCATTATGAATAGTGTGGCTGCACACCCATACTGTATATCTGTCTGTACATGCACGCTATATGTTTGGATAATTAGACAGCACAGGCCTCTCTGTCTTTGTTATATGCTTTTTCTTTTTATCTGCACCTGCGTGCGTGAGGTCCCCAACGGGCAAATGCTGTGAGTGAGCACAGAGTCATCTCTTTAAAGTCGAGTGATTTCCATCCATCCATCCATTTTCTGAGCCGCTTCTCCTCACTAGAGTCGCGGGCGTGCTGGAGCCTATCCCAGCTGTCATCGGGCAGGAGGCGGGGTACACCCTGAACTGGTTGCCAGCCAATCGCAGGTCGAGTGATTTATGACACTCTATTGTGCGTGTGTGTGTGAGCGCAATTTCCATAACATTGTAACATTTTTGCACTTAATGTATGCTTACAGTTGCTGGTGCCGTGCAAAAGCACTTTACAAGAAAGTACAATATGCTGTAAATAGCAATGACTGATGCACTTAAGGTAATAAAAGAATCCACTGGTGGGGTTACCAAAAATGTCCCTCTCTCGCCTCCATTCTCTTTCATCCATAAATAATTACTTCCTGTTTACCGTAACCATAATGCACAGATTGCAAGGCAGCACTTAGCATAAAACCCATACAGTGTCAGGATGTCTTTAATGTAAACTACTCAAGGAACAGAGATACTTAGAGTGGTGCGCACTCCAGGAAGTAATCAATGGCCACGAATGACATACAATCAGAGCCACACAGCATGCAGTAAATCTGATTCCATAGAAAAGCTTCACGTACAATGCTGTGGGAACCATTCAGGCCTGCAAAAACAACCGAACACACTGTAGTGGGCATGCAGAGGCTTGAAGTTGGAAATGTCACTATACAACACTACATATAGGAACATGTTCCTATATGCGGCGGTAACACCAATTTAAATGCAAGTTAGAACGCGCCTGAGTCCTTAACTAACCTATGCTAACGCGGTAGTAAAGTCATAGTTACAGTAAATATTTGTGTGAAAAATCCTTCTTAGGTTTAAAAATAACATTGTTACGTCGAGGCACAAACTTGTTAATTGCATGTCGTTTGTAAGCTCAAAAGTCGTTAACTGAGGCCATAACATCAGGAATGGACTGATAGCACCCCTTTAACCACTTGCATTTTTGGGGCAGGAGGAAACCCACGTAAGCATTTCTAGACTATTTTTAGGGCTGCTGAAGCACTCCTACAATGAATCCCGGCAACCCTAAAACCTCTGATGCTAGAATCGCCCATGATAACCCAAACAGCAAAACGAGAAACAAAATTCCTTATAACAATAGCAGAAAAAAATAGTAGCGCTCCATATTTGTGTGTATTTGTCAATCTTTTTGTTACTTTGCAGGCTACTTCCTGGTTTGTGGAGAATAACGTAACACTTTAAGAGTGGAGTCTTAAGACTCAACCAATTTAATCCTGGAGCAGAAGGAAACTGCTCCGTCCATCTTCTACAGTGCTTATCCTCATTAGGGTTGCAAGTGAGGTGGCTTCACCCTTGGGAGATTACCAGCCAATCGCAAGGCACAGGCAGAAAACCAAGCATTCACTCCAATGGACAATTTACTCTAGATTCTTCAATTTTAACATACATATGTTTTTGGAATATAGGAGGAAGCCGGAGTACGCAGTAGTGAATGGTTGTTTGTCGAGATGTGCCCTGTGGACATTTTCACTTTCACTTTTGTTGACTGCGCTTCAGACATTAATAGCTCTGTGATGAATTACTTTTAGCAGACAGGAAATTTACATATTTTTTCAGTGAGCTTCATTGTACCATCAAAAGATGTAATAAAATATTTGCAAAAATGTGTTGTTGGATGTACTCACGTTTGTGAGCTACTGTACAGTTACATCACTATTGCATATGATTATGTTACAGCATTACCAGTGCTATTGCTGTATGCCATGCTAAAGCCCTTCATTTTGTATCACCTTCCATTGCAGTGCATTAAAATGTCAAGACAAAAAGTTACTGTATGCAAACTAAGAGCAAAAAACCTGTTGACGACCAGGTTGCAATAATTGAAATGTTTAGAGTGGCACCTCAAAGCGCGACGCCGCTTGGCAACATCATAACTCACAGCTAAGAAGTTTGCGCTCCAGAGTATGCAGCGTAATTTAATTCATCTCCTGCCTCCCATTAGCATTTGTCACTGCATCAAAGTCTTGCAAATGAGACTCGGCGGGGATTTGACAGGAGAAGTGTGGCTACACCGAGGGGATTCATCAAGAAACCTTTGGCGCTGTGTTGGTCGCAGCTGGGTTTTTTTTTTTTTTGCATTCCAGTAGTTTGCACACTCATTGCGCATCACAGACCTTCCAAAATATCTTCATGCCAAAGAGGTACAGTATGTTACGTATATTCCTGTTAGCTCAGGTCTGACTCTGCTAATAACTCAGTTTCAGATACAATGTTGTTGTTTGAAACTTGTTGTTAAAAAAATTAGATGTAAAGGGAATTCATTTGTTCCACACCAACTGTGGAAAAAAACACCATGCTGCCGTTTTAGGTAATACTTAAATTTTTTTCCATAGAAAATCCTCAATGATCACTCTGACGGCATGCTACATCCACGTTGGGCGGCGTCGGCAAAAAAGATTGGCAATTTAACGTTCCATCCCTCAGTCTAGTCCCCCCCCCCCAATTTGGGAAAAGTCCCGATAAACCCTGGAATTTGCCCGAAATAGCTGCTGCGTCAAACCAAAAAGGCAGATTTATCTGTTCAATTCTGTGAATGGGTCATTCGTGCGCCCTGTTACGTATGATAGTCAGGTCCACCCAATTTCATGTCGATGAGTGAGACTAGTGTCTGGGAAGGGCACATTTTTCTAACTTTACAGGTGGCACTACTTAGTGAGTTTGTGGGGGGGGGGCATTCATTCTTAGGAAGAATAATAATATACAATGATTCAAAGAGGGCCTTCAGTTACAGCTACGTCAAACACAACACATTTGGACCCCAAAGCAAAACAACAGAAGATGCATGTGTACAGACTTTATTCAACAAAGGGAGCACACTGATGTGAAAAGATGACTATAAATGGAAAGTGACGTGACAGAAGGGCAACGTAAAAACCATATAGCGGACCGGTACTTAAATAAGGACAGTGGACAGAGAGCCACAGGAGGATAACACTAAAGAAGCTAGGAGAACAAACTCAAACCTACACAGGGAAGAGAAACAAGAACAAAAAAAAAACACAGTAGTACTTACTGGAAAAACAGCAGACGAAAAGAACTACTGGCAGGACGGAATGAACGTGGAAATACACGAGAATGAAACAACGCTGGCAAGGTAATGGAAACAAGCGAAGTACAACTTCTCAGCATTTTCCTCCTGTGTCTCCCATGCTCAAATACACTGCTGATGACCAACCACCAGCAGCTGCATCGCGAGAGACTCCGCCCACCGACCTGCACTCAGGGACTGCAACACAACAGATAATTCCACACAGGAAACAAGCAAATAAAATAGGATATGACACCTTCGACCTGAAAAAAATACCTTAAAATAAAAGCTGAATAAAGTAAAAGTACTCAGCCTTGGATGATGCCTGACAGAAACAATATGGCGTGGGAACACAAAGGTACTTGCAGAGTCACCTAGTAGTGTTTAATCTCGGTATTGCTATATTAAAAAAAAAAAAAAGTTTTTTTCAGCCTCATCGAGTGATGGGGCTGAAACTTGAAATTGAGGGTGTTATGTGTAATGTGATTAGTGGCTATGCCCCACAGGTAGGATGTGACCTAGAGGTGAAAGAGAAATTCTGGAAGGAACTAGACGAAGTAGTTCTGAGCATCCCAGACAGAGAGAGAGTTGTGATTGGTGCAGATTGTAATGGACTTGCTGGTGAAGGAAACAGGGGTGATGAAGAAGTGATAGGTAAGTACTGCATCCAGGAAAGGAACTTGGAGGGACAGATGGTGGTAGACGTTGCAAAAAGGATGCAAATGGCTGTAGTGAACACTTTTTTCCAGAAGAGGTACGAACATAGGGTGACCTACAAGAGCGGAGGTAGAAGCATGCAGGTGGATTACATCTTGTGCAGACGATGTAATATGAAGGAGGTTACCGACTGTAAGGTAGTGGTAGGGGAGAGTGTGGCTTGACAGCATAGGATGGTGGTGTGTAAAATGACTCTGGTGGTGGGGAGGAAGATTAAGAAGACAAAGGCAGAGCAGAGAACCATGTGGTGGAAGCTGAGACAGGACGAGTGTTGTGCAACTTTTCGGGATGAGGTGAGACAGGCTCTCGGTGGACAGGAGGAGCTTCCAGAAGACTGGACCACTACAGCCAAAGTGATCAGAGAGGCAAGCAGGAGAGTACTTGGTGTATCTTCTGGCAGGAAAGGAGAGAAGGAGACTTGGTGGTGGAACCTCACAGTACAGGAAATCGTACAAGGAAAAAGGTTAGCTAAAAAGAAGTGGGACACTGAGAGGACCGAGAAGAGGCGAAAGGAATACATTGAGATGCGACACAGGGCAAAGGTAGAGGTGGCAAAGGCCAAACAAAAGGCATATGATGACATGTATGGCAGGTTGGACACTAAAGAAGGAGAAAAGGATCTATACAGGTTGGCCAGACAGAGGGATAGAAATGGGAAGGATGTGTAGCAGGTTAGGTTGATTAAGGATAGAGATGGAAATATGTTGACTGGTCCCAGGAGAGTGTTAGATAGATGGAAAGAATACTTGATGAAGGAGTTGATGAATGAGGAAAATGATAGAGAAGGGAGAGTCGAAGAGGCAAGTGGGGTGGACCAGGAAGTTGTAAAGATTAATAAGGGGGAAGTTAGAAAGGCATTAAAGAGGATGAAAAATGGAAAGGCAGTTGGTCCTGATGACATTCCCGTGAAGGTATGGAAGCATCTAGGAGAGGGGCCTGTGGAGTTCTTGACCAGCTTGTTCAACAGAATTCTAGCGCGTGAGAAGATGCCTGACAAATGGAGGAAAAGTGTGCTGGTGCCTATTTTTAAGAACAAGGGTGATGTGCAGAGCTGTAGGAACTATAGAGGAATAAAGTTGATGAGCCACATAATCAAGTTATGGGAAAGAGTAGTAGAGGCTAGACTCAGGAAAAAAAGTGAGTATTTGTGAGCAACAGTTTCATGCCTAGAAAGAGTACCACAGATGCATTATTTGCCTTGAGGATGTTGATGGGAAGGTACAGAGAAGGTCAGAAGGAGCTACATTGTGTAATTGTAGATCTAGAGAAAGCCTATGACAGAGTACCCAGAGAGGAACTGTGGTACTGCATGCGAAAGTCTGGAGTGGTGTTAGAATAATACAGGACATGTACGAGGGCAGCAGAACAGTGGTGAGGAGTGCTGTAGGTGTGACAGAGAAGTTTAAGGTGGACCCCCGTGGACCATGAAGTCAGGAAGTGAAGAAACGGGTCCAAGCAGGTTGGAACGGGTGGAGGAAGGTGTCAGGTGTGTTATGTGATAGAAGAGTCTCTGCTAGGATGAAGAGCAAAGTTTATAAAACAGTGGTGAGGCCAGCCATGATGTACGGATTAGAGACACTGAAGAGACAACAGGAAGCAGAGCTGGAGATGGCGGAAATTAAGATGTTGAGGTCCACTCTCGGAGTGACCAGGTTGGATACAATTAGAAATGAGCTCATCAGAGGGACAGCCAAGGCTATATGTTTTGGAGACAAAGTTAGAGAGAGCAGACTTCGATGGTTTGGACACGTCCAGAGGAGAAATAGTGAGTATATTGGTAGAAGGATGATGAGATTGGAGCTGCCAGGCAAGAGAGCTAGAGGAAGACCAAAGAGAAGGTTGATGGATGTCGTGAAGGAAGACATGAGGGCAGTTGGTGTTCGAGAGGAGGATGCAGGAGATAGGCTTACATGGAAAAGGATGACACCCTGTGGCGACCCCGAAAGGGACAAGCCGAAAGGAAAAAAGAAGAAGACGCCAGGCACCTTGTTGGACAACTAAGAGGTCCTCGGAAAGACAGGTTGAGTTCTTTCGCGGCAATTGTTTTTGTTTACACAGTAATCATTGTACGATTATTTTCTGCTACAGAAATGCAAAATACTATGTTTAGTTAGCTTTTTACTAATGGGAGACTAGGGGTCGCGCGCCGCCCATTGCACGGTAAAGTGAATAATTCTTTGGTCGTACATCATCTTCGGCTGTGCCGGACCGAGGGAATGTCGCAGTCGATATGAAATGCAAAAGATCAAATACTTAAAACTGCAGCAAGATGTTATAGGAACTAATAGGCTGAATCAGAATTGTGTCATCTACTCTAGTAGTGGCTTGGCTGAAAATGTTACGCACTCCGGCTTCAATTAATTATTTGCGCTAGTGTTTACAGACTCCGAAAAACAACAACTTTATGATGGAGTGTAGTCTTGCTTCTGCCCAAACGTGGATATTTCAGCCTATTTCTAACTCGAGAAAACACCTTGCGGTAAGTTGCAGATGTTTCTATTATGTCTCTCTCTCTCACTCACACCACACACACACACACACACACACACACACACACAGACACACACACTATCAAAAAGTCTGTTCAGCAAACAGCTTCTTCATTCAGTCATTTAAGTGAATAAAGCAAATAATATTTCTGTATGGCCCAATGCATGTGTTGTTGGTTTCTGGGCACTTAAAAATGTCGTGTGTGTACTCCCATATATTATTAATTTTTATTTTATTCGACATTCATGCTCTGACTTTCTTTTCTTTTTTTCGTCAAAAGTTACTCATCAGTTACTCTTTACTTGAGTAGTTTTTTTTACTGAGTACTTTCGTACTCTCACGCAAGTAAGTATTTATATAGCTACTTTTCACTTGAGTCATATTGTTCTAAAGTAACAGTACTCTTACTTGAGTACAATATTTGGCTACTCTACCCACCTCTGTGTACGAATAACATTAAGCATGTCCCTCTTTTAAAAGAGGGACTTTTGAGGCTTTTTTTTCTCTCCATAAAACTGTAATTGAACTCCGAATAGGTCAGCCTTGGATGTGATGCACTTTAGAGGTCCTACTGTAGTTGACATAAAAAGGGCCGGTTCAGCCTCCCCCTGCCTGAGGCTTGCCTCTTTACGGGTGTCTGCCTCCTTTCATGAATTATGAACCATAATCCCCTCAGGCACCCTGGTGGCCACCAACGAATTAGGGGCACAAAGCTGCACATCTCAGCCAGCTGTTTAATATCTGCTCTTGGTCCCTTTGGTGTCTGTGCAAACCACACTGGCGTCGCGATATAAAAAGACGCCGTGACTCTATAACTGTAGAATCAGATGCACACCTGCAGGAAATGTGTTGCTTGCAATGTAATACCATCTCTTTGGAGTCACAGGTGTACACATTATGAGTGAGGCCGAAGCAGCAAAAACAAACGAATTATCATGGAAATGGCTAGAGAGTGGGGAAAAAAAGGATCACGTCACTGGAACTACAAATGTTTGAGTGGGGCCATGTGCGTCATAACTTAAACAGACCAAAGTGATGGTGTGATATATTTATCACAGGACTTGATTGTGTTGTGAATTTGCACATGCGCCACCTATGCGCTAAGTCAGGGGTGGGCAACGTTTTTGATCAAGGGCCACATGAGATTTAGATTAGATCAGGTAGAAAAAAAGAAAGTTAAAATGTGTGTGTAAACGATGTAAAAGAGTTTAATTAAATTGTTATTGTAGTTCTCTTATTGTATTAATCTTAATTTATTAAATTATAATTCATTTGTAAAATAATTATGTATATTATATATACATTTAATTTTGTAATTTACAATAAACTACAAAAATAATTATCACGTTTAATAACATAAATGAATAAAACATACATTTAAAAAGGAAGCAAGGGTTTGGAGCTTGTTTAGTATATTTATACATTTATTTTCATTACTGTCTTTTTAACTTGGTTTTTTTTTCAAAGTGAGAAAAGAGGCGCACAGAAGGGTAGACATTTTTTTTTTTTTCTCTTTGCTTTTCTATAGTGCTGTATTTAGTGAACACACACACACACACACATACACACAATTCAGTAACTGAAATAAGTATTTAATACTTCTCACTATATATATATATATATACTTCAAAGGTGCTATTGACCTCAAAATTTCACCAGATGTTGGGAACAACCCAAGTAATCCATACATACAAAGGAAGTAGAAATAAACTCAGAAATTAAGTTGTGTGTAAAAATGTGAAGGGACATAGGGAAAAAGTAACACACGAAGGGATGTGCAAAAAGGCATGGAAAGCCAAGGCAACACCTAAAATCTGTCAATAATCAAACAGCTATCCAACCCCTTGTCAGTGCAAATTAATATCAGCACACACACACACACACACACACACACATACACACAAACACTTACACACACACTATCAAAAAGTCTGTTCAGCAAACAGCTTCTTCATTCAGTCATTTAAGTGAATAAAGCAAATAATATTTCTGTAGGGCCCAATGCATTTGTTGTTGGTTTCTGGGCACTTAGAAATTTAGTATGTGTACTCCCATGTATTCCATCCATCCATTTTCCATACCGCTTATCCTCATTAGGGTCGCAGGCGTGCTGGAGCCTATCCCAGCTATCTTCGGGCAAGAGGCGGGGTACACCCTGAACTGGTCGCCAGCCAATCGCAGGGCACATATAAACAAACAACCATTCGCACTCACATTCACACCTACGGGCAATTTAGAGTTTTCAATCAACCCACCATTGCATGTTTTTGGAATGTGGGAGGAAACCGTAGTACCCGGAGAAAACCCACGCAGGCACGGGGAGAACATGCAAACTCCACACAGGCGGGGCCGGGATTTGAACCGCGGTCTTCAAAACTGTGAGGCAGATGTGCTAAACAGGCGTCCAATAGGCATTACATTAAAGTAATTTAATTACAGTAAGTTAGCACCCATTATTTCTGTCATGTTGTAATGTTGGTTTGATCTGACTGATTAGAATACAAGCGGCACGGATTGCCGACTGGTAAGAACGTCAGCCTCACAGTTCTGAGGACCCGGGTTCAATCCCCGGCCCCGACTGTGTGGAGTTTGCATGTTCTCCCTGTGCCTGCGTGGGTTTTCTCCGGCACTCCGGTTTCCTCCCACATCCCAAAAACATGCATAAATTGGAGACTCTAAATTGCCCGTAGGTGTGCATGTGAGTGCGAATGGTTGTCTGTTTGTATGTGCCCTGCGATTGGCTGGCAACCAGTTCAGGGTGTACCCCGCCTCCTGCCCGATGACAGCTGGGATACGCTCCAGCACACCTGCGACCCTAGTGAGGATAAGTGGCTCAGAAAATGGATGGATGGATGGATTAGAATACATGATCTGACTAGAGCAGTGATTTTCAACCTTTAAACTCGCTGGTCAGTGAGTGGCCCCAAAAGTCCTGATCGTGTAAAGCCTAATATTTACTTGAGGTCGTATCGAGACAAAATCTTGCAGTATCACACACGATACTGCCGGTATCAGTGATAATTGCCCTGGATTTACCTGATATCTGATACTAAATCTTACATTATCGTACACCAGTCGCAGTATCAGTGCCAGTGTCAGTAATATTGGACCTGTATTAACTTGATGTCAGATCAGTACTCAAGCTTGATGTATCGAACTAGTATCAGTATTGGTAATACTTGCCCTCTCTTTAATTGGTATCAAATTGATAGAAAAATGTACAGGATTTAACACTAGTTGCATTATCAATACTGGTATCAATGATATTGGCCCTGTATTTACCTGGTGTCAGATCCATGCAAAAGCTAGTATCGCACCCAAGTATTGGAATTGGTGATACCTGCCCTGCATTTTATTGGTATTGGTTACCAACTCTTGCAGTATTGCACAACAGTATTGGGACCAACGATTCTGGCCCTGGATTCACAAGGTATAGTATTGATACTAAATCTTCCACTATCGCACACCAGTATCAGTATCGGTACTGGCGACACCGGCCATGTACTGTATTAACTTAGTATTGGATCAGTACTAAATGCTGCATTTTCTCACATCAGAAAACAAGTAGCTATCAGTAATAGAGGCCATATATTCACTTGGAATCAGCTCATTATCAAATCTTGCAGTATCGCACACCACTACTATCTACAAAGATCATGAATGGGTGGTGCAGTGTTTGTGTAATCCTTCTAGGAAAGCTAATCGTGTACTTTTGTACAGTCCTGTACAAGTACTATCCAAATATGGAGAGTGATAACGTCACTACAAACTCAAGCTCCATAACAGCAGTCTACCAAGAAACAAGGCAGCTTCCTGCTCGTGACGGTGACGTCACCTTCTAACTAACATATGTGACTCATGTACAGTAACTACGATAATACACTTTTAACTTCACCACAGCAGTACCGCTGCTTTTACTCCGTCTCCTCAAGGAAAAGACCCCCCACCGCTTCTAGTACTCTCCTCCTCAGCCATACATTATTGATGGAGCTTCTGTTGAATGTGCCTTTGTTCCTCCATCAGCAGACGCAAGGCGCATCTCCCCTGCACAGGGAGGGGCACCGAGTATCTGTAAGGGGAATGGAGTTAGAAGGGGGTAGTTTGGGCCGCTGGGTAACCCAAGCTGGTCGCATCCTGCAGCGGGTTGTTCATCTATCACGTGACACATAAATCATTAACAAGTAGCCCTGTGTTGAAAGAATGATGGACAGCTTGACAAATAAGTTAAGATGAAGTGGGACAAGGTCATGCTGGCCTTTATATCACTCTAAAAGGCATTTATTCACATAACCACAATGGTAGAATCTCAATGAAATGATAATTCTCAGAGAAAGGATTCCTGGAATTGTGGTGCGCCCTGCAGGAACTCCATGTGATTACCGTAAATGTCTGGTATAATAATAATGCATTTACATAAATTTTTTTCCTAAGTAAAAAGAATAAAAGGTAAATATGATATCTTTACCAGCTTCTGTATAATTGGACATTTTTCAAGGGTATGTGCGGCAGAGAGAGGGTGCGCCAAATCTACTGTGATGTTGAAGGGGATGTAGGGCTTAAACTGTGCAGGAAAGACTGATCTAAGTCAGGAATTCCTCAGCTGACACCTATAATTGGGTGTTGTTTTATAACTTAGGATGTGTGGGCGTAAGAAAGGGTGCGCTAACTCTTTAAGAAATTTGAAGTGTGTGCGTAACTCCACAAGTTTGGGAAAGAGATTCCTACAGTAATTATCGGCTGTAATTAGGCTTTGTATTGACAGGGAACTATACCCCAAAATATTTAAAGCATAAATATATTGCATGTGCCAGCACTAGTCAAAACATGGTAGTGTACACTGCTTAGTATCTCGTTCATGGAATAGGAATTAAACAGAACAATTAATCTACGTAAGGTCAGGGGGGGTGGGGGTGGGGGTGGGGGGATTCCCATGTTGAGCGAAAGCGGTCAGCTGCAGATCGGAAGTGACGTCAATGTGCCAGAAGAGAGCCAAATACCTAAAGAGGGTGAGGCAAATCCAGAAGTGTCAGCTGAACGGCAATAAGATCCAGACCTTTAACACCTAAACCCTACCAGTAATCAGAGACTGCGCCGGCATGATACCCTGGCCATTGGAAGAGATCCAAGCCACTGATATCAAGACAAGAAAGATACTCACAATGCACTTAGGGTTTCACCTGAAGTCCAGCATCCTGAGGCTGTACACAAAGCAGAAAGGGGGCCGAGGACTAGCGAGCATCATCGGCACTATCCAGGAGGAAACAACAGGTCTCCAACAATACGTCAAAAAGATGCCCCCCTGCAGGAACGACCTGCTAAGTGCCTCAGGCAAGAGAAGTCCAGGAAGGAGAAGGAACCAGATAGGCCGTCATGGAAAGACAAGCTCTTGCATAGGATGTACCACCAACATATTGAAGAAGTGGCTGACGTCAAGAAAACATACCAGAGGTTGGAAAAGGCTGGACTGAAAGACAGCAGGGAGGCACTAATAATGGCAGCACAAGAAAAGGCCCTAAAACACAAGATCAATAGAGGCTGGAGTCTACCACATCAGATGGAACCCCAGGTGCAGGCTGTGCAAAGAAGCCCCACAGACAGTGCAGCAAATCACAGCAGGGTGTGCGTTGCTGGCAGACAAGGTAAATGATGACATGTATGCCAGGTTGGACACTAAAGAAGGGGAAAAGGATCTATACAGGTTGGCCAGACAGAGGGATAGAGATGGGAAGGATGTGCAGCAGGTTAGGGTGATTAAGGATAGAGATGGAAATATGTTGACTGGTGCCAGTAGTGTGCTAGATAGATGGAAATAATACTTTGAGGAGTTAATGAATGAGGAAAATGAGAGAGAAGGGAGAGTAGAAGAGGCAAGTGTGGTGGACCAGGAAGTGGCAATGATGAGTAAGGGGGAAGTTAGAAAAGAGGATGAAAAATGGAAAGGCAGTTGGTCCTGATGACATTCCTGTGGAGGTATGGAAGCATCTAGGAGAGGGGCCTGTGGAGTTCTTGACCAGCTTGTTCAACAGAATTCTAGCGCGTGAGAAGATGCCTGACAAATGGAGGAAAAGTGTGCTGGTGCCTATTTTTAAGAACAAGGGTGATGTGCAGAGCTGTAGGAACTATAGAGGAATAAAGTTGATGAGCCACATAATCAAGTTATGGGAAAGAGTAGTAGAGGCTAGACTCAGGAAAAAAAGTGAGTATTTGTGAGCAACAGTTTCATGCCTAGAAAGAGTACCACAGATGCATTATTTGCCTTGAGGATGTTGATGGAAAAGTATAGAGAAGGTCAGAAGGAGCTACATTGTGTCTTTGTAGATCTAGAGAAAGCCTATGACAGAGTACCCAGAGAGGAACTGTGGTACTGCATGCGGAAGTCTGGAGTGGCAGAGAAGTATGTTAGAATAATACAGGACATGTACGAGGGCAGCAGAACAGTGGTGAGATGTGCGGTAGGTGTGACAGATCAGGGATCAGCCCTGAGCCCTTTCCTGTTTGCAGTGATGATGGATAGGCTGACATATGAGGTTAGACTGGAATCCCCGTGGACCATGATGTATGCAGATGACATTGTGATCTGCAGTGAAAGCAGGGAACAGGTGGAGGAACAGTTAGAAAGATGGAGGCATGCACTGGAAATCAGAGGAATGAGGATTAGCCGAAGTAAAACAGAATATATGTGCATGAATGTGAGGGGTGGTGGGGGTAGAGTGCGGCTACAGGGATAAGAGATAGCAAGGGTGGAGAGCTTTAAATAATTGGGGTCAACCGTCCAGAGCAATGGTGAGTGTGGTCAGGAAGTGAAGAAACGGGTCCAAGCAGGTTGGAACGGGTGGAGGAAGGTATAAGGTGTGTTGTGTGACAGAAGAGTCTCTGCTAGGATGAAGGGCAAAGTTTCAAAACAGTGGTGAGGCCAGCCATGATGTACAGATTAGAGACAGTGGCACTGAAGAGACAACAGAAAGCAGAGCTGGAGGTGACGGAAATGAAGATGTTGAGCTTCGCTCTCGGAGTGACCAGGTTGGATAAAATTAGAAATGAGCTCATCAGAGGGACAGCCAAGGTTATATGTTTTGGAGACAAAGTTAGAGATAGCAGACTTCGATGGTTTGGACACGTCCAGAGGAGAAATAGTGAGTATATTGGTAGAAGGATGATGAGATTGGAGCTGCCAGGCAAGAGAGCTAGAGGAAGACCAAAGAGAAGGTTGATGGATGTCGTGAAGGAAGACATGAGGGCAGTTGGTGAAATGAGCTAATCAGAGGGACAGCCAAGGTTCACCGAGGTGGTTAGAAAACTCCTCGGTGGCAAGGCCCCAGGGGTGGATGAGATTCGCCCGGAGTGCCTCAAGTCTCTGGATGTTGTGGGGCTGTCCTGGTTGACACGCCTCTGCAACATCGCATGGATATCGGGGACAGTGCCTCTGGATTGGCAGACTGGGGTCGTGGTGCCCCTTTTTAAGAAGGGAAACCGGAGGGTGTGTTCCAACTACATGGGGATCACACTCGTTCAGCCTCCCTGGTAAGGTCTATTCAGGGGTGCTGGAGAGGATGATCCGTCGGGAAGTCGAATCTCAGATTCAGGAGGAGCAGTGGGGTTTTCGTCCTGGCCGTAGAACAGTGGACCAGCTCTTCACCCTCGGCAGGGTCCTCGAGGGTGCATGAAAGTTCGCCCAACCTGTCTACATGTTTTTTGTGGACTTGAAGAAGGCTTTCGACTGTGTCCCTCGTCGACTCCTGTGGGGGGCGCTTGGGGAGTATGGGGTACCGAGCGGGCTTCCCTGCTGAGGCTGCTGCCCCCGTGACCCGACCTCGGATAAGCGGAAGACAATGGATGGATGGATGGCATTCACGGTATACCATTTATCCTGCTTATCTAAAATAGAGATACATATATTTTTAATATATTTCATTTAAATTTTTTTATTTTTGTCTTCTTCAAGGTGGTTCAGGTGAGCGGAGGTGCGGCACCTTAGCACCCTCTATTGATGAGTCACCACTGTGGCAGATGCAAAACATATTCTTTTTAAGGGTAGGATCCCTTGGTCGCACTTATACAGACAAGTGCTTTTCATTTACTGCTGAATTTATTGATCCTTGACAAACGATACAATCCGCCGTGAAAACTAGAGCAAAATACACATACAAACAATAATCATCATAACGATAATAAAGAAAATTTCGAATAATCTTATACAAAACTTTCTAACGGAAACAAAATAAATAAACCTCGTTGCTCTGGGCAAAACTCCCAAAAGGGAACCAAGCTTTTCTTCCTTTTGTCCATCTTGATTCTAATTCTCTTCTTCTTGTTTCTTTCTTTTAACTCATCCAGCTTCAAACGATAGTGTGGCAACCTACAGTACAAGTCCTGAGAAAGCCTTTGCATTTGAAGTGCAGGTATGTAGTAGAGTGGCTGATCCAGAACAGGGTTAGTTTGTCTTTGGAGGGATTTAACAATGCAGGGCATTTTTTTTCCAAGACCTCCATGTTGTTTTTTCAAAGCAGTCTAAAAAAGTGGGTATGTTACATAATCGCCTGTAGGAGACTAGGCACAACCAATCAATATGTTTAATACTGTAATCGATGGATCCAATTACATTGTCATGAGTTGTACTGATGGACTCACAAGGGAGGCAGTGCTTCAACAACCAGTTGGACCAAATACTAGATGCAAATGAAATCCTTATGCATTCAAATCTTTCATTGGCAGTTTCATTATCATTGCTTTCTAGTCTATCAACGTTAAGTTGACGAGGGCTCATTGGAGTCTTGTTATTTTTACACTGCCTAGAAAAGTTGCCATTTTTCAGCTTTTTTTCTGGATCGCTGTTTCGACACAGAATTGATTGATTTGAAAAATTTCTGGTTTCGCAGGTGGTACCAGATTCGCAACCACTGGCGGTTTCTGGAATGTGCGATATGTGTGGCCACACAGGGCGGCATGGCTGGGGGGTGGGGGAGGGGGGGGGGATGCAATGCGCACCAAGAGTTAAAAAAATAAAAACATTATACTTGAAATTATTTTCTGATTAGCTGATCAGACAGACAATTCAGCAATAAAATACAGTGGTACTTTGACAAACGCGTTTAGATTTGTTCTGTGACGGAACTCTAACGAAATTTACTATATCAAATCAGTTGTCCTAATTGAAATGGTATGAATCTGTTCAAGCCCCCCAAAATTCACCACATTTTTTGGTTTTTAAACAAGGAAAATAGCATTGTATTGCATAAAAATACTTAAAACAACATAATAAAAGAGAATGTAAAGCAATAAACTGTTTTTATGGTGCGTAATTACTGTATGTTGGGACAAGCCAAAAGTTACACCTGTAATATTTTATAGCCTTTAAGTAGCGTGACCTAGTGAGTGACATTGGGGTTGACCCAACTTGGCTGGATAGTCTTGTATGTGAGTGTCTGGGCATGAGTCTTGGCCTACTGCAACTCCTTGCAAGTGTTCACATCTCTTATTTGTGAGTGACGGTTCCGTTCCATAAATGGTTGAAAGCGCATTGGCAACTGTGGCTCTCATTGCCCACATGCAAGAGCATGACAGTGCCTGAATTGCTCCCTTTTTTTTTTTTACTTCTCAATTGGTGGCAGCTTACTTGTAAATCAAATTTGGCTCGCAACACCAGCAAAAAGTCCACCAGGCACAGCTCATAACTTAACAAATTCTTAAGTTGGAGCGCCCGTAAGTAGGGGTGAAATTAGTACTGGAGAATTTTGAGTACCTCAATAACAAAAATGTAACTGGGTTGTGACGTCATTATATCACCCAAGACCTCAGTTCATTTCATGATGTGTAATTGTCTGATGTTGAAAAAAAGTAATATTAGTTTTGAAATAATCTATCAAGTAAATATATTCATTTCTGTTGTTTCTGTGGAAGTAAAAAATAAAGTACATGCCAGAAGGGAAAAAACCCCAAAGTGCAACACTTGTCGCAATGTCAGTGTCATTTGCTTTTTTTCTATAAGCCTTTTTTTTATTATTTGGCGCCCAGCCCTAGTGTGAGTAATTCAAACACGTGAAGTGGTTGGGAATGCCAACAATGTAGCATAGTTTAGTAGTGGCTAACTTCTTTTTACACGGAAGATGTAGTCATTTAAGGTGTGAGTAATTATACCTCCAGTTACCGGGGAAAATTTGTAGCGTTCAAACACTACAGCAGACATCTCCATTTTTTGTAAATTTGGGAAAATTTTATTAAAAAAAATATATATTTCTGGTGTCTAGGTTAACGCTAATAGTTTTTATTTGAAGTTAATATAAATTAAGCAGGGCGGCACGATGGCCGACTGGTTAGCGCGTCAGCCTCACAGTTCTGAGGAGTCGGGTTCAATCCCCGGCCCCGCCTGTGTGGAGTTTGCATGTTCTCCCCGTGCCTGCGTGGGTTTTCTCCGGGCACTCCGGTTTCCTCCCACATCCCAAAAACATGCATTAATCGGAGACTCTAAATTGCCCGTAGGCATGACTGTGAGTGCTAATGGTTGTTTGTTTGTATGTGCCCTGCGATTGGCTGGCAACCAGTTCAGGGTGTACCCCGCCTCCTGCCCGATGACAGCTGGGATAAGCTCCAGCACCCCCGCGACTCTAGTGAGGAGAAGCGCCTCAGAAAATGGATGGATGGATGGATAAATTAAGCAATTCTGTATATGCCTAAACTACTTCTGCATTCCGCAAATCAGGTCAAAGCACTTCGCCTCATTAAGGAGAATTAGAAAGACAGACCGTTTCAAACCACATGTAGGTACTTTAAACGTCTACAATGTCTTTTTTTAAACACAAAATGTCACCACAGAGCCACCAAAGATGACAATAGACGGTGTTTGGACTTCGTTCACATTTACATGCAAGATATCATGTTTGTATAAATAAATGACATACATGTATTTAACTTTGTCCGACGACACCAGCCATTAAAGAAAACCTTTTTTAGCAAGTTCGGCTTCAAACAATCACGTCCTCAATCCTGTTTAGCAAAGCATACACAGGAAGTCGGCTATTCAATGCTTTGTGCTTATCACCTGACGTTCCGCATATAGCAGATTAAGCTAATTTGGAAAAAAAATCTTACTTTAATTGAAAATATGTCTGTGTAGATTCTAAATCGTCCAGCTCAGGGGTGTCAAACTCATTGTTGTCACCGGCCACATCGTAGTTATGACTTTCCTCGGTGGGCCGTTACAATTGTGAAGCCATATAAATGAAATATTACATCATATAATTACAAACACTATACACAACACGTTGATGAATAACCAGTTTTGAAATCAGAAGCCTATAAAAACATGTTTATCAACTATTACATTTCTTTTCAAAGGGGGATTGGTCTCAATGTTATTACACCAGAACACAATTAGCAATTTTTATTTGCTTTCGCGGGCCAGATAAAATGATGTGGTGGGCCAGATCTGGCCCCCGGGCCACCAGTTTGACACCAGTGTTCCAGCTCATGGCAATCGGTAAAGGTTGAATCAAGGCAAGTAGACTATTCGTGTTTGTTGTAGACGTTTCACCTTGAATCCAAAATGCTTCTTCAGTTCTCAGATTTAAGTGTCGAGTCTCTCCATTTATGCCTCGGTGGGTGTGTTCCTTGGGGGTTGTCAATAATAGGTTGTGAAACGACTGTGCTGCATACTAATCTGTTGTTCACACATCTAGTTGCAAAACAGGGCCACTGTTCCCATTGAATGAGGTTATCATTGGAAGGAGAGATGTCAGGACGTTGTTATATGGAGGCAATAGGTGATGTCTCAAGAAGGATGATGAGGATCGTGCTGCCAGGCAAGAGAGCGAGAGGAAGACCAAAGAGAAGGTTGATGGATGTCGTGAGGGAAGACATGAGGGCAGTTGGTGTTCGAGAGGAGGATGCAGGAGATAGGCTTACATGGAAAAGGATGACGCGCTGTGGCGACCTCTAAAGGGACAAGCTGAAAGGAAAAGAAGAAGTTTTCAAAGGAATGTCCATTCATCTTGAGATGCAAATGAACCGTTGATTCTGGACCTGAAGAAGCCAACCGTTGATGCTGCGCCATGCTTCTGTGAAGCGGTTGCTTCGTCTCTCCGATGTAGACGCTGTTGCACTCCTCACTGGATTGCACTGCGTAAATGACATTGCTGAGTTTGTGTCTCTGGATTTTGTCCTGGGGAACCAGCTTTTGTCTAAGGGTGTTAGTAGGTTTGAAATGTATTGTTAAATTGTTTGGAGAAGATCCTTCTGAGTTTCTCTGATAAACCAGTCATGTAGGGCACCAAGGAACACACCCACTTAGGTTTTGGGAGACTCCACACCTAAATGTGTAGAACTGAGGAAGCTTTTTCGATTAAAGGTGAAACACCTTCAATAAACAAGAACAGTCCAGCTGCATTGATTTAACCTTTGTGGATTACCTTTATTTATTTATTAAGTCTTTCAAAGTGGTCTTCGATGCCATTTCATTGCAAAACCAGACAACACCAAGAAGATAATTTTGTTCAAAAACAGACCAGTCCAACATTTCCCCACAAATATAAAATTACAAAGTACAGTTTCATGAAGGCAACAGTTGAAACATGGATAATTTCAATTTACACTATTTCCTATGGCAATAAACTTGTCATAATCAGTAAAAGGTGGTTGAATCCCATTTTGGAACTTATTGTGTTCAACCTTAGACAATTCATTGTATTTCTAATAATTATGGTTGTTTATGCCTTTATACATATACCTATACCTATACCTAAGAAGCAAATATATAGCGTCAAGCAAAAGACTCCATAACCAGCTAAGGAGCACAGCATGTAAAGAATGTCTCGGGAGAGCAACACATAGCTTACTGGATGTCAGGTTGGACAAACGCACCACTTCACGTGACTGCTAATGATGCTCGCTGTCCACTTGATGTGCAAATGAGCATACAAATCTGCCGCGGCAACAGTAACGCGCCAATACAGCTTGTTCTGTCGGGGGCCCGAGAGGCACAAACACATAGCATACGCCACTTGATGTTCTGTACTGTTTGTTATTGCCAATATGCCCCTCGAAGAAGAGCAAAAAGCAACATGTGGCGCTCTTTCAACACTTTCCAATTTTCACAACCTGTTTGGCAATCACAAGTCATTTTTCTGCTCTCTTCGAGATAACTATAATAAATTCACTTGCTAAAGCAGCTGAGCCCTGTTGTTGACGGAAAATGATATTCATAGGGGAGATGCTGCTCCACAGATATTCTCTCGACCAAGGGTGGGCAACCTACAGCTTGTGGGCTATCTGCAGCCCACAAGCTAATTTATAGTGTTATTGTATTTTGAGAAAAAGGAAAATTGCGACTGCAGGCTGAAGGTTGTACAGTAAACCTTTGAAGGTTACATCCACCATAATAAAATGACACAAGGAAATGAAGCTAAAGAAATAAAGATGGATTAGTAGTAGCATAAGGTTAGCATTTTGGTCAACGAGCTAAGAAAAACATACCATTATTACATGGATAATAATAATTCAAGTAGCTTAGAATGGAGGAGACAAACATGTATTTGTTGTTTTTTGACCGATTTTATTGACTGTGCGGACGACTGCATAGCTTTATTCACAGCCTGCATTTATCTGTCATTTTGAACACTGGTTTCACAAAGGGAAATAAAGCTATACAAATCAAGATGGAAGCTAACGCATGACAGATGTCGAATGACTGAAGATTTTTGTAGTTGACTGTAATGTGATAAAAGTCGAGTCGAACTCGATTAATCGATGACGTGATTATTTCTTCAGCACAGTACAGACAACCTTTTCTGCACCATGGACCGGTTTCACATAAAGTCACAATTAAATTTTCATAGAAACAAATACAAACAAATGATTAAAAATACAACTCACTGTGACGCTTAATGTAGTTCCTGTCATTAGTGGAAACTGTGCGCAGGTTTTTTTCTTCAACAAACGATTCCATAGCATTGCGTGTTGTCAGATGGCACATCATAGCCAGGCTCCAAAAAATTAAGCATTTCTCTGTTCACTCTTTCTATTTCACTTGAGCTTTTATTATATTTGAAGATAGACTTGAATATTTTGCAAGTGACAAGATATTTCCGCACGCTTATGTACTGGTAGCATAGCACAGCCATATGCCGTACTGCGACAAGTGTCATTATATTGGTTGTGATATCTCGTTATCACACAGTTGTTGCCCGCACATTATTGGACATAACATTTTGGCAATAAAGATGAAGCTTCACCTTACACTGCTGCCATTGTGCCACACAGCCAGTCCTGTGATCCCACTCGTATGAATATTAAGTCTTGTGATGATTGAAATAGCCAAAGCTAGTGAGGCTAACCACAATGACCATAGATAATTTTACACTTGAGACTGACTATGTGAGTCCCAGGATGCACATGTCTGGGAACAATGAGTCCCAGCCCCAACTCCATTCTAAAATCAAAGCCTCGGAGGAACTGAATACTCTCCTTCAAGCTCAGGTCCTCTACCAGAGGCCTGGGAGCTTGATGGTTCTGCGGAGGATCTTAGCTGTTCCCAGTTTTGTGCTCTTCTGAAGATGTTGTTCCTGGTATCTGCTGGAGCCATCCTCTCAGCTTGTGGGTTACTGCCCCCAGTGCCCCGATTGCTACGGGCACCACTATTGCCTTTACCATCCACATTTTCTCTAGTTCTTCCTTCAGTCCTTGGTATTTCTCCAGCTTTTCATGTTTTTTTTGGATGTTGCTATCACTCAGGATTGCTACAAATATCACGACTGTTGTCTTCTGATTTGTATCCACCACCACTATATCAGGCTGGTTGGCCGCCACTAATTTGTCAGTGTGGATCTGGAAGTCTCACAGGACCTTGGCCTGGTTGTTCTCAACCACCTTGGGTAGTGTCTGCCATCTTGATTATGGGACCTTGAGTCCATATTTGGTACACTATTCCTGCTACCTGGTTATGCCGCTCGATGTGTTCCTTGCCTGCATCTTACATCCTGCTGTGATGTGCTGCACTGTCTCTGGGGCTTCTTTTCACGGCCTGGATCTGGGGTTCTGTCTAATATGGTATGCCCCGGCCTCTGTTGATCTTGTGTTTAGGGCTTGTTCTTGTGCTGCCACGATTAGTGCCAACATGCTGTCTTTCAGTCCAGCCTTGTCCAGCCATTGGTATATTTTCTCAATGTTAGTCACTTCTTCAGTTTGTCAGTGGGAGATGCCATGTAGAGGCTTGTCTTGCCATGACAGCCAATCTGGCTCCTTCCCCTTACTGGGCTTCTGTTGCCTGAGGCATTCATTTAGTAGTTCATCCTTGCAGGCCATCTTCTTGATGTATTCTTGGAGACCTGTTGTTTTCACCTTGACAGTGCCTTTGACGTTTGCTAGTTTCCCCCGTTCCTGTCTCTGTAGAGCATCAGTTTGCTGGACATGGGGTGGAACCGTCCCCACATTATTAGGAGCTTTCTTGTCTTGATGTCGGTGGCTTGTATCTCTTCCAGGGGCCAGGGTATTATGCCAGCTGGGTATTTGATTGCTGGCAGGGCATAGGTGTTCATGGCGTGGATTCTTATTCTCGCCATTCAGCTGACTATTCAGGATCTGCCTTACCCTATTTAGGTATTTGGCTATGGCTGTCCTTTGAGCTGCCTCCTCATGGTTGCCATTTGCCTGTGGTATTCCAAGGTATTTGTAGCTGTCCTGAACATCTGTTATGCTGCCCTCAGGTAGTTCGATCCTTTTGGTTGTGATAATCGTCCCTCATCCAGATATCAATCACCCGCACTTATCTAGTCCGAATGACTTTCCCATGTCATAGCTGTATAGCCTTGTGAGGTGAATCAGGGAGTCAATGTCATGCCCGTTGTTGACATACAGCTTGATGTCATCCTTGTAGAGGAGATGGTTGATCATTGTTCCACTTCTGAACCGATACCCGAAACCATTCTTGGTTATGATCTGACTGAGGGAGTTCAGCTCTATGCAGAATAGCAGTGGGGACAGAGCATCTCCTTGGAATATGCCACATTTGATCTCCACCTGTGCAACTAGTAGGCTTTGATATGGCTTCTAGAGTTGTCTTCCGCAGCCTCACTGAGTTACTGATTAACCTTCTTACAATCCTGTGAATCTTATACAGTTCCAGGCACTCCAGTATCCATGTGTGTGGCATCAAGTCGTAGGCTTTCTCGTAGTCTATCCAGGCAGTGCACAGGTTGGTACTTCTGGTTTTACAGTCTTGGGTGATTGCCCTGTCGACCAGTAGGTGGTGTTCCCCTAGTGTTATTACCAATAACATTATTACCAATGCATTTTTGTGCTCTGGTCCTGTATTGATGGATATGCCTACTCATTTTAGCTGCAATGATGCCTGGTAGGCGTTTCCATGTGGTGCTGAGGTAGGTTAAAGGCGGGTACTTTGATGGTGTCCTTCCCTTCTGGGGGTCCTTCATGATGAGGACTGTCTGAGCTTTGGTTAGCCCTTCTGGGTGGCTCCCCAATGTTAGAAGCTGGTTCATTTGTGCTGTCAGGCGTTCATGGTGCTCAGTTAGCATCTTTAGCCAGTAGGTATGAATCATGTAGGGCCCTGGTGCTGTCCAGCTCTTCATCTTAGACACTCTTGCTTGGATACCTACAATTCTATTACAACATGCTGGCAATTTCTTTGACTTGAGTTTGTTGCCACATTTCTGTGGGGTCAATTATACATTACTCGTGCACTCACTGTAGTAGTCTCACCACGCTGCACTATTTGCATATCTGTTGTTGACCAATACTGGCCACTCATGCCAGAGTAGCATCTGCTCCATTTGCACACTGATTGAGGAGTATCTGCAACATTTGCACAATCAACATTGTCCCAGATTATTGCACTACTCGCTTGAAGTCTTGGTGACCTTTGCACAATGGTCATTGCACCGGACTATTGCAATATTAGTCTTTCGAACTGCTCTAACTGCTAGAGGACTCTGCATCTTTTTTCACAATTGTCAAAAAATAAAATAAATAAATGTACCGGCATTACCAGATAACTAGCAACCCTTTATTGCTCAGTGACTGTTTTTTGTCAATATCTTTATGTCTCAAAAGTGTTCTCTGTCAATTGACTGTCTGTTGTCGTACTAGAACTACCGGAGACAAATTCATTGTGTGTTTTTTGGACATACTTGGCAAATAAAGATGATTCTGATATCTGCCACTGTTATGACTACTGGTTCTTGTTCTGGGAGGTTGCTGTGCTCTGCTTGTAAGTCTGCCAGCCATTGGGCGTTGGTATTGTGTGATGCCTCCTTCTACCGGATACTCTTCCAGTATTGCTCTGGCTCAGCCTTGGGTGGGTCTGTTTCAGTCTTGCTACCTTGCCACTGAGAGTATACCTCAGCTGGAATGTTGGACAACATCGTTTATTCTCCTGGCCTCTACCTCTCTCAGGTAGCTAAGGGTGTGAGTCTTTGCTTGGCAGTCTCAAGTGCCTCGGCTGTGAACAGCTGCTGTATTTCTTGGGCAGTTCTTTCTTAAGTTTCACACCTTTGCTTTGCTCTGTTAGGAAACAAATTTCTCTCTCTCTTATTTTTGCCTCAAGCCTTCTCTTCCATGGGGGTTGCCCTTGCTTCTTGCCGTTGTTTATCTCACAACCAATCATCTCTAGGATAACTGATACCACTGCATATATCAGCCGATTGGTCTTAGTTCTGTTCTTGGTAGGGATGCTTAACAGCGCTGTGCTGATGTCATCCAGTAGGGATTCTGATGGTACTTCTTTCTTTAGCCTTGGCAAGCAGGAGGTAGCTGAATTCCCCCAGCACTCCATGTTCCTCTCTCTTAGCTCTGCTCTATTATTGAGCTGCTCTGTTTTATATATATATATATATATATATATATATAAAATAGATTTTCTGTGTGTATACAGTGGGTATGGAAAGTATTCAGACCCGCTTAAATTTTTCACTCTTTGTTGTATTGCAGCCATTTGCTAAAATCATTTAAGTTCATTTTTTCATCATTAATGTACACACAGCACCCCATATTGACAGAAAAAACTGAACTTTTGAAATTTTTGCAGATTTATTAAAACAGAAAAACTGAAATATCACACAGCCATAAGTATTCAGACCCTTTGCTCAGTATTTAGTAGAAGCACCCTTTTGAGCTAATAAAGCCATGAGTCTTTTTGGGAATGATGCGACAAGTTATTCACACCTGGATTTGGGGATCCTCTGCCATTCCTCCTTGCAGATCCTCTCCAGTTCTGTCAGGTTGGATGGTGAACGTTGGTGGACAGCGATTTTTAGGTCTCTCCAGAGATGCTCAGTTGGGGTTAAGTCAGGGCTCTGGCTGGGCCATTCAAGAACAGTCATGGAGTTGTTCTGAAGCCAGTCCTTTGTTATTTTAGCTGTGTGCTTAGGGTCATTGTCTTGTTGGAAGGTGAACATTCGGCCCAGTCTGAGGTCCTGAGCACTCTGGAGAAGGTTTTCGTCCAGGATATCCCTGTATTGGACAGGTGATGAGCAGTGCCTGGTTTGCTCCACACATACCGCTTAGAATTAAGGCCAAAAGGTTCTATCTTGGTCTCATCAGACCAGAGAATTTTATTTCACACCATCATAGAGTCTTTCAGGTGTGTTTTTTTTTAAATAGCAAACTCTATGCCGGCCTTCATGTGTCTTGCACTAAGGAGAGGCTTCCGTCGGGCCACTCTGCGAAAAAGCCTCGACTGGTGGAGGGCTGCAGTGATGGTATTTTTTTTTTTTTTTTTTTCGAGAACTTTCTCCCATCTCCTGACTTCATCTCTGGAGCTCAGCCACAGTGATCTTTCGGTTCTTCTTTACCTCTCTCACCAAGGCTCTTCTCCCCTGATTGCTCAGTTTGACGGGCAGCTATAGGAAAGGTTCTGGTCATCCCAACTGGCTTCCATTTAAGGATTATGGAGGCCACTGTGCTCTTAGGAACCTTAAGTGCAGCAGAATTTGTATTGTAACCTTGGCAAGATCTGTGCCTTCAAGCTCTTCAGGCAGTTCCTTTGACCTCATGATTCTCATTTGCTCTGACATGCACTGTGAGCTGTAAGGTCTTATATAGACAGGGGTGTGGCTTTCCTAATCAATTCCAATCAGTATAATCAAGCACAGCTGAACTCCAATGAAGGTGTAGAACCATCTTAAGGATGATCAGATGAAATGGACAGCGCCTTAGTTAAATATGAGTGTCAATGCAAAGGGTCTGAGTACTTATGGCTGTGTGATATTTCAGTTTTTCTTTTTTAATGAATCTGCAAAAATTTCAACAATTCTGTTTTTTTCTGTTACTATGGGGTGCTGTGTGTACATTAATGAGGGAAAAAATGAACTTAAATGATTTTAGCAAATGGCTGCAATATGAGGATGGAGCTGCCAGGCAAGAGAGCTAGAGGAAGACCAAAGAGGAAGGTTGATGGATGTCGTGAGGGAAGACATGAGGGCAGTTGGTGTTCGAGAGGAGGATGCAGGACTTACATGGAAAAGGATGACGCGCTGTGGGGACTACTAAAGGGACAAGCCGAAAGGAAAAGAAGAAGCTGCAATATAACAAAGCGTGAAAAATCTAAGGGGGTATGAATACTTTCCATACTCATAGAGTCCATTGAGGATGTACTGTAGCTCTATGCTTCCTCTGATGACTTGAACATTACATTTTGCTTTACCTGCAGCTGTCCACGTTCTCTGCCTCATTATGAAAGGTTAATGGAATAACCAGACCTCCTCACACGCTTTGCGCCTGCTCAGCAGTACACCATAACACGTTTCCACCTCTCTTTCTCCATGTATGGCTTTTTACTACTAATATTTTATCTCTTGCACTGTCATCACGCCCATGTTTATTCAAAGTCATGGTGCGCTTCATGTTCACGTGCCAGCCTTAAACTAGGCTACAGCTGCTGCATGCATTTTTCATGAACGCGATGTCTGCTCAAGCTTCACCATAGCCTATAGACACACTCATGTGCCTTTTAATTAGAGTGGAAATGACAGAACAATTATTCATCCAGCTGACCGAAAGGAATAAAAGAAGCTAAAAAGGACCACAAAACAGATTTTTTTTTCCTTTCACCCTTGTCTGGCAGATATGAAAGTGACAGTATTTAATGACATCCATTCGAATGCCGCTCACGATGACACCAAGAGTCGAACCGCAAAAAAAAAAAGGAATAAAATACGGCCTGTCATTTGCAACATGGGCAGCAGGTTCAATACAAATTCTCCCTTCTGAAGGCTGTAAACACTTTTTAGAGGGCAAAGTGGTCCTCATCCAAAGGTCAGCGTCCATCCCTGCTGTTTTAATTAAATTACAGGCAAGTCATGAAAGGGAGGATTCATCGCGAGCATACATTTACTGCTGCCTTAATGGAGCGAGCTCAGCTGGTCGTCCCCTCCATTCAGGTTACAAAGTGGCTCATCTCGTGTTGATTACTGCCCTTGTCTCACCGAACACCATCTCCATTTCCATCAAATCAGTCATGACAAAAAAAAAAGGTGTCATAGGGAGGATAAATATGAAGAAGAGACAGAGTTTCCCTAACTTTTGTAGCTCAAATTGAAATTTGATTCCCCCTCCAGGATCCTAACTCACCAAAACGTATGATGTTTTGCCAAAAATTTGACATATACTGGCACGATCTAACTGTACAGAACACAAAAGACAAACTATGAAATTGTTTGCCAACCGAGTAAAAAGTAACCCATTTTTAGCTCCTAACCTAAGTTTGGGAAACAAGGAGTACAAACATATAACATAATAATAATAATAATAATAATAATAATAATAATTTGTATACATTTATTTTTATTTAAAATCCATGTTCTTCTTTCTCAGTTGCTGTTAAAAAAATAATTATGTGGTATAGTATTGCTGTTGTTCTGGCAGAATACTACTACATTTCTATAAATTATATTTAACAAGCGGCACGGTGCACAACTGTTTAGCACATCCGCCTCACAGTTCAGAGGTCTTGGGTTCAAATGCGGGCTGCGGCCTTCTCCCTGTGCCTGTGTGGGTTTTCTCCAGATACTCCGGTAGGCTAATTGCATTGTAGGTTTATTGAAGACTCCAATTTGTGTGTAGGTGTGGATGTGAGTATGATTGGTTCTTTGTCTACGGTATATGTGCGTTGCAATTCAGGGTGTATCCCACCTCTTTCTCAATGTCAGCTGGGGTAGGTTCCAGCACACCAGCGACACTAGTGAGGATAAGTGGTACAGAGTAGGGATGTCCCAATCACATTTTTTTGCACCCGAGTCTTTAATTTTATGTATCTGTTGATACAGATACAGAGATACCTGATTAAGGAGCAAACTTTTCTGTTTCATGTAACATTGTCCCCATAATGGCACTTTAGTACAAGGTCACTGTGATAATTTTTTCCCCCTGGATAAACAAATTAGCATCAGCAATAGATTCTGAGTTGATTTAATGCGCAAGGTTTTATTTTGTATTTTTAAATGCAGGCGCTGTATACAGTATATCTTAATCATTCAAGGTTAGCTACTGTAGGCAGAAAGTGTTTAGCACACACACACACACACACACACACGCACACACACACACACACACACTAGTATATTTATTCGACTATCAAAACTCAACTTTTAATATTTAAAAGAACAATCCAAAAATAAATTAGTAACAAGTAAAATAATTATTAAAAATAGAAATATTTTTGGGACTTGGGGACTGACCTGTTCCTGCTGTGCCCGCCTTGGCCTCTTAAGGGCAGTGTGGTGCAATGCATGCACGGAGCTCCACGTTTGGAGGACAAAAGAATAGAAGAACGTTGCGATTAACTCGTTTTTCACAGATTAGGAAGAATGTATCCCTGTGAGTATTGTTATATTACCTGTATGTATGTGTTACTACGGAGTTTGCATATAAGTATTCGTTATTTTAAGGTAAATCCAAGCCGTGATCCAATGCTAATTCTAGCTAGCCCGTCAATGCTGTTTTCAACTGACTGTTAGCATTAAGCTGGCGATTTCTAAAACGATCATGTGTGTCTTGTATTTAAATATGCTATGTGTGTAGTTATTTTTGTTGCCTGTATAATTTAACAGTGCACTACACCTGGGGTGTCATTGAACAGTTTAAAGCATGCTCAGGGAGGGAAGAGGCTATGTTTGTGACACACACGCGAACACAAACACAAAGTCACTTATACTGGTACTAAAAATACCCCGGAATGTGACATCATTTAATATAAAACAAAGTTATTACTGTTCCATTTGGTACCTTTTGGGTTATTTTGTCACTTTGTGACATTTAAAATGTCAGGAAATGAATAAAACCGATCTTTTCCACCCGATCACGATCAGCTGAAAATCACGTGATCGGAATGGGACATCCCTAGTACAGACAGAGGATCTAGATGGATGGATATAGCTCACAAAAAAATGAGCATTCAGATATCATAAGACTAATGAGCAGGATCTTTGCCTGACTGAAAAATATTACATTTGAAACATACCATTTCCACATTTAAATCCTTGTTTCCTTCTCATGGCATACAAGAGAAAACATAAATTTCTAATAAAACAATCTAATAAAAAAAAGTGATAACTGAAATTTTCTCTGATTTAAAATGTATATATGTATGTATGTATTTATAAAGCCTTCTTAGGGATAACAAGAAAAACATGAGCGAAATCTGACTGAAAAAAAACTGCAGTCTTATTAAAAAAAAATCATGTTTAGTTAATTAATATTAAATAATTTATAACCCTTTGTACTTATGGCATACAACAGAAAGTTAAAAAGAAAGGTTAAAAATAGCATTCTGATAAGTCTAATAAACCTGATGTCTCCCTGATTTAAATTTTTAAAATGAAGTTATTTTAAAAATATTTTTCATTGGCTATTCCTCGCCAAAAACAGGGTGTCTGTCTTACATCTAATCTTCCAAAATAAAGGCTCTTATTATCCTTTAAAAATAACAAATAATCCCTAAATCCGCTGTTCAAAGATCTTAAAAATTATGTCTTAAATGACCTAACCTTAGCCCTAACCCTAAGCAACATTACTACATTTTCTTTGAAGAACCTTATAAAGATTTGAATGAGTTTGTAATTACTTATTTCAGACTTAATGAACTTCATATGAAACATAGTCTTTCTAATTATTGTGAGAAAACACTGAGTCCATATAGCTCTCTCCTACTGGTCATATTTAGTAAATGAGTGGTCCTCAAACATCTAAAATTTGACTTCCTTAAAGCTCCAGATAGCATGTCATAACACCAGCTAAAATCTCTTGTGGACAATTAAACTGTGGAGGAGGATGCCTAAAAAAATGGAATGTTAAAAATGGTGATTAGCCACCCTCTGGTGGAGAGTCATTTCATTTTTTTTAATAAAGGTCAATACAGTACTTATCCATTCTTCTCTTTAAATGCTCTCACCATTCTGAAGTTACCCATAGTTTTGTCACTGTCGTGAATCACGTAGTGAGTAATTTGATTTGAGTCTGACACTGGAACAAGCTTTGTTTATACATCCTGAAAGCTTTAATAGTAAGAATGCATGCGTGTCATATCCAACAACAAAAAATGGCAAAAAGGTACACAGTAGCACAGTCTCGTACAAACGTTTTGGGGTTGCCACGACGTTGTTAACATATGACATTAAGTATTCAACAAATGCTGTCTTGCACACACAGGCACATTATGCAAATAAATTACGACATTATTATACTCTGTTGCTTTAAATGTGGGCCCTTGTTGCAACATGCGTACAACACAATGCAAGTCAGCAGCATGCATCTAGTAGTTGAAATACACATGCTCATAAACACATAACATGCAAAAGGACTCATGCAAGCAAGTCACCTCTGGCTTGCACGAAATACCATCAACAAATAGATACAGGCTGTTAGAAAGCACTATCTCGATCAGGGTTCTTGCAAATAATGAAATAATATCAGTTGCATGCATCATGATACATCTATTATCCAGACGTGGCCTTCCATAAATGTGTGGAAGCAAGCTTTATGAGTTGTCCTGCATACGCAATGTACCCCACCAGTTCTGCTAGCTCAGTTGCTTCATCTTTCGATAAAAAGAAACCGCCATCAAAATGGCTGTCACGTCTATCACAACGAGGATGGCCACGGCGATCCCCAGACCCACGGACGTGCCCTTGCCGTCGGGTTGGCCATCGCCAGAATGGGCTGTGCACATAAAATGGAACGTGTTACTTCACATAGACACACTCGCCGCACATAGGAAATTGCGGAATTTGACCATGAAAAAAGTATTTTAAATGTTCGCACAGCGATGGGATCAGGGAAAATATACTTACCCTCGTCTTTTGATTGAGTGGCTGCTAAGAAGATAGGGAGAGTATTTCAATATGAGGGATGAACATTTGAATAGTTGCTGTACGATAACAACCATGTATGTCAAGTTTACCTTTTTTTCATAGGCGCTAAAAAAAACAAATTAAAGCAAAGTTTTTCTTATGAACCCATCACAAACAATGGCGGTTTCAGCACCATGCAGCTATACTTTCCCAATCATCAGGTTGGAAGCTTTAAAATCTTTATCTTCCTGTTATGATCGTTTCTCAGCAACAGCAATCCTCCTAGGTTCTGGGTCAATTTGACGTATTGTGGATTAGTACTAGTTAATTACTAACCATTTCAATCAATATTTAGTGCAGTGATGTTTTGTACCTCTCACTGATCCGGCTTCCGTCAGGATAATTCACTAATTTTTCATTAACAGCAAATGCTAAAATATTTTTTCATGTACATTGACCTACATATTGTATAAAAACTAGCAAGCATTTACCCCATGTGAGAGGATGTGGTTGTCTTCTTTCTTTAAAGAGGCATTTCAACGATCAAGTTTTTTAAACAAAAACAAGCCTACTAAAATGTTTTAGTTTCACTATTTTCATTCGTTATTGTCTAAAAAAAACCATCCAGACTTTCAATGCAAGTGAAAATGACACCGCAGAACACATAATAATTCAGTGAGGAAATGTCATCACCTCCTGCACCTGAAGTGTCAGGCTGACATGACCAAAATCTGGCTGAAAATCTAAAACAAGGCTAAAATTAAGTCTACTACTTTGGAGGAAATGTTGTCTGCAGACATAATTTTATAAGTCCAGAACCATGGAATAAGTGCCAATGTTCACAGCATTAGCGAGGTCCTTTAAAGCCAAGGTCTTGTTCTTGGCTTGGTCTTAACTCCTCAAAGTCTTGGTCTCGATTTTCTTGACTACAATACCACTTTAGACTTAGGACATTATCGGCTAACTTAATTAAAAGACAGAAGAATGCATAGTATGTAGTAGGAAGGTATCTTCTTCACCCGGAGAATGACTCTTTAAAATAATCATAAAAGAGAAGATTGTGATGTGTTTTATTTTTTTAGACTTACGAGACAAATAGATTAAAGAAGGTGGAGTTGGTGGGCTGTGGGGACACTGAGGCGTAGCACCGGTCCAGAAGCACAAAGTACCTGTGGAGAAACAATGAGGTCCCCAGCACCGAGTCAGACTCCAGGTCACAGGCGGAATCCTCAAATTTACAAGCTATCAAGAGCCATGTGGTTGCAGACAAGAGAAGACAAAGGCAAAGCACCCAGGAAGTATCCGATACCTGCATTTATCAAACCACCTGATCAATAAAACTACACTCTGCAGAACATTTGAATGACGAAGGGTTTGATCAACACAGGCCCTGGTCCCAACCAGAATGCTAAAGGTTCTTACTGCGACATCAGGTTGGATGCAACCACTTCCACATAGATCTTTTTTATCAACTCAATGCCCTCCTGTGGCATGATATGCCTGTTCCTGGTCCACTTGTGGTCTGAAGAGTAATTCATTGGAAACAGGACTTTTTAAATCGACCCTAACCTAGAGCTCTCGTTCTTTTAGCTCGTGCACCATGCACTTACTAAGAAGTTACTCCCGCAGTCGTTTCCCTCTCGTATGGGGAAGCTGAATCTGACCACGGGGGGTGCCACCAACTCATCCAGGCTACCCTGACAGTCTGAATTGCTCACAATGTGGTTGAGGATCAGTAAACTAGCATTGTAGCCAGTGTAGACCACAAGGCATACTTGGATAGCGAGGTCAATGGCGGAGGTGTCGCACACCACTTTAATATCAGTGTATTCTGATGGTGACAAGATAAAAAGGCACTGATTGTATTTGATTGTATTAAGATAGTGCTCATGATTGTTCGTAGAGATGGTCACAATAATTGATTGAGTGTTAGGAATTCTGTTGTGTGGTATTGCTTGTTCATTAATCATGTATGCTACAACCTGCAGAGGCGCTGTTGATTCAGTGACATACAATATTTTGAGGTTGCAAATAGCGCATAATGAAAAATACTTTTTCATTTGATTCTTTTATGTTACATATTTTTCATACAATTATTTACTACTGCATTAGTGTAGGTTAGTGATGGACTATGTTGCGTTCCAAAAATTACGATTATGTCACCAATGTAAAAACAGAACCCCATTGTAAATCAAGGAGCACCAGTAGTTTGCTGTCTAAAGAAGTGTGACATGACGTAAGATATGGAAAGCTGAGTTACCTCCAAAAGCATCTCTGCTGTGGCATTACAGTTCTTAGAGTTGATCAAAAGAATTGTACCCAAGAGCCTTAATTATTATTAATAGAGAACTTTAGTCAACTTTAGGACATCAGAATATAAACATAGAAATTGAATCGAACAGTGAACTTGATTTTAACAATACAGTTTCAGCTGCAAATATCTATCAGCCCATTTGTCAACATGTAGTGGATCAATATGTGAAGTCAGTACAGCATCCCTGAAGGTGTGCATCTAAACTAAAAGCAATGCATGCCCGCTCAAGGTTGAAGGCAACCTCACCTGGTCATCTGGCGTAAGATCCGCAGTTAGATAGGCTGAGGGTCTTTCGGCCCGCAATCCACAGTGAGGTCAGGATGAGGAAGCTGTTCAAAGCCATCTCCCACCGCTCAGCCTCTGTGTGAGAAAGATGAGGGAGAAACACAAATGTCACTTCAGAAAGAGATCAATCCAGCAAAGGCATCTCAGATTAGGGTGCAAGATCCATTTGCGGAAAGTGTGTAGGGATCTAACCTACCTCTGTCTCTTTGCCTTGTTTGGGAGGTGAGCATGCGATGGAGTTGGTTTTATACGTAGTGACCTGACTACTGTTTTGAGGACTGTTTTTGGATTGGACAAGAAATGGGTCAATAACACATTAGCGGGGTTTTGGCGTGAACAGTTAGGTTTTTGTCACATTGAGGCTCTGTGGTGGTCTCCTGGAGGCAAATGATGAAACCCAACACAGGACCGCTTTAACAATGAGCATAAGGTTCTTTTGAATGCATGCTTGCTTTAGTTACTAATGTGAAATTTAATCAAGGAAGGTATGTATGCTGACTATTCAACCGGGACACAAAGGAGAGAAGAGGGCCTGTTGTCTTCTAATGTGTTTGATGACATTTAATGTGGCTGGATGACAGCTTTTTGCGTGGTACATTGAATCAGAGTTCTTTTGAAGCTCAGTTCGTGGAGAACATGAACAGTTCATTTTCTGTACAATGAGTGTGTACAAATTCAAGATCAGTGCAAGAGAGTGAGCAATAGTAACGTAAGCTGATCTTGTCAGCTGAGCCACCTGACAAGGGAAAGCTCGGATCTGGGTCAAGATGAAGGATGGGCGTTTCCGTCAGCATCCAAGCCATGACGTGATGATGTGGCTCCATGCGAGTCTTCTTCGTTCTTCTTCCCCGTGCCCACTTTTGGGAGAAAATTTTAGTAACCCGAGGCAAGGGTGACCACAGTATTCGCTCCACTTGTTCCTTCTTTTCTTGGGTTTGATTGAGACATGCTCATATCATAGCTGTTGAAAGTCTGGATTACAGTAGAGTGCAGCCAGTCATGCACGTGAGGTCCAGACTTTTATTATACGGGTCTTTGCAAAGGAAAATCAATCTGGTGAAAATTGGAAAGTTAAGTCCAGCAATCATCAAGGGCAGGAGTATTCTGTATTGTAGCCATTTGAGAAAAGTCTAACAAATTGAGAAAAATCATAAATTCACATTAAATCCCATAAAGTAATTGCTGAAAACTCAAATATTAAAGAAAATTTGCTTTGTTTTGAGCTTCTTATTGTGGGGAATGGGTAGGAAATGTGTACCTTTGGTCAAACACTTAAATAATGAACATTAACGGAACGTAATTATTTGTATGTTTAAATAGTTACGGTAATAACTGCTTGGTATGAAAATATTAATTGAAATACATTAAAGAGTTAAGAGTTGATATAAAAAGTCTACAAAATCTTCCAAATACATGTGGGAAAATATGTTAACTTTTTTACCATAATTCCAAGCGGTTCAAACACGACACTACTCACCACCAGAAAAACAGCATACCTACAGTGAAGCATATTGGAGACATCATGACACCTTGGGGTTGTTTTTCTTCATCTGGAATTGGGGCCTTAGTCAAGGTGGAGGGAATTCTGAACATTTTGAAATGCAAGTCAATGTGAACACAAAACCTTTTTGGTTTTGCAAGAAAGCTAAAATGTTGTTAGGAAAACCCTACTAGAACACAAAGCCACATCCCCAGTTGTACACACTTGTGCAACCACATTATCTCCGTTGTTTATTCTTACTTTCCCTCTCAAAAATATTAATCCATCCATCCATTTTCTACTGCTTATCCAAGGTCGGGTCACGGGGGCAGTAGCTTTAGCAAGGACGCCCAGACTTCCCTCTCCCCAGCCACTTTATCCAGCTGTTCCGGGGGGATCCCAAGGCATTTCCAGGCCAGCCGAGAGACGTAGTCTCTCCAGCGTGTCCTGGGTTGTCCCCGGGGTCTCCTCCCGGTGGGACATGCCCGGAACAACTCACCAGGGAGGTGTCCGGGAGGCATCCGAATCAGATGCCCCAGGCACCTCATCTGGCTCCTCTTAATGTGGAGGAGCAGCGGCTCTACTCTGATGACCGAGCTTCTCTCCCTATCGCTAAGGGAGAGCCCGGACACCCTGCGGAGGAAACTCATTTGGGCCGCTTGTATCCGCAATCTTGTTCTTTTGGCCATCCCCACTATACACAGTGTTGATTGTGCATTGCTTCCCCCTCCTGAGATGCCGGATGGTGGACCAGAATTTCCTCAAAGCCGTCCGGAGGTCTTTCTCCATGGCCTCTCAGAATTTCTCCAATGGTCCGAGTTTTGGTTCAGCAACCACCAAAGGTGCATTCCGCTTGGCCAGCCGGTACCCATCAGTTGCCTCAGGAGTCCCACAGGCCAAAAAGGCCCGTTAGGACTCCTTCTTCAGCTTGACGGCATCCCTCACTGTTGGTGTCCACCAACGGGTTTGGGGATTGCCGCCACGACAGGCACCGACCACCTTACGGCCACAGCTCCGGTCAGCCACCTCAGCAATGGCGGCGTGGAACATGGTCCACTCGGACTCGATGTCCCCCGCCTCCCCCAGAACATGAGCAAAGTTCTCTCGGAGGTGGGTGTTGAAACTCATTCTGACAGGGGATTCTGCCAGACGTTCCCAGCAGACCCTCACAATACGTTTGGCCCTCCCACGTCGGTCCGGCATCTTCCCCCACCATCGGAGCCAACTCACCACCAGATGGAGATCAGTTGACAGCTCCACCCCACTCTTCACCCGAGTGTCCAAGAAATGCGGCCGCAAGTCCGATGACACGACCACAAAGTCGATCATCGAACAGCGACCTAGGGTGTCCTGGTGCCAAGTGCACGTGTGGACACCCTTCTGCTTGAACATGGTGTTCGTTATGGCACGGTGGCCGACTGGTTAGAGCGTCAGCCTCACAGTTCTGAGGACCCGGGTTCAATCCCCGGTCCCGCCTGTGTGGAGTTTGCATGTTCTCCCCGTGCCTGCGTGGGTTTTCTCCGGGCACTCCGGTTTCCTCCCACATCCCAAAAACATGCATAAATTGGAGACTCTAAATTGCCCGTAGGTGTGCATGTGAGTGCGAATGGTTGTCTGTTTGTATGTGCCCTGCGATTGGCTGGCAACCAGTTCAGGGTGTACCCCGCCTCCTGCCCGATGACAGCTGGGATAGGCTCCAGCACGCCCGCGACCCTAGTGAGGATAAGCGGCTCAGAAAATGGATGGATGGATGGATGGATGGTGTTCGTTAACGACAATCCGTGATGAGCACAGAAATCCAATAACAGAACACCGCTCGGGTTCTGATCGGGGGGGGCGTTCCTAAAACTAAATCGTTTTTTTTTGTAAAACGATTTAGTTTTACATGTTTTAGGTCACATTAATGGTGAAAAAGTTTTGCAATTATTTACCTTGGTCTAATTCCTTTATATCACAAAAATCTGACATTTTGTGGAGGCTTTTTTTTATAGCCACTGTATATAATAATTGTATTATATTACACATTCAACTATTACAGTAAATTTATTCATTTTCAAATATTCATATGAATAACAATAATAACAATAATAGTATATAATTATCATCTTCATCATTACAAATGTTTTGTGCTTTTTTTAACATAATACATACATGCATGCATACATACATACGTACATATATACATACATCCACATTAACATGTAAGATTTTTTTTAATTCAGAGTATTCAACAATTAAAACAAGCGAGATGTGTTGTTTAAAAAAGTTTTTAAAAAAATCTAAGATATTAAAAAAATCTTTAAAAAAATCCAATTTTTTTTAGATTTATTATCAATAAAATAAAATCCAATTACCTAATTTTAAATCGTGCTCCTTCTATACTTTATGGTTTATTGCGATCATCAACATCATAGTAATAGTAATGGCATGGATTCACCCATCAAAATAAGCCAAATTATTTTTTTTCTAGTCCTGCCTTATAAAAATTCTAATTATCTAAGTTAAAGTTCTTTTTTTTTTTTTTTTTTTTTTTTAAATCTACTCAAAATCAAATTTTTCAGCGGATGTCAATAATTAAGGGGGTACACAACACCTGAAACACACATTTAGTGATGTGTGTGCAAATTAATTCACTGTGATGTATTGATAATTTAATGTGCTCATTTAAAAGCAGGGTTCCAAGCTCCAGAGGCTCCAGCAGCTGAGGAAGAGGACGGGAGGCGTGACTTCTGCAGGAGACGCAGCGACAGCAATACGAAGCCAACGCTCATCCCGCCCAGGATGATCACACCTGAGATTAGCGCAGTGGTCACTGGGTTCATCAGGTGGGAGGGGTCACCTGGGACTGTGAGGTAAAAAAATACTGTGTTAACATTGCAAAAAAACATAAAACAGATAACCTGCTTTGACATGAATTTATCATGACCCCGCCTTGTTGTTGTTCTGCCAAGAAAACTTAAAAAAAAACAGCAATTTCCATTAGTAACCTGTATCATCATTCTCACCATCCCAGAAAATCATCTTAAACCATTTTGTGTGTTTCGTAAACACTGTGTTAGGCTTCTTACCAGGTTGAGTGCTGTTGACGGGAGTATCATCTGGAATAAAATCACAAGTGATTATTTTTTACATTCACTTTCACTCCTGTTAAAGTCTGCAGCTCGTTAGCGTAATTTAATTAATCAGTCATGTGTGCTGTGATCGCAACATCTATGATCGACGGGGGAGGGTGGCTGTAGACCTTCTCTTTCATCTATATCCGCTTCATACAACAAAGAGGATGTATGAATTTATGTTTGCTGTCTTTGACTTTATGGTTTATGTTCTCAGCATTTTTTTATGAAAGTGGCCTTTTGAAAAGCAATTTCAGCCTTCTGTATGTTCCACATATATTGAGGACTGACAAAAAACTGATACCATACCATACACACCATGTTAGTGGTTCCTGAACTTTAACACCAAAAAATAAATAAAAAAATACTTTGTTCTCCGAGTATCACAAACATGACTAACATTAAAAAAAATCGCATCGTAGGCCTAAGTGTAATTGAACCCCGAAAAACAAGTTTTTATTCCTAAAATGTTTATTTAATATTATTGTAAACTTCTGTAATCTTATGCAACCTTATGTTTGAACATTAACAATAGAAAAATGAAAAAAAAAACAGTACTTATTCCAATAAAATCCATCACACATATAAGTTACATAAAAAGTGTACATAAATAAATGTTTAAAAAGAGAGTTCTGAAAGACTAAATGCAAATGTATTGCACTTAAGTTAAATACAACTGAACTGTAATTAGGCAGCGATTCTTTCACATACCACTCGAGAGAGCCCACGTAGCACATTTTGTTAATCACTGGTCAATAAGAATAATTTAAACCCTTAATATACCCCAAAAATTTCACCCCATAACACAGTAATTGCAGGGCTGGACACTTTTTGAACAGCCAAGAGAGACTTCGCTTGCTGAGGAGCTGGCAAGTGCCTCACTCCAGCCCTTTAAGCCTGCCGCACACTGGTTCTATCTGATGAGAAAGAAGTCATTTGAGATAGCTCACTGCGTGCACATGATTTTCAGTGGGTTTTCTGCCTCATGAAATATCGAACACATTTGATATTTTTTGCCTCGAGAGGTGAAAAACTCACCGTGTGCATGCTACTTGGGCTACCTGCTAAGGGTGGCAATTCAGGTAGCCAATCAAAAGGCATTGTCTGGCCACCTGATTTAAGTATGGCGGCCCCAGGCAAAGTTGTCAGCGACTAGATCTTAGAATGAGAGAATACATTGGTTGATATGTCGGCAGATGGGAAAAATTAATTCATAATATGAGGAGGGACAAAGTTTTTTCAGTGTCTTCAGTTTCATGAAATTGTACGAGGCAACGTCTGGCCACATATCAACCAATTTATCCTATAATATGTAGCTGCCGACAACAACGCAGGGGTCCACCATCTTGACATCGGGAACTGAGGATACGTTTTGATTAGCCACCTGAATTTCTGCCCTCAGCACATACTGTACCTCAAGTAGCGCGCACACTGTGAGTTTTTGACCTTATGAGGAGAAAAATATCAAATATGTTAGCTATTTGTCTCAAGGCCATGTGAGGCAGAAAACTCACCGACAATTACCCATACTCAGCGAGATATCTGCTGAGCAAACGGACTAATGAGTTTTGCTCAGCAGATAGCGCCAGTGTGCAGGAAGCTTTATGTGCCATACCGCTACAGGTGGTACCCCAAAAGAAGGGTGCTGAAAAGTGCTACTGTAGGATAGGGATGACAATAAACCAATGGGTTCAATCATTGTTAAGAATTCTGTTGATTTTGTGGTATTGATTTTTGATTAATCATGTCTTTGAGATAAAATTGAGTACTTGGCTGCCACTAGCAGTGCTCCGAGCGATGTGGCCGAACCCATCTAAATTGTCACTTACTGTTTGGGGTTCGACGACTAGTTTTCATGAGTGGCCGACTGGCCACTGGTTTTGCTGCAAATCAAAATTTTAATCTCCAGTAAACAGCGCCACAATGTTGCGGATGTTAACAGCCAATCAGAAATGCACATGGGCTTTCACAAAAACAAAAGGTTTTCCATGTTCTAAGTGTAAGTGAGACCCAGCCATACCAATACAGTATTTAGAGCGTATATATTGTGTTTCACAATAATACTCGACTATATAATTTATTTTGTACCTGTGGCTAGAAAGCAAGCGTGGCGAGTGCACGGATGCAGTCAGTGAATGGGCCTCTCAATATATCCACACTTTCTCCTTTATTGTCTCTGGTTTCCTCTCTTTTTGGCAATCTACTTTTTCATTGACAAATGTGCCATGTTTTTGTGGTTCATTAGAAATCGAATACAGTATAGTACAGTATACTGCATTTGGAGCCTAAAACCCGATGACGGGTGGCAGTTTTTCCATTGCAGCGTGTCAGTAGGCATGTGGACCTCAATCGCTTGGTGTGCGGTGAAGAGTCGCCAATTGTAATTTTTTCGTAATGGTCCACTTCAGTTCCATTTGGCGGGCCTTGAGAAGACAAAAAAGACGTCACCTACAGCCACGCACACCTCAATACGAAACTGTCAAGATTAGAGGTTTTACAGATCCCAATTAATGAATCTTATGGATTTGTTATGTTAGTACTCCATACAGTACCTACCAAATGTGTTGGACCTAATATCTAAACATAATGCAAAAGAGTGAGTTCATACCACTCCTGGTGATGATTGGTCCAGCGCTAATGATGGCACTCCCACTGGCGGCTGGAGGCGAACCGAGGCTGGCCCCTTCGTCCCGCCTTCGACGTCGACCGCAAATCTGCCAAACGCGTAATTGGTGATCCTGGGATCCCAAATTGGGGTCTGGCAGCGGTGGTTGTTTAGGACATACCGGCATGAGCATGACGCAGTCGTCGCTCTTGCACAGCTTGGTGACGCAATGCAGGAAGACCGTGGACATCTTCTGGTGCCGGTGTTTCACAAAACGGAAGACTTCAAAGGAAAAGCGGCCCATCTGACTCTTTCCGTTCTCGAAAACAGTGGTCTGAGGGTCTTTGTAGCAGCTGTGCCAAAACAGAGAGAGCGCCACGCATGCGATATGACGTTCAGACATTGTTGCATTCAGCTGGGATGGACATGAATGGCTAATAGCCCCACTTTTGTGGTTCACGGAGAAGTCGGATTACCCCAGGAAAAGGTCGTAGCGGAGTTCATCATTAGGATTCCCTGAGGGGGTTGTGTAACAGTAGTCCATCAAGATGTTCCAACTGCAGGGGGACAAAACTGTGAGATAGGGATGGCAGATAGCCATCCAACTGCACATGGGAAAGCACACATGGGCCTTTCTCCTTCTGTCACGGCCTGGCGCCTCTGTGTTGTATAATATCATAATGGCCGAGTCAATTCCATCAGCCATTGAGTTATTTTCATTCATTTCACGTCTTTAGAATTGAGATGGCGTTAAATAACCGCTTCATGGTACCGTTTGTCCAGGTTTGTGGCCTTGACTGCAGCAAACACTCTGGTTTTCAAAGCCAGTCCAGCCATGGGGATGGAAAGCATTTGGTTGTACGTTGAATCCTACACGAAAATATATATAATTAGACATCATTTGCTTAGAATTTTTTTTTTCAGAAAGGTTTATTGGATGCATTCATGCACGCATTTAATCATTTTATTATTATTTTTATTTTTTATTTTTATTTTTTTTAGTAATTTAATACTGTATTTGTGACTTGATGGCAATACCCATATTCAAAGCTGTCAGTCAAAAAAGGTTAACCCTTTAGAAGACAAGAGACAGGACAGGCACTTCGAGAACAATGAGCGAAACAATTTAATAAAACCATCAAATGCAAGGAGACAGTTCAATTACAACCAAGATGGCTGCTGCTAAAAATTGTACGACTATTTCTCGAGGTCATATATACACACATGAACAGGCAGTTATCATCTGCCTCATGCAACTGGGACCACGCCAATCACAGACATCTTGCTTTGTCTCATAGTAAAATGATAATACAATATTTGGGAGAGACCGGAAGAAGATCAACATTTTTGTCCACGCACCAAAACCAAAAATTGTATGATTCACAAAGAATAACATTTTATAAGTGCAAAGGCATATATTTTTCTGACAATCGAGAGGGATAAATGATTTCACTTAATAAAACTAATGCAGGGTTAGCACTGGGTCATGAAACCTCTTAGGCAATGACTATCTTTGCCTTGGGTCCCCAAATGACTAACCCCCTCGGGCCACCAAATGACTGACTAGCTAGCTAGCTAGCTAGCACCGCCGCCGCCGCTCGGCATGACAACAAAAGTGGAATTACCGGCTCGTGCGTTGAGGAAGAAGGCAGTTAGCTAGCTGCAAGAACTAATGTGAATTGCATGACACATTGACCTCCGACACTTCAAACGTACGTCGAGGTAATAAATACGCATGGTGCAATTCGGCTGCATCGGGTCTTATCTTCCCCGATGCGCAGCTGGGAAAGGCCGTGAGCCAGACTACTTAGCCAGCCAGCTGGACGAGGGATTGAAGCATTTTACGAAGTGAGGGAAAAACTAAACCCCTAACACCGTTCACACACACCAGAATGAGCGTGCTCACTTTAACTTTTATCACAAAGAGCTTTTGAGTTTTGACGCACGGAATTTTGATGGCGAATGTGGGCAATATTTGCTTCGCCACACTCCTGTTTCAATTCGCCATTGGCGAGGCGGTGAATGGGCAGCACGAACGATGATGATGACGATATAGGAATGCTGCTTTTGAAATTTGTTTAACACTTCAAACCAGAGAGAAACAATACTTGATTATTCTGGGGACATATAAAATACAAATATACTTTTAGAACATTTTAACTGAAAATTCAATATTCATTTTTTAATCATTACTGTACTATATTTCATATCAGAATAATAGCAATAGAAACAATAGAAAAAACTATTATGGGTACTTGTAGAATAAAATATAAATATAATTTTCTATTAAAAGTATCAGATGTTTGAACTACACTATAGCAACCATATTTATTGCAATACAAAAAAATCTGTTAATAGTACTGATAATAATTTAAAAAAATCAATTGACGAATCTTTTTAAAAGAAATGTAATATACAGGATACTGTATGATGAAAAATAATGTGATTGAAGAAGACCAAAAAAATTATAGATTAGGTTTACACCGAAATTCATTTTAGTTTCATTTCATTTCCATGTTTTTAACATTTGAAATGAAGTGTACTTTTTATGACAATATTTAATAATTATAATAACAATTGCCCTGTGCAATTTATTAATGCTAATGAGGCTCCTAAGGTCATTTGTAGTTGGACCTCTGACTGTCAGGTATTTTATTGATCCTCAAGCAAACATACAGTTTGGCATTTTGTCAAATGGCATTTTTAATTAATATTCATAGTAATAAATTCACATCTATTTAATTCTATATTGTTCGTTTTTATCTATATATCCGGTTTATGACAAGGCATGATGTACTTTAGCAAGTTTAGATCCTGGCGACGAGTCAAAGCTCTAACTTGGGTCTCCAGTTGAAAAAACGACAGAAATAAAATATTCTACACCCATATGAAATAGGTATACACTTGGGCGAATATTGATTCTTCTGAACCTCATAACCCAAAAAAGATCTCAACTTGAAGTCGAAAAGTTGACGTGCAATGAAGCAGAACAAGCATACTCACTCACATTGTACAACACGAGACTCAGTGTGCTCACAAACGTGCCATTGCTGTCCTTGACGGATATGGCTGCTGAGGAGCTGTGAAAAGATGCAATTCGTGAGCTCAGGAGAAAGCCATAGTAAACATGGGCTCTGGAAATTTTCAATAAATCTTTACAGCTTCTTCTCACCTCAAGGCTTTACTTTACGTAGCAACTTTTGTATTCAATCGAAGAGCAGCTGGAATGTTAAGTTACCCAACTGCCTACGTTTTTTTATTTTTTTTTATTTTTTTAGGAATCACGAAATTCTGAAATAAATACTTGGAACACAAAGTAACTTGCGCAATTCATTATCTTTGCAAAGAGGTCAGACAGTCCGACATGGAGACATGGAACATCTCGAAGGTCTGGCAAAGAGAGGCTTTCAAACACAGATTTTTATTCCTTCCTACATTTAAATTGTTTATACCAATACAAATAATGTAGGAAGACAGACAATTAGTCAGACAGAAAACAACATGACATGATTCAAGAAAAAAATGCATGCAGTTGGTTTCACATCTCCACCTTTCCTTTTTGTTTTGACAATACGAACCGGATTTGCTCTTGTATAATCGAATTAGTCCCAAGTGTTGCCATTCATTTTTGAAGGTACAGGAACGCACTGAAATAAGATGGTATGTTATACATTTTTCCATTATAGCTCCCTCTTGTTTGTGGATTAAATATTTATTTTAATGTAGTAAAGTGCATTTAATCTTTTAGAATTGTTTGTTTTCTAACATTTATTAAGGTAGAATTTGTATTGAACTTTTACGTGCAATACATTTGAATTAAATCATTATTTAAGACATTTTTATAAACTTTCCTGTATTTAAGTGCAGTGTTCAAATTTTGTGTAATGTTACAGCGGCTTCCAATAATACACTTCAGTATTTTGATTTTGGTCATTTTGGGTGAATTTTCTGAGGTGGTACTTGGTGGAAGAAGTTTGAGAACCACTGATTTAGAGTCTTCAGTGAACCTTAACATGAATGTTTTTGGGATGTGGGAGGAAGCTGGGGTACCTGCAAGAAACTCATGAAAGCAGTGGGAAACATTCAAACTCAGAACTGTGAGGCAGATGTGCAAACCACTAATCTACTAATCATTATACTGTATTTGACATGGAACACAAAATGGAGTTTGTATCATCTGCAGCTATAACAACACATTTTCTGTTTAGATTGGCTTTTTCCACACCGAACATCGATGACGGTCCACAATGTCTTGATGAGATGAAGAATCACCATTCCTAGTTCCAACTCCTGATTGATTAATTAAAAAGGTAGCAGAGAAAAAGGCCAACTTACGATGCCAGCTGTGAATTATTGACCAGGTACTCAAGTGGGTAGATGCAGCTGAATTTGTACAACAAACCAGGGAGGTAGCTGATGATAGTCGGCGGGTCAGGGGTGTCAATAAAGCCCGACACGTTCCCGATTTGTACCAGAGAGATGTTCCCGTAGGCGTTGGGCCCGAAGGCTGTGCTGACCTACAGAGAAACCAAGAGAAGCGTCGTTCACAAGTCAATAAACAACGAGCTATCCATCCATCCATCCATCCATTTTCTGAGCCGCTTCTCCTCACTAGGGTCGCGGGCGTGCTGGAGCCTATCCCAGCTGTCATCGGGCAGGACGCGGGGTACACCCTGAACTGGTTGCCAGCCAATTGCAGGGCACATAGAAACAAACAACCATTCGCACTCACAGTCATGCCTACGGGCAATTCAGAGTCTCCAATTAATGCATGTTTTTGGGATGTGGGAGGAAACTGGAGTGCCCAGAGAAAACCGACGCAGGCACGGGGAGAACATCCGAACTCCACACACGCGGGGCCGGGGATAGAACCCGGGTCCTCAGAACTGTGAGGCTGACGCGCTAACCAGTCGGCCACCGTGCCGCCAAACAACTAGCTAACTTATCGATTATATCAACACAAAATACCTGTGTGTGTAGGTGTGGGTGTGCGTGCCTGAGCATGTGTTTGTGCGTGTTATTTACCTCCAGGCTGTTCCCGCATGCTTCCAGGGTGCTGAGGCCGATGCTGAACAGCACAACCGTGGGGAAGGTGTTGTTGTTGATGAACCCGCGGCACTGGGCGTCGCCATGGTGACCATTGAGAGCCAGGTCAGTGTCGGTGTAGCCGGAGAACAGCACCGGGCAGAAGTTGATCTTCACCGTGATGGTCTGCACACCGCAGTACACGGTGATGTCCCGCTCACCTTCCAAACAACAATAGCACTTTAATGGGAAGTAATACTAGTTGGCTAACAGCTTAAATACAGTATATCATGTACAGTATTGCCATGAGATTACTTTACTGTACAAAAACTGATGATAAAAAAAACACTACAGGCATGAATTTACAATAACAAACAAAAAGAAATCCAAAACTCTTTTGCCAAAAAGTGTGTAAAATACAATACGATTACATCATTTTACTCTGACAATCGTTCCTCACTTTGGGAAGCCTTGATCTAAACTGCAAAGAAAGTCAGTTTATGTGTTTATTCAATGTTTGGAGACTTACATACAACGTACATGTAAGTAGGAACAATTTTAGCTTAATCCATTCTGTAATATAATAATAATAATAATATATATGTATATAGATAAACAGATTTTATATATATATATATATATATATATATATATATATATATATATATATATATATATATATGTATATGTATATATATATATTTACACACACAGTGCCACCAGGTAGTATTCACACCCCTTCACTTTTTCCACATTTTGCTATGTTACAGACTTATTTTAAAGATGATTTGAGTGTAGTTTTCTTTTTAAAAAAATCTACATAAACTATCCCATAATGACAAAGTAAAAACATATTTTCAGAGAGTTCAGCAAATTTATTGTACATGTAAACATTTAAACATAGTCGGTACATAAGTATTCTACGAGCTTGGCACACCTGTTTTGGGGCATTGTCTCCCATTGTTCTCTGCAGATCCTCTCAAGGTCAGTCAGGCTGGATGGGCAGCCTGACAGTGGACAGCCATTTTTAGATCTTTCCAGAGATGTTCGATTGGATTCAAGTCCGGGCTCCGCCTGGGCCACTCAAGGACATTCACAGGCTACTCCTGAAGCCATTCCATTGTTATCTTGGCTGTGTGCTTCGGGTCGTTGTCGTGTTGGAAAGTGAATCGACGCCCTAGTCTAAGTTCCAGCTGCCAGCACCATGCTTCACAGTAGGAATGGTGTTAGCCAGGTGATGAGCAGTACCTCTTCTTTTCCAGATATGATGCTTGTATTTCAGGCCAAAAAGTTCTAATTTGGTTTTATCAGACCAGAGAAACAAGCAGGCTGGCATGAGCCTTTTCGTGAGAAGTGGCTTCCGTCAGACCACTCTACCATAAAGCCCTGATTGGTGGAGTGTGTCAGCAATATGTTTTTACTTTGTCATGGGATATTTTATGTTGATTTATTTTAAAGAAAACTGTACACAGATTTAGAGTAAGTCTGTAACAGCAAAATCTGTAAAATGTGAAGGGGTGTGAATACTTTCTGGTGGCACTATATATATGTATATATATGGGTAGAGTACTTTAGAATAATATGGCTCAAGTAAAAGCAAAAAGTAGTACTCCAAATAATTACGAGTAAGAAAGTACAAAGTGAAAAAACTACTCAAGTACTGAGTAACTCGTAACTTCTGATTTATTTTTTAAATCAGAGTATGAACGTCAAATAAAATAATGTTATAATAATTGTATATATATTATATTATATTATATGTAGTTATAATAAATTATATGTAGTTATAATAAAATTCAGATATTGCTGAACATTATCACTTATGCTAAAACAGATAAAATCTTTGTAAAATAACAAATTAAGGCAAATTCAGCTCCAAGAAATTGTCTGATACTATATTGTTTGTACTTGTTAAACAGCATAATTATGTAAGCTCACCAGGCAGATTACAAGAAACAGGAACAAGGATGCAGTGAATATAAAAAGTTTACAGTATAAATGCCAGGTTTTCGTGTTATAAAAACGTTTTGACGGCAGGCGGCACGGTGAACGACTGGTTAGAGCGTCTGCCTCACAGTTCTGAGGACCGGGTTTCAATCCCCGGCCCCCCCTGGGTGGAGTTTGCATCTTCTCCCCGTGCCTGCGTGGGTTTTCTCCGGGCGCTCCGGTTTCCTCCCACATCCCAAAACCATGCATGGTAGGTTCATTGACAACTCTAAATTGCCAGTAAGTGCGAATGTGAGTACGAATGGTTGTTTGTTTGTATGTGCCCTGCGATTGGCTGGCAACCAGTTCAGGTTGTACCCCGCCTCCTGCCCGAAGATAGCTGGGATAGGCTCCGGCGCGCCCGCGACCCTAGTGAGGAGAAGCGGCTCAGAAAATGGATGGATATTTTTGAAAGGGGAGGTGAAAAAAAAAAGAACTAAACTTGAATGTGACTGACTTGGACTTGACGTTTAACTTGTTGCCTTCTTGGCCAGGTCACCATTGCAAAAGAGATGTTCTGTTTTAACTAACCCTAAAATGAAGTTTAAGTAAAATAAATAAAAATTAATCTGGTTGCAGAAGGATGCACTCCCTCTTATGTTGCTGTATTCAGAAGTAACGGATCACATTCAATGACTGAAGAAGCCGTTTGCTTACCACACTTATTGACAAACTGTGTTTGTGTGTGTGTGTGTGTGTGAGAGAGAGAGAGAGAGAGACAGAGACCAGAACGTACCTCAGAAGATGCATGTTTTACAGTTACTTGTGACCATAAAATAGGGCTAATGTTGCCATATGCACAGTCAAAACAACAGCAAAAATGTGCAACTTACTCTCAGGTGTTTTCTCAAGTTAGAAGTGGGGTGAAATGTTCAAGTTTGGGCAGTAACAAAACTACGCTGCATGTTAAAGCTGTTGTTTTTCGTAGCCTGTAAAGATAAGTCACGCGCAGCTGTCACGACTCACTTTGATTGGCCCACGAAGCCCAATAGAAGACTTTGTGTGCGGACATGTGACTTTTTTGTCGTATGATTGATGAACCTGATTCAAACATCACTGGTAATCACGGTGGATTGTAGCAACCGGGCCCGATGCGGAAGTAGAAAACGAAAGTCTAAAAATAGATAGTGCATTGATAAATGAAAGTAGCGAACAACATATGGATTTTTGTAAAAGTTCTGTTTCTTAACATAAATACGCAAGTCCTCTACCAGAGCCCTGACAGCTTGAGAGTTCTGGGTAGAATCTTATCCGTTCCCAGTATTGCAATCCTCTGGACGGAGAAGTGGGTTGTTGTCCCTGGTATCTGCTGGAGGCATCCTCCCAGCTTGTGGGTTACTGCCCCCAGCGCCCTGATCACTACGGGCACCACTATTACCTTCACCATCCACATTTTCTCTAGTTCTTCCTTCATTCCTTGGTATTTCTCCATCTTTTCGTTTTCCTTTTTCCGGATATTGCTATCACTCAGGATTGCTACAGTGCATCCATCACAAATGCTGTCTTCTGATATTTATCCACCACGATGTCAGACTGGTTGGCCACCACTAGTTTCAGTCTGGATCTGGAAGTCCCACAGGATTTTGGCCTGGTTGTTTTCAACCACATTGGACGGTGTCTGCCATCTTGATTGGGACCTCCAGTCCATATTTGGTACAGATTTTTCGGTACAATATTTGTGCTTCCTGGTTATTCCACCCCATGTATACCTTGCGTGCCAGCATCTTACACCCTGCTGTGATGTGCCGCACTGTCTCTGGGGCCTCTTTGCACAGCCTGCATTTGGGTTCCTGTCTAATGTGGTAGACCCCAGGCTCTCTTGATCTTGTGTTTAGGGCCTGTTCTTGTGCTGCCATGATTAATGCCTCCGTGCTGTTTTTCAGTCCAGCCTTTTCCAGCCACTGGTATGTTATCTCTATGTTAGCCACTTCTTCAATTTGCCTTTCCATGACAGCCCATCTACCTGCTGCTGGACTTAGGGTTGAACCCTCTGTGTATCGTAAGGATTTTTCTTGTCTTGATGTCAGTGGCTTGCATCTCTTCCAGTGGCCACGGTATTATGCCAGCGGGGTATCTGATTACTGGCAGCTCATAGGTGTTAATGGCCTGGATCTTATTATTATTATTATTATTATGTAAAAATAGATACAAATAAATACCTCAATTAATACATAATAATTAAGAGCACTGTGAGCCATTTCTGTAAAGGCTACAGGTATTTACCACAAACCACACACTAAAATACTTTGAGGTGATTATACAGTTGTTAAATATAGTTGTATCACTGAACTGCATCATGGGATTTGGGTTGACGTCCCAGAGTTATTGCATTTTTTAAAACTGATGTTAATTACTGTATATATAAAAAAAATAATAATAATACTGCTACATACTGTTTATCAATTTGAAATTTCTCTCAACCAGGATGTAATGCAGACTTTGACAAATTCAGTAATGTCCTATATATAAGAATTTTATTGTTAAATAAGTTTTTTGTGTTATTTCACAATGAAGTATTTTATTAGACAATCTTCTGTGTAATAAATTAGTGGACGTGCCAAATGCTATGTTTGAAAGCGGCAGAATTGTGAAGCCGCGTGGTTCCCACTATACATCCAGCCATGCAATGTTGAACTGTTGCCATAATTTGGATTTTAATCCTTAATGTACATGAACGAAAAGGCTTAACGTAACATGAATAATGTGTGTTTATGTTACCCTTAGTTCGTTGAATGCGTGTCTTCTTTAACTCGCAGGTTACATTTATTGTTGCACTTTGTTTTCATGAAACCCTGTCTGTGGGTGCGATAGTGACATCCTGATGCTAAGTGAAATTAAGATAAGCATTACCTGGAGATTTATCAACTGGATTAGACACAAGCATGTACTTCCTTGTGACTGCTCAATTTGGCCTAGTTCTGCAAGCCAAAATAACCCCTGTTTCCTTTGTGTGACTCATAAGTACCACAATGAATAAAAACATTTATTTAAAAAAATATAGTGAGGATAAGGGTGGCACGGTGGCCGACTGGTTAGAGCGTCAGCCTCACAGTTCTGAGGCCCCGGGTTCAATCCCCGGCCCCGCCTGTGTGGAATTTGCATGTTCTTCCCGTGCCTGCGTGGGTTTTCTCTGGGCACTCCGGTTTCCTCCCACATCCCAAAAACATGCATTAATTGGAGACTCTAAATTGCCCGTAGGTGTGCATGTGAGTGCAAATGGTTGTTTGTTTGTATGTGCCCTGCGATTGGATGGCAACCAGTCCAGGGTGTACCCTGCCTCCTACCCGATGACAGCTGGGATAGGCTCCAGCACGCCCGCGACCCTAGTGAGGAAAAGCGGCTCAGAAAATGGATGGATGGATAGTGAGGATAAGCGGCAAAATGATGAAAATGGATGGATGGATAGTAACGCTTTGTTTATAGTGTGTAATGGCACCAAAATCCCATGGTGCAGTGGAAACTATTTTTCATTGCTGTATTAATCACTTCACAGTATTTTACTGTATCGTATGAAGTAAATAACTGTAGAATTGATAGCAATTTCTAAATGTACTGGACTATATGCCCATAATTCCCAGCATGCACTGTAATATTCATGGCTCCACTGTGCTTAAGCACTTCGGTTAACAAGACACGCATACGTACACATGCAAGAAAATAAATTGTATACAAGAAAGAGAATGATGATAAAAAAATAAATTATGTAGAAATACTGGAGACTAACAATGCAGCACTGTTGCAGAACTTCTTTTATATACGCGTGGTGGTCACAGTATTCATCCATGGGAGGGAGCTCATTGTAAGGTCAAGAGATAGGAACCAATTGCTGCTGTCGTAGAGTGTCACCTGATTCAGGTAAGTTAACATCAGTAAATACTGCTCAATACTTGGAATGATTCATGTCTGGTGGATGAGTACAATGTATCAAGTGGTGCATGACTCCAGAATCCAATTCAGACAACTCTCCTGCCACTTTTGTGTGTGTGTGTTTTTTTTCTTTGTTTGTTTGTTGTTGTTGTTGTTTTTTACTGGCAACACTGTACTTACTTTAATTCACGTGTAGCAGCCTAAATACGATTTAATTAACTTGTGGATAAAAAGTGATTTAAGTTTATTATGATAAAAAAAGGGACTATTTTCACTGCGATTGGCTGGCAACCACTTCAGGGTGTACCCCACCTCTCACCCAGAGTTAGCTGGGATAAGCTCCAGCAAGCTTGTGACCTTAGTGAGGAAAATCGTTATGGAAAATGGATGGACTCTTTACTTTACAAGTTGGAATGTTAATAGTTAATGTTTACAGTGAGTGTTAAGTTAATAATTTAATTTCATTGTATTTAAAATATGTGGATAATTTAGAAGTAATATTTCATAGTGCTTCATAATTCTGAAGAAGATGTAATGTCTTTGGTTTACGTTGCTACCTATTTAATCGTATTTAAGGTGTAAGGATCTGTATGGTGACGGAAGTAATTCAGGTCAGTAAATATGGAGTAGAGCCTCACAGTTTTTTGTTTTTTTTAACGTCTCTCTGGCTATCTCTCATTGCCTCATTTTTATTGTTTTATGCGCCTCACTCTTTGTTTTGTCACTGTGGAGTAATTTTTTACTCTGCCAAGAGGAGTGTCTAGAGTTCATTTTTTATTTTTATTTTTACCGACCTAGTTGTGGATACCAGGAAATGTTTGACAGGAGCGTCAATCTTATGACTTTACTGATGACGAACCTACTTCAAGTTTACAGTAACTTACTGGCAATTTACTGTAAAAACCCTATGAAATGTCTTACAGTATGAGAAGCATCAGGAGACAATTTTTTTTAATGATTTTTTTTTCTTTTTAGATTGATACAGGGTTTCCCAAACTGAGCATTGGGAGCTCATTTACTACTACCATTATTATTATTGTTATTATTATTATCCATCCATCCATTTTCCGTACCAATTCTCACTAGGGCCGCGGGTGTGCTGGCACCTATCCCAGCTGACTTTGGGCAAGAGGAGGGGTACACACATTATAATAATAACCATTGGCTGACGACCAGAGCAAATGATTATTATTACAATTATGTAAAAATAAATACAAATAAATACTTAATCCATAATAATTAATTCAGCATTTCCAAAATTGAGGATCAGGAGACATTGTATTTTATTTTGTATTGCTTTTTTATATGCTTTATTATTATCATTATCATTATTGTTGTTTTGTTTAAAAACAAAATTACAGCATTAGAAACACAGCATTAAAAACAAAATTACAGCATTAAATAAATACATAATAATTAATGAGCCTCAGGATATATATATATGAGAGAGAGAGAGATCTATTAAAATACTGTAATGCATTTTCCAAACAGAGCCAAAATGGGTTCCCGTCAATTTTGGCTCGCTGATTGTCAATGTGGAAAGCTGGCATCCATCTTATTGATGTTTGTATACAATATATGTCGATGCTATCTTTATTTTTTTAATTCTGTTTTTATCAAAATAATACTACTTTGTTTTGATCAAATCTGTTATATTGTACGTTTGGTTTATAACTGCACTGCATCATACTGACAGGTGAGTCTAAAAAAAAAGGTTCCATTAAAATGTATTAAATAATTGAATATGGTCACGCACCCCTCCTTATTAAAATATTTAAAATGATCATGAATACTTGTCAGTATGATGGAGTGCAGCTAAAACTGCTTCTCATTTGGATTCTGTGGGTCTCCACCTTGTTTTGAGTCTTTTTTTGTCTTTTAGTGAGGGTGGGAATCATAACCCACGACATTTTATAGTATTATAACATTTTGCCATCAAAGCCGATAAAACCACAATATAGCGACTGCATCATAATATATTGGAGGGAAGCCATCTACTGTATAATACATCACACTACTGTATTGGTGTATCTACAGAAGGAAAACCTATTGATACTTTCTATTTGCACATTACACTGACAAAAATTAATACAAAAATAAATTTTTCTCTCGTTAACATAACATCCAGTCTGTTTAAGAGGCTTTAACGTGTGTGTGTGTGTGTGTGTATATATATATATATACACACACACACACACACACACAAACATTTATGTACATTTCCAGGTGGTTTTCACCAGAAAGTCAATGCTTGATGCTACAGTATCAATACTGTAGTGTACCGCACTGCAATACCATGCATTGCAATATTAATATTTTGTGTGTGTAAAATACTGTATATGAGATCAGCCAAACCATTATGACCACTTGCACTATATAATGACATCCAGTACAGGCTTGGTATCAAATATTCTGCCTCTACCTTAACAATATGTTTATTATATTATAGTGGTTGTAGTTTGCAGTGATGTACAACTAAAATCCGTCATAATGAGAGCTGTGTCTAATATACCTGTATTAGTTACCTCAGTTACAGGTGCATCTAAAAAATAAATATATCGTCAAAGAAGTTCATTTATTTCAGTTGTTCAATTCAAAAAGCGAAACTCGTATTGTATAGGTTCATTAAATACATGTGAAAATACTTTTTATGAGGCCGCTTGTTTTTATGTAATATTCTAATTTCTTGAGAGGGTAAATATGGGATTAATGTTAGCTGTAAGCTATGATCATCAACCTTTTGCAGTTCCAAATATCGTTAAAACAAGGGAAAATCTAACAAAATCATAAAATATTTGGCCTTGTGTGGAGTGAATCTGTATGAGTTCCACTTTTTGAATTGAACTACTGATATAACTGACATTTTCCATAATATACAAATCTATTGAGATGCACCAGTATTAGGAACAGCTCTCAGTCTAATGCAGTCCACGTCGACACTGCTGAAATCTACAATGGCAATTAAAAAAAAAAAAAAATCTAAGCTTTGCATTATTATCTGTGGAAAGGCATCTATCTGATATGTAAAGTAATCCTGATGTTGTGGCTGCTGGATGTACGTCATCCTCACCAGGAAACCTGCTGTGGTGGTTGGCATCACAGTTGTATCCATTAAACTGCGCCGACACAGACGCAATGCCACTCATCAGGAGCAGGACGAGGAGGCACGATGGCGTCATTTGGGCACCCGCGAGACGTTTGGCCGCCGTCATCTTCAGATTGTCACCATGGCGTGGCGGCCGTTCCCCGGGACGGACGCTCAAAAGTGCCGTTTTTCTCCTGAGCAAGAGAAAGTCCGGAGGCGACTGCCCTCTGTGACCTCGATCAAGTGGTGCCACCGTCTTTCTCCGGGTTCTCCAATCCCCTCTATTGCCCTCCCCCTCACCTCACTCGCTCATGACGGCCACCAACATCCCCGTTTTTCAAGACCTTTTTAAGCCAGGTCGTGCCTCATTTCACCCCCACTGCTCTCTTTTCTACACCTGTTTAACCGTTTACTGATGCCTTCAAAGCCAACCCCACCAGGGAGAGGGTGGTGGGGAGCGAGGGGGTACTTTTGATGACGATCGTAAGCCCCGTCTGCATTTTGTTGTGTGCGAGCAGATATGAAAGATAGGCGCGCCCATTATCCAAATCCGGCCTCGGTGAAGGACATGGGAACCTCCATCAGATCTGAAACGGCCTCAACAAATCTTTTCACAGAGCCCAGAAACCAGAGCTGGCTGCGAGGTTTCCCACTCGCCTCTGCCGCTTCTGATCATCACCTGTCAGCTGGCACAAATGCCGGGCCTCACCAGGGGTGAGGAGGTTGTATATGAGTTGGGGGGCTAGCCCAGGAATTAAGCTGTCATCGGCCACCGCCATCAGCATAATAGTCATCTCCTGGTCCGATGCAAAGCTGTCTGTAGGTGATTGGGATGCACAAAGCCTTACTAAAAGGCTCTCCTAGGCTTACACTGTGCTGTGCATTCAGCATGGCACAAGGAAAAGTGGGAATGTGGAGTTCGTTTTACACTTTTGTCCTCTCGGCCTCGAGGTAATGCCTGGTAACCCAGTCGCCTTTTGATATGGTAGCATGGTGGTGGAAGAACTACAACACTGTGCACTCATTTTTTCTGCAACAAAAAAATTGCATGGTTTATTATAAAAGCTGATAACGTTGACATTAAATTAAACTAGCTCGGACACTTAGAAAAATATATGCCTTTGCACTTACAAAGTGTGGTCTACGTAAATGTTTTTTTTCTGGTTTGTTTTATTGCAAGGATAAGAAAGTTGACCTTGTTCCTGTTGCTCTCTGACATTGTATTATCACTGTGTGACAAAGCAAGGTGTCTTTGGTCGGGAGGGGGTACGCCAGTTTCATGACCCACATGATAACTGCCTGTTCATATTACCTCGCCTATGGAGAAATAGGCAAACACTTCTTAGAAAGCAGCCACCAGGTTGTAACTATCTCCTTGCATCAAGATTTGTATTAAAGTTGCACCAAAGTCATTTATGTGTTTTGTTTCTAAATAAAAGTATATTAAATATATTTAAAGGTAAGAACTGAGAACAAATAAATGCTGACTTGGTGAGATATAGCTTAAAACTCTTTTTCACCATCTCAATTGGTCAGATTTTTGGGGCAGGGCTTAAAACCTCTCCCATGATGACAACAGGTTGCGGGTTATACTTTCTGGAATGAGGCCTATCCCCACTATATAACCAACGAGTGCCATCTATGGCTATTCACCGGAATTGCAAGTTACTTAGCAATATTAGCATGGTCTACTTCTAACACAACTACATTGTGCAGTTAGGCATCAAGCTATGTCCACAACCCCAAAAATGCATCCTCTGAATGGCCCAATGGTTAAGATCATCGCCTGCCACTGTGGGGGACCTAGGTTCAAGACCCCGACTAGATCATCCGCCAACATCCCCCAGACTCACGGCTGTGGTGTCCTTGAGCAAGACACTGATATGCCGAAATGCTCCCCGGGCGCTTCAGCTGCCCCCTGCTCCAGTGTGTTCCACTAACATGTGTATGTGTTCACTGTGATGGGTTAAATGCAGAGAACAAATTTCATGTGCATGAATGCATGTTCATGACAATAAAAGGTGATTCTTCTTCTGAAGTGTTGTTGGCTCGTGTCCCTCTTGTGGTAACCCATGCACAGTTCATGAAGTGAGCCTTGGCGAGTTGGATGGACTGCGAAGTGGCCTGCTACTAGCAGGCCACTTTGTACATATTGGGCTCGGGGACTGGTGACAGACCGGCGTTGCCTCCGTCCAATACTCCACAGCCTTGCTCCATGCGCTGCACGTAGATCCATGTTACACAGACACATAAGGGGAAGTTAACTATATATTACAATCACTGTCACACGAGATAACAGCCTCGCGAGCTAAGGAGCTCGCTCAACCGCGACGGGGTCTTCTAAAACGTCAGTACCTCGGTCTGAGTTGTTTTGTGTGGGTCTCCCAACATAACGGTTTGTTAAACCAAAATCACAGCAGCACACATTGTTCAGCTAGTAGTTGACTACAGATATGACCGCAGAGGGTATGAACAAACATATTTGATTGACAGGTGAAGGCCTGCGTCCAGCGCCTTCAGCTTTTTGCACACAAGTCAAAGCGAAAAAGTTAACCGAACGACGGCTTGTATCTAAATAAATATCTCATACCTCATATCTCAAGGCACCAGTGTATCGTTAAAAGGTGTGACGCATGACCTCGACTTTCTCTCCCCTTCCATGTGTTAGCAAAGTGTGAGTCGATTTACTTTAGTTTTATTGGGTTATAGCTCATGGTGATTGGCTTCTTTTAAACTTGTATGAGAATGTTACTTTTCCTGGACAGTTAATAAAGGTTATATGACAGCCACACCTGTGCCCAGGAAGGTATTATTCCCTCTTATCGGACTCATGACACAATAGAGACTTTATTAGCTTGCAGTGCTTACTTCTTCAACTTCCTTCACACTGGTGTCAGTGTTGACCTCCTCTTCTAAACAGGTCTTCCATCCTTTGACCCGTCTTGGCCCTCATCCTCACGTGTTGGCTGTCTGATGCGACAACTTATTTCACACAATCAATCAATCGCAGGACACAGACAAACAACCATTCACACCGAATGCTAATTTGGAGTCTTCAATTTGGTTTTACTTTTAGTTTTCCATCCATCAATCCATTCTCTTTACTGCTTATCCTCACGAGGGTCGCGTGTGAGCCGAAGCCTATCCCAGCTGACCTCGGGCGAGAGACTGGGTACACCCTGGGCTGGTCGCCAGCCAGTCACAGGGCACATATAGACAAACAACCATTCATGCCTAAGGGGAATTTAGTCTTCAATAAACCTAAGGCGTATGGTTTTGGAATGTGGGAGGAAACCCCACACAGGCACAAGGAGAACATGCAAACTCCACACGCAGCCCAGATTTGAATCCGTTACCTCTGAATTGTGAGGCGGATGTTATTTGGTTTTATTTTACAATGATTAACTTCTCTTCAGAGCAGTGTCTTCTGACATTTATTGAGCCAAGGCAACCATTTTACATTTTAAAATAAAATAAAATAAAATCTCACGGCACACCACCGAACAGAAAAGTCACAAAAGGTATGTTAATATAGAAATAATGATGATCTCATCTCAAGTTCCTAACAAACTGACTTAATCGGTGTCAAGTCTGGGCCTGTTTACACAAACCTGATGTACATGCAGGAAGCCATGACTTAACTGTATTCCATTTTATGGATGGCAACAGGTGGATACACAGGGTTATTGAATCTTCTGCCATTTAATGGAAGAACATTTAATCGTACTGCCTGTTACGATACTATATAGGTGGCATAGATGCATGAACAAAGATACTCTATATTTGTAATTGATAATCATTTTCTGACAAATGAATTAAAATTAGGTAATTTTCCAAGGCCCTTGATGATCTCTCATGGCACTATCGGGTGCCCCAGCACCATGGCTGGGAATCACGAATGTTTCTGTTCTGATTCTTCCCTGCAGAAAAATATTTTTCAAATTCTATCAATATCTGCAACGTCAACCATCTTCATGTTCGGCCTTGGAGGTTTCAGTGTTTTTTCCTCCTTCAGGATGCTCATGCAGCCATTTTGCACGTCGGTGAACTCGACTTATCAGTTGACGCGCCGTTGCGCTCTGAGACCTTTTAATGCCCACGACCCACCGCCACATTCAAGATGTGCCAGATAGAGCTGCTACTATCTGATGGAGCTGAAACATCCACAAAACCCGTGAGAGTGAGGCGGTAATCTGACACGCTGGGATTCAACCCTCAGTGACTTGTGATTCCAAAAGCCAGAAATCATTTTTTTGTTTCACCTCAACAGAAGGGAAGAGTTTGGAAGTATTTGGGTAGCAATATAAATAGTTTATAGATGTTTTCTAGTCTCTATGTTTTGTAGAGCTCTGGATAGATCACAACATCCATCCATGTTCTGTAGCGATTGTCCTCATTAAGGTGGCGGGTTAGCTGAAACATCCAAGCTAACTGTGAGCAAGAGGCAGACTGCACCCTGGACTGGTTGCCAGTCAATTGCACATCTAGACAAACAACCATTCACACTCACATCACACCCAGATGCCTAGCCATCAGATCACGAGGCGTGCGTGTGCGCGTATGTGTGTGTATGCACAAAAATGCTCTGGACTTTGGATCTGAAATAGCTGTGGATGATATTTATGACAATAATGACCGGTGCGCGGCACGGTGAGCGACTGGTTAGAGCATCTGCCTCACAGTTCCGAGAACCGGGGTTCAATCCCTGGCCCCGTCCTGTGTGGAGTTTGCATGTTCTCCCCGTGCCTGCGTGGGTTTTCTCCGGGCACTCCGGTTTCCTCCCACATCCCAAAAACATGCATGCAGGTTAATTGAAGACTCTAAATTGCCCGTAGGTGTGAATGTGAGCGCGAATGGTTGTTTGTTTGTATGTGCCCTGCGATTGGCTGGCAACCAGTTCAGGGTGTACCCCGCCTCCTGCCCGATGATAGCTGGGATAGGCTCCAGCACGCCCACGACCCTAGTGAGGAAAAGCAGCTCAGAAAATGGATGGATGGATGACCGGTGCGCTCCACATTATCCCTTAATGTTTATGTTGCCTCCTATTATTGTTCATAAATTGGCTACGTTATGAATGTCTCAATGTTATTCAATTTATTATTTGTTCAGATAATTTATGTGCAAGACTTCTTTTTGCCTCCTGCAGGGTGGTTTGCTCAGCTTTGTTTTTCTTTTTTTTGCATTGGGTCTGTCTCATCTGCTCTCTCTGATTGGTTGGCTGTGAGGCAACTGTTCATTTTGCTTTCAAGGACAGTTCGGAAAATTGCAGAACAACATGTTAATAATGAATTGTTTTAATGCTTTAATCCCAGCTACATCACTGTTCACACCTGAGAACACTTTGGAGTCTTGAGTGAACCTAACATGCATTTTTTTTTTGGAATGTGGGAGGAAGCCGGAGTGGCCGGAGAAAAGCATGGGAGAACAGAAATTCCACACAGGTGCTAATCACGAGGATACTGTGCTGCCCACGTATAATAATCATGTCAGTACATTTTGTTTTGGCCAAACTTGGCATTTAATTTGCACGTTGTGACTTATCTTTATTTCTGGAATGATGAAAAATAGCATTAATGAGAAAAATATATATATATATATATATATTTATTTTAAAAAACTATTGTTAATGTATGTGGAGCAAGCAATACAATATGCTATTGTTGATTAATGTAATCCAATACTGTATGAAAGACAGTACAGTAGCTCTTGTCTTCTTGTATCCACACGTATACGTGTACGTACTTGTACTGTATGTTGTACAATTTTATATATATATATATATATATATATATATATATATATATACACACACACACGCGTAAATATGGATGGATGGATGAAATGCATAATACAGTTTAATATCAAGATGTTTTAAGGACTTTTGATTAAGCTTGCAACTGAAAATTTAAGGAGAAAGGGATGATTTAATTCAAACATCTACTGGCGGCAGTAGCCTATACATGGTATTATGCTGCCCCTCTGTGCTCAGCATATCTTACTGCACCACAGCTGCAGCCTCCACTCTGCATTTCTGGGTTCAAAGGTTACAGCTAAGGAGCAAGTTCGAGGCTAAACTGTAGTTTTATGGTTTGGTACTTAAATAAACAATAACAGTGTGGATTTTCTATGCATGCTCCACGAATTTTCTCATGTAAAGTATCTGCAGTGCATGCTGCGTCTGCAAAACATGACGGAGTATCAAAAACAGAAATGTCGTCAGAATCAGAATCTTCTTTATTTGCCAAGTATGTCCAAAACACACAAGGAATTTGTCTCCGGTAGTTGGAGCCGCTCTAGTACAACAGACAGTCAATTTACAGAACACTTTGGAGACATGAAAGACATTGACAAAAAACAATTGTGCAAAAAGATGCAGAGTCCTCTAGCACTTAGAGCAGTTCGAATGACTAATATTGCAATAGTCCGGTGCAATGACCATTGTGCAAAGGGCGCTGAGACTTCAAGGAGTGTATGCGGTTTAAAGTGACGAGTAGTGCGATCATCTGGGAAAATGTTGGTTGTGCAAATGTTACAGATACTCCTCAATCAGTGTGCAAATGGAGCAGATGCTACAGTGGCATGAGTGGCCAGTATATGCAAATAGTGCAGCATGGCGAGACAACTACAGTGAGTGCACGAGTAATACATAATTGGCCCCACAGAAAGTCAAAAAATTGCCAGCTTGTTGTAATGCAATTATAGGTTAGCTGTTTAAGAAGTTGATCGCAAGAGGGAAGAAGCTGTTGGAATGTCTACTAGTTCTAGTTTGCATTGATCGGTAGCGCCTACCTGAGGGAAGGAGCTGGAAGAGCTGGTGACCGAGGTGCGGAGGGTCAGAGAGGATTTTGCACGCCCTTGTCTTAGTTCTGGCAGCGTGCAAGTCCTCAATGGTGGGTAGGGGGATACCGACAATCCTTTCAGCAGTTTTGATTGTCCGTTGCAGTCGGAGTTTGTCCTTTTTTGTAGCAGCACCAAACCAGACTGTGATGGAAGAACACAGGACTGATTCGATGACCGCTGTGTCGAACTGTCTCAGCAGCTCCGGTGGCAGGCCGTGCTTTCTCAGAAGCCGCAGGAAGTACATCCTCTGCTGGGCCTTTTTGAGGACGGTATTTACATACATTTACAATCCAAACAAGTTCTGCCAAAAAAACGCCTCAATGTATTCATTATTAATTAATTTACTTTCCATTCACCTATCCATCCATCCAGCCTATTTACTCCACCTCTTATTTATTCACTCTACCACTTTATGTGTCCATGCATCCAGCATCTATACCACTTATCCTATTATATGTTCCATTTGTATCATGTATTTATAAATTTTTGTAAAATATTTGTATTTTTTTTTTTACTCATCAATCCACCCATTTTCTACAACTTGCCCTATTCTGTTTGTTGCACAATTTATAGATATACGTTTAATTTAATTTTAATTTATTATATAATTTCTTTACATTTATTGAAAATTGTCTTCTGATCCTTGCATCTATTTTCTACCACTTGTCCTATTCTGTTGATGCTCCATTTTTATTTTATATTTATAAATGTGAGTTGAATTCATTTTTGTTTTACTTTATTTTGCTTTAATCTATTTTCGTTTTAGTTAATTCATATATTTAATCAAAAACATATTAATCATATTTTAATTCAGTAACTATTATTTCATTATTATTATTATATTATTAATTACAATATTTTTTTAAATATGCGCGATTTTTTTTTTTTTTAATCAATATTTGTATTTGTACTGATGTAGATCTGCACTGCATACACAGAGATCTTAGTTCTACATGAGAGGGCCAAAATATTAGAAAATCACAACAACAAAAACATTGCAGTCATAAACATGTGCATGTTGTGTCATTCAAAACGATGAAATATTATCTTGCAATATTTATGTTTTTTAATTCAACACATGTATTGGCACTCATTATAGTTTAAAGGCGTCTCACAGCATTTTCGTATGGTTCCGTATGGTATTACTATACAATCAATCAATCACTCAAATAGTCAATACAAGGAAAGTAACAATATTCATGATACCGTGACATTGCGGTATTAAAAGTACCTCGATATCTCATATATTTAGTTTTGGGCTGGCTAGACGCAGCCACTCCGCTTAGCACGGCTGCTGGAGCCAGACTACAGCGCTCATTAAGCGTATAAACGCACCCGATTGGATGCAGAACCCATGTGATCGTGGGGGTACGTCAGAAAAAATACACTGTGCCCAAAAGGCCCATGTGACCAAAAGGCTGCCTTGGGAGGCATGCAGAAACAACTCGGTGCCCCGATTCCCTCCCAAGGCTACAGCGTAGCCGCTATGCCGGTCTGAGCGTGGCGTCGCTATGGATTCTGCAAGAGGCCTTGTTGTTCGCGCCAGCCTCTGTCCCAGCAAACGCTGACCCACGGCCCGGCATCGGCTGCTAGTGTACCTCCACTTTGCGAAGCCCCGCTAGCCGGCCCTATGCGGGCCGCCATCACCCTGAGCTGGTCGCCAGTCAATCGCAGGGCACAGATAAACAAACAACCATTCACACTCACATTCGCACCTACAGCCAATTTAGAGTCCTCAATCAACCTACCATGCATGTTTTGTTTTTTGGGGGGATGTGGAAGGAAACCAGAGTACCCGGAGAAAATCCACGCAGGCATGGGGAGAACATGCAAACTCCACACAAGCGGGGCTGGGATTTGAACCCCTTTCCTCAGAGCTGTGAGGCAAATGTGCTAACCAGTCATCCACCGTGCCACCGAATGTCCACATTTCAAATGAAAACATATTATATTACAGAGGCTGCTCAGAAAAATAAATCATCCTGCAATATCACTCAGCGGAGGATTCTTCTCCCTTTAAGAGACCTCCTGCATTTATGACTTCACCTGAATTTTTGGACTCAAGCAAATAAATCACTGTTAGTAGGTAGTATCCAATTTCTAATGTGATAAATAAAAAAATATGACTACAGAATATACTGTTACATTTCTGAACAGACAATTTCTCAATGTACAGTTTTGTTATTGTGAGCACATACGTATTATTGTAGCAGCAATAATACTGTTTTGGAGGTATAGTATTTTAATGTCAACATTGGATGGGCGGGGACAGAAGCGCACGGCAGTATGTATATGACTTCTTTTACACAAAAACCTGTGGGAAAACGGACAGACTACTAAAACCTGTTGAGAAGGACTCAGCGAGAGTCAAGAAGAAGAAGAGCAAGAAAAAGAGAGGTTTTTCAGTTCTCGTGCTTTCACCTCTTTGCCCCACCTGTACCGTGAACCTTCCTGCAATACCTTCAGCTTTCCCACGATATTGTAATAATTATCGTACTGTCAGATTAATACCGTGATAAAACCAAACCGTGAGATATAGATATCGTTACATTCCTAATGAATACATTGTGGATCCAATCATCCATCATCCAGCCTCTCGTTCTGCTGCCACTGTAATTGAGCATGTGTGTGTTTTTGTGTTGTTTTATTCCCCACACTCCCCGCCCGTTTACATTTTAAAATAATCCCATCACTGATTACCTATTTTTAGAAGAGGCCCGCGAGCTACTCATGTGGTCCTTGGGGGCTTCCTGAGGCCCATGGGCCCCATGTTGGTTACCTCTGGTGTATGGGATCGATCACTAGCGAGTGTGAGTGAAATTAAATGTATGAGTGCATTCACTGTGAGCAAGAAAAAGTCAGTCGTGTGTGTGAGAACATTATCCTCTCGTGCATGTTGAGCGAGATTAAATAAAAACATTTGTTGAAAGCTTTTCAGTAGTGTATGAGAGCATTTCACGATTGTATGTGAGCAAAAATAAATTTAGTTGTGTGTGAGACCGTTCCTCTAGTGTTCGTGTGATCAGTTGTGTGTTATTTGATTTTGGTAGTCTGTGGGAGAGCATTTCAGTATGTATGTGAATTTCCCCACAGGCACCACCAACACAATTTGTTTTCTCTGAACTGGTTTAATGAAGTCGTCCACTCTCCAACACACTGTGAAAACGATATAAAAATAAAAATATACAATGAGACAAACACACAGGTAGCTAACAATTTCAGTGGTGAAAATAATATACTAACAAATACCTCGTTGGCTGCTGCCGCAAAAAAAGGGAATTGAAGTGTCCTGGAAGAGGGAAGTGCTTATCCTTAATGTCTTTTGTTGCCTCTTATCTAACTTGGCGAGAAATGTCAAGACAGCCATTCGTCATCATGTCGTGTTCAGGACTAATGCGCCTCTGCTGTGCCTCTGCCTTATACTTGTTAGTTTAAGGAGACAATGGAACATTCAGAGAGCCAACAGAACAAAGGGCCCATCATCAAAAAAAAATGTGTGAGAGTGTTTCAATTGTGTGCCTGTGTGTGAGAGAGAGAGAGAAAGAAAAAATCATTTTTTTCAGTTGTGTGTATAAACGCTTTCTACTTTCTAGTAGTGTGTGTGTTTCACTCATGTATTTGATCAAAAAATATAATACAATTTTAATAGAATAAGCGGTACAGAAAATGGATGGATGGATATAATATGATATGAAAGCATTTCAGGAGAGTCAATGAAAGCGTTGCAGTTGTGGATTTGAGTGTATTTCACTAGGTTATACGAGCAAAATAAATTCAGATGTGTATGTGAGAACATTTTAGTAGTGTGTGCGTCTGTTTCGTGGGCATACGTGAGCCCCCCAAAACTATTGTGTTTGACAGTGTTTCAGTAGTGCGTGAGCCTTTCACAAGTGTGTATGACAATGAGAGAGTTTCACCAGTATGAGAGCCGGAGGGGGGGGGGGGGGGGGGGGGGTCAGGCGTGCATGAGTGCTTTTCAGTAGTGTGTATGAGTGTTTCAAAAGCGCATGTGAGACAGCTTCACTCGTGTATGTTTGCGGGGGGGAATCAAGTATGTGTGTGAGAGTATTGCACTAGTATTTACGAAAGAAAATACTTAATTATGTACCCGACGGGTCCTCATACCACTCCTTAGCTTGACTGAGGTCAGTTATCGTGCACCACACCGGACTGACAAAGCCCGGCAGTGTGTCATCTGATCCAGGGTCAGCAGGGCGTCGTGTTCGCCTGATAAATTCCGCCATTTCCGCCACCTCAGCCCCGTCTGCGTCCTTCCTTCCGTCCTTCTTTCCTTCCTTGCTTCCTTCCTTCCTTCGCGCTGCATCGGCGACGGAGGCACCAGGAGGCGGAGCGGCAGTAGGCAGGCAGGCTAGGATCCAGTGTGCCACAGCGGGATGAGAGCGAGAGCGAGAGCCGGGGCGGATGAGTGCAAACAGCGCAACCCTTGAATGTGTGACGGGTAGCTAGCGGCGCAACGACAAATTGTGAACATTTGTTGTTGTTGCCGTCTCATTCCGCCCTCTTTATTATAAAAACCGACTAGCTTTAGCTCTGATTTCATACGAAGTCCCGCGGTGGGAGAGGCAAGGAGGAGTCCGGCCAGGTTTCAGAAGGAGGTGGACGTTTTACTCTCCCTCCGCTAGGGCTCACTGACGAAGATAAACGCCGGCAAGTGTGCCTTTTTTTTCCCTCCTCCTCCCCCCCCCCCCCCCCCCGCCCCCCTCGCCATAATTTTTTGTGTGTTGGACCGAGTGAGCGAAGATGTCGGGGCAGAGCATTACGGACCGGATAACGGCAGCCCAGCACAGCGTAACGGGATCTGCCGTGTCCAAAACAGTATGCAAGGCCACCACTCACGAAATAATGGGCCCGAAGAAAAAGCATTTGGACTGTGAGTATGCTTAAAAGTGTCTCTTTATTTTTATTTTTAAAAGCCAAGTGCTGACATTAAAAGCCCCTACTAGTGGCGTTATGGCGGCTGTGTTCGAGACACTAGGCCTTAAAGCCCGACTCGCCGCTAACATGCTAACGCTAGCGTACGTCCCGTAGAGGGACGTTTTACGTTGAATACATGAAATTAAGCTACATTTCCTCGCTTAGGTTTTCTACAAACTATTAAATGTGGATTTGGAGCTGTCTGGCGTCGATAAATTGAGTATTTTGTTGTCGTAGTCACGCTATAGCTGTTGGCTTCCATTGGAAGCCGACTGTAGTAGTAGTAGTAATTAATAGATGCAAACAGCATACAATGACAGTCAGTATGAGTGAGGGCCTCGAGTTGACAATTAGTGTAATTATTTCCATTAATATTTACTCATCATCTCCAATCTCCATTCAATGGATGAATATTCATTGCTAATATTCATTGTTGTGATTTTTACGAATAGCCTTTCAGTCCCATTTTGTGTGGTTGGCAGGTGGCACACCTGTTGTGCCGCTCAGGTGACTCCTCGTGGTGTCACGAGTTAGAGCGAGGTGGTGGCGGAAAACCTACGGCCTGAGAAAGACCATTTTACAGCCAGACTTACAATCAGAAAAACTAAAAGTGCAGTGGCAAAAAACATTTAACCCACAAATGCACACAATGTACATATACAATATAAATAATATGTAGTGAGTCGAAAGTAGGTATATGCTTTTAAAATTAACTTGTTGAAGGAAGGTAGGATAAAGAGGGTGGAAGGAGGATGGAGTTCAAGATGGATGTATTGAAAAAAAGGACAGGTGGAAGTAAGTAACGATAGGGCCTCAATGCCACTTGTAGGGTCTTTACTAGGGCAACACAACTGCAAAACCTGACTGGGCTTGAAGCCCCAACAACCCCAATTCTGTCTTGAAACTTTACTTTGAAACATTCCACAAAATCCCATCACTTGCCTTGAAACCCTATTTTGGAAGCACAACCCTTGCTTGAAACCATGATTTCAAATCTTTCACAACAAATTCTAAACCAGGCTAGTAGAAACCATAATTTGATACCAGAACCCTGTCTTTAAACCCTATTTTAAAATCCACATCCTGTGTTGAAACCTTACTTTGAAACACTTAGCCTTCCATTAAATCCTGTGTTGGATCTCTGACCCCTGCTTGAAACCATGATTTGAAATCCTAACAAGTTACAACACTCTAACCGAGGCCATACAACTTAACTTGAAACCTGAACCCTTACTTGAAACACTAATCCTGTTTTGAATTTTTTCCATTAATCCTAATACTTAACCTTATTTTGGAACCCCAACCCGTTCTAGAAAGTATGATTTTTTTATTATTTTTTTAAAACCCAAAGTACAACCCCAATTCCAATGAAGTTTGGACATTGTTAAACATGAATAAAAACAGAATACAATAATTTGCAAATCATGTTCAACCTATATTCAATTGAATACATTACATAGACAAGATATTTAATGTTCAAACTGATAAACTTGCTTGTTTGTAGCAAATAATAATTAACTGCAACACGTTCCAAAAAAGAAAAAAGCTGGGACAGGTGGCAAAAAAGACTTGAAAGTTGAGGAATGCTCATCAAACAAGTGTTTGGAACATCTCACAGGTGAACAAGCTAATTGGGAACAGGTGGGTGCCATGATTGGGTATAAAAGGAGCATCCCTGAATTGCTCAGTCATTCACAAGCAAAGATGGTGTGAGGTTCACCTCTTTGTGAACAAGTGCGTGAGAAAATAGTCGAACAGTTTAAGGACAATGTTCCTAAGTTAATGATTATTTGCTAAAAACGATCAAGTTTATCAGTTTCAACAAAAATATAGTCTTTGTAGTGTATTCAATAAATATAGGTTCAACATGATTTGCAAATCATTGTATTCTGTTTTTATTTGTGTTTAACATGTAGTCCCAACTTCATTGGAATTGGGGTTGTAAGTTGAAACTGGAACTGTGGCTGAAAACCCTATTGGAACCTTAACCCTGGCTAAAAACCTTACTTTCAAATCCCTAACCCTGGCTGGAAACCCTACTTTGTAAACCCCAATCCTGTCTTGAAGCTCTAAAGATTACATGCACCCCTCACACTTTCCTTGAAACCCTAACCCTTCCTTGATACTATTATAACTATAATCTCGGAAGCTTTATTAATATTGATGCAATTGCGTTGTGCTGTGTTGCAATGTAGAATGTTGCAATATTGAAGGACATTTTAAGCATTTACAAGTTTAAACTGTGTTTGATAAATGCAATTGTAATCAATAAATGCAGATGTAATGAAATGCCATTTTTAAGTGTATACCTACTTTTGGTCTGCCCCGTGTATCATTTTCTCCTTACATTTTGTATGACCCTGAGTTACACTTTGCACTTTTGAGCCCACACATAACATGATTTATTTCCCTATGAGTTATCTTTGTGTATCACGCTGACTGACGCAAGGCAAGTCATTCCCCTCGGTATGAATCACCATGACTGTCACAAGTATGCTTATATCCCATGAAAAGCGCCCCCAAAAATGGCGTATTCACTGTGACATGGCATACCATATTCATCCTCCTCGCTCTTCACTATGCCATGCAGGCAGTCACCCAGGCTAACTAGCGGTTGCTTCTGCAAAGTTTAGTTACCCTGTCCTACTTTGTGGTGTCAAATATAGGATAGCAATAAGAAGGGAGGCCCAATTACCCTGTCACCCTGATCTGTGCTGCGGGCAGCCGGGGTTGTCAACATTAAATAAAATAAAATAAAAAAACATTTTTAAAGCGGGTTGAGCAGCGTTGACTTGCATCCCTTGGCCAGCAAGCGGATGTTAGAAATGATATGAGAGGCAACGAAGTGGGGCAGCACATGTATGATTTACTATTTGTTGGCAGCGGCTGTTATCAGTGAACAGAAAACATGAATTGTGGACAGTATTTCTTCATTACTATTTAAAGGAGGTCATGTTATATCCTATGGGTTGAGCAGCCATTCCCAAATTGAATGAGGAGAGTGGCAAAATCATCACAGCATTATAAGGTTAAACTTGGGACCTAGGAAAAAATCTCAACAGTACTGTGTCACAGGGGTCCCCAACCACTAGGCCACACAAAGTGTGGTGGGTGGTGGTCCGGTCCCCTTGCCCCTCCCTTGGGGACTGGTCCCGACCAGCTTCGGTTGGGCTGGGGGACCGCGCTTGGTCCTGGGGAGTGGGTGGCATCCCCCTGACTGGGTTCTCCACAGGATGGGCATGCTGGCTCGGCCCCCCCTTGTGGGTGGGGCCATTCTGCATGGCCATGCAGTTGAACAGGAGAGGTTAACAGAAAAAAGAGGAAAACAAAAAAAACATTAAATTCAGACATAACTGTCACTACCACATAACTCTGTCAATACAGTGGAGCCTCTCAAGCATCATAACAAATGTTTCCATTGGAAATGATGGAACTAAAAATATGTGAATCTCTTCCAGGCTCACAGTTACCACCGCAAAAGTACAATTTTAACCTTTTTCTGAAAGTGTAAAAAGAGCGCAACCACAATTTTAAATGAGATGGAGGCCTGTTACGATAATTACTATATCAACTTATCATTCGATAAATTAAATGGACATGTTAGTTTTTCCGGACTCAATAAATTGTCATTGTTGTGGTGAGCCAACTGAGTTGGATGGCTGCATCATTAGCTGCTAGTGGACTCATGGAATGCCGGACCGGTACATTCTTGACGGGGTTGGCTCCTTCTAATACTCCACAGCCTTGCTTCATGTGCAGCGTGTAGATTCACACAACAGAGACACTTAAGGGAAAGTTAACTATTGGTTGTCCTGAGCTAACGAGCTAGTTTTTGGGCTAGCAAACATAATAAACGAGCTAGTGATTTAAGCAGCTCACTCCACTGCAGTGATGTCATTTAAAATGTCAGCGCTTCATTCTGAATTGTTGTGTTATTCCCCAATTAACACACAGAGGAAAGTTAACTGTGTATTATGCCAGCCCGCGAGCTAACAATCTAACGAGCTGATGGAGCGATAGCTAACCATTGCGGCAAAGTCGTTTAATACGTCAGCGCTTCTTTGTTGTTGTGTTCGTTAGTCCCCAATGAACACAAATACAGGAAAGTTTACTGTTTATTATGCATAATCTTAATGGCACACTTTGTTCAGCCAGTAGTAGGGTTTATGCCACTGACAGGGCGGGACTTCCGGCCAAATATTTCTGCCACAGCAAGTAATTCCGGGGCCCACAATTGCAATAGCGTCAGGGTTAGATTTTTGTTAACACTGTCTGCCAGTCAATGCAAAGGCATGCTCCCAAAGTAAAATAAAACGGTTCAAGTTTCAGTGAATAAAAAGCACTACTGTCGATCATGTGTGCTTTTGTCTTTTTATTTATTTATTAATTTTAAATGTCCCTTTGTGTAAGACATTTATAGTATTAGCACATATGAACGGCAGCCGCACAGCACATGGCACCGCTGAGCAAAGCATAGGCCTGGTAGAATAAAGAGCGATGAACTTTTCCGATCGTGTTAACATGCCCAAGAAAAATATTGCAACACATTGCCTATTCTTTTTGGAGCTTGTGAATGATAAAAGACTGACTTGGAGCCACGCTATGAAGTCACGTAAGTATGACACCTTTCCAACTCCTTTCAACTCTGCATCTGTGCTTTTCCTGGTGTACGTACTGTACTAAGTTTTAATGCAATGTTACACAGGATGGGCACAAAGGATTCCTACGCTCTCAGGGGAGTTAAATAAATGATGAATCTTGTGCGGTTGGTGGCTTCCGCCAAATGATCAGTTTATTTTATGTTCCTCAGTATTATACAGTATTTGTTAGCCTTCAACAAAAAAAGCGCAAACCCCTCTTTTAAATACGGGATAGGGGTTCAGAATGTTTAATGTGCAAAAGCATATCGATGACAGGCACGGCCGGCTGCCGTATTGCTTACTGTCCCTACTTAAGTGGCCGGCCAGGAGGAAAAAAAACAAGATAATGTTGTGTTGATGTAGTTTGCTTTGCTTAATGACGTTAGTAAAATATCAATGATTGTGTTGTCTCTTGTAGTTTTGATAGTATAATCAGCATGCTTGGTAGAAAAGTGCTGATGTTATATTCCTCTAAAACCGCAATGGTTTCTTAACAAATTAGACATGCAGTCTTTGACTGGACTTCAGTGAAAAAGTATTTAGTAGTCCATTCTATATCAAACACTTGGCACTCAGTCGACTTTTCTTTCAGCCCACTCATGGTTGAAGAAGGGTTCAGAGCAGCAGCAGAGTAAAAACAGAACAGCCAAAGTCAATTCAATATATCAATGTACCTACTGCGCTACCTGGTGGAACTTATGGGCATTACAGGACAACCTGGTGGAACCACTTGGCATTACAGCACAACCTGGTGGAACCACTGCACATTACAGGAGAAGGTCAAATGAATGTAGCCATGATTTTGATATGATTTGGGCGATTCTGTACTAAACTTTGGCGGGCTGGCTTAAAATGATCAAGGGGCCGGATGGGCCGTGGGCCGTAGTTTGCCAAGCCTTGCATTAGACGGTCTATTTTGAACTCTGGTATTAATGTTGACAAATATGCTTTAATGATAGGACTCGTTCAGCTAAATTTTCGACTAAACAAGTCGTGTTTTATATAATTTTAAAAGACAATGGAAACAGGCATGAGCAAAGCATAACAAAAGGCATGTGTTTTCATGTATTCGATTTACAGTTTTTTTGTTTTTCCTTTTCATAAATGAATGACTTAAAGTAAAGGCAGCGTAAGTAATTTAATATCAGCATACATGGGGTTTTAGATTAAGGGAAAAACAATGTGTAATTTTAAAATTAAATGTTTTTGTTAAACGAGCAGAGCTCGATTTTTGACAGCAATGTTGTTTTCATAACATGCCGTACTGTACATAAAATTACAAGTAAATGTTTTTGTTAGAACTCTTCAAAATTATTTTAATGAGGATCTTGTGGGTTTATGTGGCAATATGAACTGAAGTGGGATGCTGAGTTGCTGTTGTCTTATATTAACGGTGGACATTAATTAGACTTAACAGCTGCATATATATCCTTATTTGTTTCACAAATATCATTTGTATAACTTTAAAACTGTATAATTGTGGACAAAGTCAACAAAGTTGAGTTACACGTGGGGGAGGACTCGCCATGCTCGGCGCTGCAGCTTTGGTTCGCTTCCTCTTATAGTCTTATGGCGGCCTCAACTCAAAAGGTCCTGACGACTGAACGTAGGCTTTACCGAACATGGAGTGGTGTTTCCAAGCGAAAATACACACAAATACAAACAAAAACACCACAGACTGTGCTGTGACGAGACGCCATTACGCTGGCTGGAGCAGCGTCACTGGCGTGGGAAAGGATCGATACTGTCTGAAACGTTGATGTTGGTGATACCAGAAGAAAAATAAGTATGGATACTTTTGCTACTTAAGTCAATTGAGGGACTGCATTTTCACTATTGTATCAGAAAGGAAATTGGTGGTATGGATCATTAACAGACACACAAAAAGAGCACATCGTGGAACAATTTCAGCACAGGGAAAGCCAAACTCCATATGTGGCAGCCAAAATTTGATTGTGGCGGCCCGCCACAAATGTAAATGTGGGAAACCCTGTACAGTCATTTGGTGTAGAGATCAACAGACTGGAAGAGGCGGGATCAGCCCTTACAACTGAAAGTGTGTGGCATAACCCTGTTGACTACAGCAAATGTCAACATATATTTAATTGACAGGTGAAGGGCTCGTCTTCAGCAGACCAACAACAGTCTTGCTGCTCGAGGGCGGGCATTATTTTTCATGCTTTCAGAGACATTAAAAATCATCTATCGTTTATCGTGATAGTTTTTGGAAAAATATGTCATCTTGACAAAAAAACATCGTGATTGGCCTAATGAGATGTTTGTGGTCGGATTCTCTTATTTGGTGGTCTGGTTACGTCAAAAAGTGGTTGCGGTGAAGTCTGGGCTTCCCTACTGATTCTGCTGCCCCCGCGACCCGACCTCTGATAAGCGGAAGAAAATGGAGTAATGGATGATATAATATTAGTTAAGAAAAAGTGCCAAGTAGCAACATTAACAACAACAAATAGATCAAAGCTGCCTGATTTGATTCAAGATTTGTATTGCTTATAAAAGTCTGCAGGCTTTTTTTTTTTTCGCTTTATCAACGTTAAATTGCTGCATCTCTGACAATCGTAACGCCAAACTGTATATGCGCATACATGCACCATATACACTGTCATGTTTGAATTTGCATTGTTGGGCAAAGAGTTCCCTAATTGCAAGCTGATGTGAAATGTCCCACTGTTTTTTGTTCCCAACTGAAGAAATTGGGTGCGGCGGGTGTTTATGATTGGTTTGGTCACTTTGAGGTTTCAAATTGTGTTGTCTTTGTTGCGACTTAATACAAATTTGACATACCAGCTCGTTGGTGTTAGAGGGATTGCTGCGTTCGTCTGGCTTGAATCCAAAATGTTCCCACATTGTTGCGGTGGCGTTAGGCTTTGGAACTAATTCCATTTGTGCTGCTCAACCTTCCGTAACTGTGCGGCGACCGGCTCGCTGTCAGAACATTTTGCTTTGTGTACGCAAGCCCCCGCATTTCAAAAGCGCGTGCGCACACACGCGCACCTACAAATTCACATGGCCAATCAGATGGAGGGTCTCACTATCTTTGATTGGTTTATAAACCATAATGGGTCTCATGTGTCTGCTTTCAAGTCGCAGAAATGTTTTTTAATTCCTCAAATGACTGGGCAGCTATACGCACTCCCCCCCGCCCCTCTTTTGACAGGGGGGGAGTGCGTATTTTTATTTATTTTTTTAACTCCAGTTCTGTCTTCGTCGAAAACAAAATTCATACGCCAGATTTCCAGCACCACGGCGGAGTACTAAGCTATAGCTCTGCGTCCTAAGACACAGATTGATCGTACTTTGTGTCCCTGCTAATTTTTGTGTGTCTCAGACGCAGGATGCAGATCAAACGAGATCCTTGGTTTATCAGTTTAAACATCTTGTCTTTGTGTTGTATTCAATTGAATATAGGTTGAAAAGGATTTGCAAATCATTCCATTGGTTTTATTTACGTTTTATGCAAGATCCCAACTTCATTGGAATTGAGGTTTGTAACAAATGAGGGAATGGGTCACCTTTTTGCAGATAAATGTGAATTAAATTTGCAATTTGTGCTGTTCGGTACCACAGCTTGGTTCTCTGCCCTTGGGTTTGATACTCTTGCTCACCATTTTTGTTTTGGAAGATTTGAGAGAGGTCTTTCATCACGCCATGTGGAATGCAAAGACTGTTTGTCAAACTAAAGTTTGTGCTACTTTAGGGGTGCACCTGTACAGAAAATTTGATATTACAGGATGACAATAGAGGCTCCACTGTATTTGCATTAGAATTTTATTCTTGCAAGTAGGGTTGGGCTCGGAGCGCGTCAGACGCTACACATCGTGAAAGTTTCCTTTACACAATATAATCTTGTTCCAAGTGTTGCACTGAGGCGAATGGTCATTCATTTTAACAAAGTTAAGACCAGTAGGTCTTAATGGGGCGAGGCATGTAAAACTTGTCCCTCACCACTGTGGTGACTACTGTTTATTCATAGTCTGCAGCAGGTGTTGGTCTGCGCATGGACATGTTTGGAAATGCATAACGTCACCTTGCTAATTGTAGATGAAGACAAAAATATTAGAGGTGCCATCAGCACCTCGGGAACCAACACTTGCGTCACTTAGACCCCATGGAAATCCTAACTCGGGTTATTTTTACGCAGCACGTGGATGTTGTCACGGTTCACTGCATCAGCACTATTTGTGGTGGTCTTTATGACGTTAAACAAAAACAGAGAAACCGTATGCACACAATCGCATATCACAATCATTTGTTTCCGTGTCAGACTTGATCCACTGCACCAACGAGATGAACGTGAACATTCCTCAACTGGCCGACTCGCTGTTTGAGAGGACCACCAACACCAGCTGGGTCGTCGTATTCAAGTCACTGATCACCACACACCACCTTATGGTGTATGGCAACGAAGTGAGCCCCACATGCACTCAAATACTAACCCACACACACACGCCATGTCAGATAATCTCACTGCAACACAGGTCACAGATGTCAAGAAGATTATGATTGCATATATGATTAGATTAATACGTCATAGTGATGTCTCTCCCCCCCCCCTCCTCCCACCTCCCTTTTGCAGCGTTTTGTGCAGTACCTGGCTTCGAGGAACACATTATTCAACCTCAGTAATTTCTTGGACAAAAGTGGCCTGCAAGGTAACATGAACACCTCACTCATGCTACTTATCAAACTATCATTTTGTACGACGTGATGCACGTCCATTTGTTCATTCCAGGGTATGACATGTCTACGTTTATCCGGAGGTACAGTCGATACCTGAACGAGAAAGCTGTTTCGTACAGACAGGTTGCCTTTGACTTCACCAAAGTTAAGCGAGGGTAAGACAAGTGATTTTCTTGTATCCTGCAGTTTGAAAGTGTCCCTTTTCTAATAAAGGCCTCCTTATGCCTAGATCAGACTACAGGATTTTCGCCCCAATATTGGCACCAAATTTCCTCGATCGGCCCTGACATATTTTGTCGGGAACAGCAAAACTTCTTGTAGTGTGACATAATCCACAACCAACTCTTCGGCCCAATTTATAGCCCTTTATAGCCGCCAAAAGTCTATGATGATGATTTAAAAAAAAAAAAAATTTTTTTTATCTTCCGTGAAGTGTGACGGTGGCCGACTGGTTAGAGCGTCAGCCTCACAGTTCTGAGGACCCGGGTTCAATCCCCGGCCCCGCCTGTGTGGAGTTTGCATGTTCTCCCCGTGCCTGCGTGGGTTTTCTCCGGGCACTCCGGTTTCCTCCCACATCCCAAAAACGTGTTAATTGGAGACTCTAAATTGCCCGTAGGTGTGAGTGCGAATGCAACCGAAGCTTTAGAGCATGATTTCACAGAACGCCAGCATGTCTATGTACAACCGTTAGTGCTAGCACTAGCTTGCTCGGCTGCATAACGTTTTGATGCCTGCTTGCGAGCCGTATCATATTAGAAATACGTGAACATACCTCAAGCAATCCTTGAATGAACGTCTCTCCCGAGCACCGGTGACGACCACCACGTTTTTCCTCACCCCCCCCCCCCCCCCCAACCCACCCACATACACAATACATTGGCACATTATCGTCGCCATGGTAACATGTATCCGGTCACGTTGACCAGTTACACGTTTTCCGGTTCCGCCTCTCCGACGGCGTTTGATTTGACAAGATAAACCCCAGTGATCCTAAAAAAACGGGATGCGGAATATCGGAATGCATATCGTGTAGTGTTGCCACTGTCTGACCGAGATACGGCAAGATTTTATGCCAGTAGTCTGATATAGTGCAATCGGGAAAGACCAAATTTGTCTTGTCGTCTGATCCACAGGAAATTGCAAAGTACAGAAAACCATGACGAAATGTGCACTCATCCGAAACACTGTCTTGTTTTTTATTTAGCCGTATTGATAGCATGTAATTTCAATATTGTCAAGCTAGCTTTATTTGTGCAAATGCATTTTTTTAGTACTGTAATATTCATCCATCCATCAATCCATTTTTTGTACCTCTTATTATTGCTAGGGTCACGGGCGTGCTGGAGCCTATCCCAGTTATCTTCGGGCGAGAGGCGGGGTACACCCTAAACTGGTTGCCAGCCAATCCCAGGGCACATATAAACAAACAATAGTTCGCACTCACATACACACCTAAAGGCAATTTAGAGTCTTCAGTCAACCTACCACGCATGTTTTTGGGATGTGGGAGGAAAGCGGACTACCCGGAGAAAACCCACACGGGCACGGGGCGAACATGCAGACTCCATACAGGCGAGGCCGGGATTTGAACCTCAGTCCTCAGAACTGTGAGGCAGAGTGCTAACCAGTTGGACACCATGGAGACACCTTAATATTCATATGTTTTTTTTAAAATATTTTTCCCCACAAATAATATGAAATATTTCAATGAACTGTTAATTGCAATGATCTATATAGTCAGCAGTGAATAAAATCAGAAATACAAGACTGCTTCTTAGGAATACCAAACCCACCGATCCCGACCGTCTGGAACAGGTGGCCCAGCCAGTGACGCCCAACCAAACTGTTACAACTCTTAAGGCCTCTTTATACTCCTGCGGTCGCGCGGCCGACGACGCCCGCATTGCATCACCTGACCGACGAATTGCCCCGTGCAGCACCTCTGCGTAGCTTGCCGCGCACCCGACAAAAATAGTTGCTGTGCGTCGAACGCCGCGGAGATCACACTCGTGATTGGTCCGTTTTAGTCACATGCTGTGATGACGTACCAGCGTGGCCCTTGGTTCTACATACCATCTATGTCGCCGCCTTCTCGATCGATTTTGCAGCATAATTAAACGTATAATCTGGTCATCTAGGTCCATTTGTTCTGTCGCGGTCGCCATTGTTGTTGCTTTGTGCCGTGTTACTGAAAGGAAAGTAAAAACGGCTATCGGAAATGGCAAAAAAAATGCAGAGGAAACTCCACCCTGTGGTGTCCTATCCAATACCAGCCATAGCGACACCCCCGACTTGGAGAACTGCAGCACACTTTCAAAACACCGCGCGTGGGTTGCGCTAGAGTATAAAGGCAAACTACGCATGGGACGTCAGCGCGGTCGCCGTCCGGGCGAGTATAGAGAAGCCTTTAGTGGTGGAGCCCTAAGCTAATGTGAATTATTGCAGGACACCATTGACCATCAATACTACTTCGGAAGGCGGAAAATCGCCAGGTCGTCCTAGTCCCCATATTCCATGTTGATATTGTTTAAACACGACGACGACATGGAAGAATGCCACCACTTACAGGCAGTGTAAAAGGGGCTACAGTTGAGCCAACAATTAATCAGGAATCTATTTGAAGAACGGTTTATTTGTTCAAGTGGACAACGCACACAGCAACAAATTCGAGCAGAGGCTACTATTTATGTCGTTGTCTTACTGTGTGTGTCTGCTGACTCTCCCCTATGTCCTCAGAGTGGATGGCATCATGAGGACCATGAATACAGAGAAGCTGCTCAAGACCGTCCCCATTATTCAGAACCAGATGGACGCCCTCCTTGATTTCAATGTGAGTTGGCGGTGAAGCCCCCCATGGTGCTGCAGCTTAAAAAAGGGGGGGGCTTGTGCATGAAGCTCCTGCTAGATGTGTTATCTGACCCCATCACCACAAAAAGATAAATGTAAGGCATATGTTTAAACTATGGCCCATTGCTTTCCCACAGGTCAATGCCAACGAGCTGACTAATGGAGTCATCAATGCAGCCTTTATGCTCCTCTTCAAAGACTCCATCAGGCTATTTGCTGCTTATAATGAAGGCATCATCAACCTGCTTGGTAAGAAAAATCCTCCTTGTCTCCTCCAGATAATCACACCAATGTGGAATTCTTGCATTTTGTCACCAAACAGAGAAATACTTTGACATGAAGAAAACCCAGTGCAAAGAAGGGCTGGACATCTACAAGAAGTTCCTCACCCGAATGACCCGGATATCAGAGTTCCTCAAAGTAGCCGAGGTACATTGTTTTGCAAGTTGGTTGTTGACTCCCACGCAGGGAGGTAAAATAACAAAACTAATTTGGCTTTCTTTGTGCTCTAACAGCAGGTGGGCATTGACCGAGGAGACATTCCAGACCTTTCTCAGGTAAGTTTACAAGCTGGTGTCTCTCGCTCGCTCTCTCTCGATCTCTCTCTCGCGCTCTGTCTCCCCCTTGTCTGAGAACAACACAAATCAATAAATAAAATGACGTACTGATGTATACACTAACTACCTACATTTGTTACACATGCTTAAAGGAGATCCAGTAAAAGAGCTGTATAAGGAAAAAAAACTGCCTTTACAACTACAGTAGCGCATGCTTTTGTTTTGACACAGTCAGACGGGCATTGTTGCATGTATAATTGTTCTTTGTGCCTCTGCACTGCATCCCACAGAGAGCCAGTTCCAATATTTCACTCGCAAAATGAGTTGACCACAATATTAGAAACTAGGGATGTCCCGATCCAACTTTTTCACTTCCGATCAGAAACAGATATTGCAGCCTTGAATTTTGGCCGATACTGATATCGGTCCGATCCGATATCAGCAATAATCATACGTCCTTTTTTGTAGTATGGAATGTTAGAAAAGGCTTGATGAAGTGAAGCGATATTACTCAGAGAACAATAATCAGCAACAGTGGGTATGGGGAAAACTCACCCATTTATTAACCAATGGGTTACATAAAGTAACTTTAAGAATGTACTACAATTGAATTAAATAAAAATTATATTCGGAAATGTTGAAAAATAACTTCAATAAAAATATTTAAATTGCAACATAACCACTGCTTGACTTAAACATATGCATATTCCCTATTTGAATAGATTATATAAAATAATTAGAAAACCATGAAAAATCTCAAATCTTGAATACAAATTAATTTTTAAAGTGCAAAATAACAGTTCAATTCAGTTTTGTTTTAAAAATGTGTTTATTTTTACTTTTCATATATGGTGGGAACATTTGCTTTTTCCACGTGCGGCAATTCAGTTTTAAACTTCGTGCTGCAACTGGGGTTTAGTTTTATTGAAAATCGCTGTTCCTTCTGTGCATGTGTTGACCTCGGCAATGAGACACACACTTGCAGTCACGGTCGACTGTTTTTCACAGTTTGAAGAATATATACCAGAGTATTGTTATATTGCCTGTTTGTACAATTCCAATGAAGTTGGGACGTTGTGTTAAACATAAATAAAAACAGAACACAATGATTTGCAAATCATGTTCAAACTATATTTAATTGAATACAGTGCAAAGGCAAGATATTTAATGTTCAAACTGATAATCCTTAGTTTTTAGCAAATAATCATTAACTTCGAATTTTATGGCTGAAACATTTTCCAAAACAGCTGGGACAGGTGGCAAAAAAGACTGAGAAAGTTAAGGAATGGTCATCAAACACTTGTTTGGAACATCCCACAGGTGAACAGGCTTAATTGGGAACAGGTGGGTGCCATGATTGGGTTTAAAAGGAGCTTCCCAGAATTGCTCAGGCATTCACAAGCAACGATGGGGCATGGTTCACCTCTTTGTGAACAAGTGCGTGAGAAAATAGTCGAACAGTTTAAGGACAATGTTCCTCAGCGTACAATTGCAAGGAATTTAGGGATTTCATCATCTACGGTCCATAATATCATCAAAAGGTTCAGAGAATCTGGAGAAATCACTGCACGTAAGCAGCAAGGCCGAAATCCAACATTGAATGCCCGTGACCTTCGATTCCTCAGGCGGCACTGCATCAAAAACCGACATCATTGTGTAAAGGATATCACCACATGGGCTCAGGAACACTTCAGAAAACAAATATCAGTAAATACAGTTCGGCGCTACATCTGTAAGTGCAACTTTAAATTCTATGCAAAGCAAAAGCCATTTATCAACAACACCCAGAAACGCCGCCGGCTTCTCTGGGCCCGAGCTCATCTAAGATGGACTGATGCAAAGTGGGAAAGTGTTCTGTGGTCCGACAAGTCCACATTTCAGATTGTTTTTGGAAATTGTGGCCGTCGTGTTCTCCGGGCCAAAGAGGAAAACAACCATCCGGATTGTTATGGAAGCAAAGTTCAAAAGCCATCATATGTGATGGTATGGGGCTGTGTTAGTGCCAATGGCATGGGTAACTTACACATCTGTGAAGGCACCATTAATGCTGAAAGGTACATACAGGGTTTGGAGAAACATATGCTGCCATCCAAGCAACGTCTTTTTCATGGACACCCCTGCTTATTTCAGCAGGACAAGGCCAAACCACATTCTGCACGTGTTACAACAGTGTGGCTTCGTAGTAAAAGAGTGCGGGTACTACACTGGCCTGCCTGCAGTCCAGACCTGTCTCCCATTGAATATATGTGGCGCATTATGAAGCGTAAAATACGACAACGGAGACCCCGGACTGTTGAACAGCTGAAGCTGTACATCAGACAAGAATGGGAAAGAATTCCACCTACACAGCTTCAACAATTCGTGTCCTCAGTTCCCAAACGTTTATTGAATGTTGTTAAAAGAAAAAGTGGTGTAACACAGTGCTAAACATGACCCTGTCCCAGCTTTTTTGGAATGTGTTGCAGCCATAAAATTCTAAGTTAATGATTATTTGCTAAAAACAATAGTTTATCAGTTTGAACATTTAAATATCTTGTCTTTGAAGTGTATTCAATTAAATATAGGTTGAACATGATTTGCAAATCATTGTATTCTGTTTTCATTTGTTTAACACAACGTCCCAACTTCGTTGAGGTTGTATTTGTGTACAGAGCATTTGTGTACCAATATTCGTTATTTGTCTTTGTCTCAAAAGTGTTCTCTGTCAATTGACTCTGTTGTCGTACTAGAGCGGCTCCAATTACCGGAGACAAATTCATTGTTTTTTTGGACATGCTTGGCAAATAAAGATGATTCTGATTTAAGAGATAAGTTCAATGCAAATTTTGGTTGATTTGTCACTGGTGTTTTGATTCATTGTGTGTTAGCTTTGAGCTACCAATTTTTGTGAACAAAAACGAAAAAACAAAGGCTGTGATCTATTTGAACATTTAATAGGTGTAATTCTTTGGTTATGTGAGTTTAGTTTTACAGTGAACTTAAACTGGAGTGTCAGTAAACGACTTTAAGCAAGCAACATTCACATTTACTCCTTGCTATTATGTTAGCACCTTAGCAACCTTTTGTTTTGATCACGTGGGATCTGCATGCCGTCCGGGCGCTGCTGGATAAAAGTGCTGGAGCGGCGCATGGAATAGACTGCTTGTATAAAAGTGGTAAAATCGGAGATTTTAGATCCAGTCTAATCCGATACTCGTTTTTTTTTTGCTGACATCTGACAGGTTTCTGATCTCAAAGATGGGATCGGGACCCCCCTATTAGAAACAGGTCTGTGTGATCCCGGCTGGTTCTACACCACTGTGGACTACATCAACAATAATAAGCATTAGAGTGCTAGATTAAGCCCTTCTCTGACAGTGTTACAGGCAACCTATTCAGTACAGCTCTTGTATTGCGCTTACTGGATATTGCAGGTGTACCTACTGAGGTTTCTGCCGTGCGTATAACAACAATGAAAGTTAAGTAGCAAAACAATCACATTTGAAATGTCTTTCAATATTGACCAACTTTTTTTGGCAACCGATGAGCATTTAAGATTCTCTCTGCATTTTGCATGCTTTCCCTCTCGAGTGCATGCTTCCACAGGAGGTGCTCTCTTTCATGGCCTTTTGTCTTCCTCTAAGGTTTCATTTCTACCCTGTTCTTCTTAAGCACCTCCTTTTACAGTAAATAAAGGTGCCAAGTCCACACAAAGGTTTGCAGTGTAGTCGCAGTTGCACATTGACAGTTAAGGTTACACACACTTGTACTGCAGGTGCTGTGCTGTCGGCGGTTTATTTGCTGTGCAGCTCAAATGGATTTCTTTCCTTACTGTCACCACCTTTATATTCTGTATTCTCCCCTTTATCTTTCCACTTTAGTTCACAGTTTGTGTAAGTACTATCATTTCACTCTTCTTCTGTGTCTGACTTGCTTCGCTGGTGGTGTCTTTTTGCATGCCTCCGCACTGTCTCCCACGTGATCGTGTCAAACAGCCTAAAGGAGAAAAAAAACGTATCCATGTGGTGACTTTTTCCTCATAGATCAGAGTAATGAGAGTAGCTCATTTGCTGCAAACTGGCTGCCCTGTTGTGCTTAGTTGTGGTCCGTTTCAACAACCCGCCGTAGGTTGTTGAACGTGCCGCAGTACAGTGCGTCATCCCATACACGTTATTCTCATGCAGAGTAACTGTATGGCTGGAATGCTGTCATTTGTGCATTACTGGTGGGTGACTACAACTCTGTTGAGCTTATAAGTCACAGAAAATAAAATTATACAGTGGTACTACTAAGGTTGACTCAAAACTACATTTCACATGATCAGTTATATTTGGAATCATTTCAAGTCCAAACTGTCGCTATCGTAAAACATTTTACTGTACAGGCACTGTACATAAGTATTATTATTAAATATAACAAGTGACATACATTTACTGTAGCACTTTCCTCATTAGGGTTCCTCAAAGCTTACTTTGGCAAGAGGTTGGGTACACACAGGACTGGTTGCTAGTCAATCGCAGTACACACATAGGCATTCACACTTATTAATGGTTAACATGCATTTTTGGGGCATGTATCCGGAATACAAGGAGAAACCCAACGTAAGCACAGAGAGAAGAGCTGAGATTCTTAACACGAACCTCAGAACTGTGAGGCACATTCCAAGCACTATTCACTGTGCTGCCTCTGTTTTAACTGTTTTTTTACAATATTAATTGTGTGACAAGCATATGATAGCTAGCCAGTTTGTAGCTAGCACAAGAAGCTAACAGAGCTGTCTTTAGCTTCACTCTGTGCCCCTTCTGGTCAAACAGAACAAACTTGTCATTTTTTTCAAAAGAATGTCAATACCGACTGGTTTGGAGTTCTATGAAGTCGGTGACAATGTGGATAAAACAGAAGTAAAAACCTACCAAAATAAAAGTAACCTTTGAATACTTGCTGGCCAAAGTATTGTGATTCCACTTATTTACGGTATCTTCCAGACATTCTTGTTCTCTTGGGTAGTTTTGGTTAATCCTTTTGTTTCTGGCTGAAATGAGATCTAAGTGAGGTTCCATGACAGTTTTGACAATTCAGTGTTAAGGTTTTTTTTTTTGGTTTTTTTTTCTTTTTAAGCTCTTTGACTTTGGATGTACCACTGTATAAAAAGTGTGGTTTATATTGTTGTTACTTGGTTGCCCACCACTGTCTTTCATTGTCGATGTATACAGACACACACACGGTCATGCGGTGTGTGAGTGGCATGCTGACTGTTTTCTCGCCTTGACAGGCTCCCAGCAGTCTCCTGGAAGCTCTGGAGCAGCATTTGGCCTCTTTAGAGGGCAAGAAGGTGAAAGACTCCACAGCAGCCAGCAGGTATGTTAATTCGTCGGTCACTGTCCGTGCCTCTGGGACCACCATGCCGCGTTGCCTGCATCCCAGTGTGAGTCTCTGTCCCGTAGGGCCAGCACTCTGTCCAATGCCGTGTCGTCGCTGGCGAGCACGGGAATGTCTTTCACCAAAGTGGATGAGCGGGAGAAGCAGGCAGCACTGGAAGAAGAGCAGGCCCGACTCAAAGCGCTGAAGGTGAGTACTTTTAGCCGACCTGATCTCAAGAGGCATTCTCTTGCCTGTCTGCTTTATCTTTGTGTGCTTCCTTCCTACTGCAGGAACAGAGGCTCAAGGAGCTCTCCAAGAGGCCCTCCTTCGCCACCACAGATACGTCGCCCATCACTACCACAGGGGGCACTATTAACACTGCTCCAGCCATCGATCTCTTCTCCACACCAAGCTGCTCCAACGGGTACCTTACTTTAAATTGTAGATGGAGCTGCAAACAGACAATATGAATAAACTGCGATTGAATCTGCTATAGATATGACGCTTTACATTTTATCGCTGTCCTATGAAAAGCCAGCATCTTCTTATCCCAGCTGACTTTGGGGCGAGAGGCCTTTCATCAGCCTTGCATGATACTTTTGGTTGGAAATGCCCAAAATGTCCTTTTTTTGAGCTCTTGTAGCTGGTCTATTCTGCCATGTAAATGAAGTCTGCTCAGATTGGATCGCTCATCTTCCCAAATTTAAATATGGAAAACACCTTGGCTCTGATTGTTTCATATCACAGCGTCTGCTAGCGTAGAAACTTGTGGCGGCCAAGCATTCGTAGCGACGTTGCATCCACCGTTCAGACACTATGATGATCACCGGTGGCTAAAATGACTGCAAACTTTGCTTTTTCATCCACTGTCTGTTACATCAGAAGTTATCAATCTATCCATCCATTTTCTCCTGCTTATCCGAGGCCGGGTCGCGGGGGCAGCAGCTTAGGCAGGGAAGCCCAGACTTGCCACTTAGTCCAGCTCTTCCGGGGGGATCCCAAGGCATTTCCAAGCCAGCCAAGAGATGTAGTCTCTCCCAAAAAAAAACATTGCATGGTTTTTATTTATTTTTATTTTTTTTTAAACCTGCAATGTGTAATACTAGAGGATCCGTGTTGGGAAAGTTAATTTTCTACCCAAACTACTTCAAAGTTCAGTACATAATTCCCAAAAAGAAGTACTTCAGCTCATAGACCCTAATTCAAAATTTTGAACTAAGTTCGCCGGTCCAAAAACGAGCTAGTTCATAGTTCTTTTTATTTTTTTTCCTCAATATTGCTGACAGGCTATTCAAAATGCTGGCATTTCCCCATTGTTGCCACCCATTCAGTCCACACTAGGAGCCAGCTGCAGCGTTCACCCTGCAATCTCAAAAACATGAAAAAAACTTGCTTGAAAGGTGTTTTTTGTTTATTTTTTTTAAATGAGGTATTAAAACCTTTTTACCTTAATGTGCTAATAAAAACCTGCAACACAGTATGACAGGAACAATGGTTAAAGGACATTAACTTTGCATTCTGCGCAGCTCTGATTGACTGTTTAAAAAAAAAAAAAAAAAAAATGTGAAGGAGGAAGGAGTGCGCGGCGGTGCGAGCGTGTACAGTGGCAAGTGTAGTGACTGCGATCGGGGAAGAGTAGCGATTAGCGCAGGACCCATTGACTTCGAATGTGCAGAGGTGCTAATAAAGCCATTAAAGCAGCAAATCGGTGCTTTGTGCCTTTATTGTTGCCGCCACCCAGCTCAGCTGTGCAACTAGAGAAGGGAGTTAACCCCTGTGTCTCTCGACCACGGTCAGGTGACCGTAGCAGGAAAGGTTAACACTTCGTGTAAAGAAACTAAAATACATTAAAATAAAAAAATAACATGCTGTACTTACCATAACTGCTGAGAGTGTGAAAAAGGGAGGGTGGAAAAGATACTCCCGCCACACAAACATGCACTCTGCACTAGCTAAGCAGAAACACTATGGTGCTGAGACAAAATGGCGGACGAGGCACGGCGTCGTAAAGTCGAACCGTCGTAGATCGAGTGCGTTGTAACTCGAGGACTTCCTGTATCTACTGTATTACAAAAGGACACATTCGCTCCCATTTACGCAGTGTCCCTGGACGCACCCCGCGCACTTAGGCAGCTGCCCTGCCAAGTTTTATTCTGGACAGCAAAATAGAAACTAGCATGTGTACATCTTTTAATCTTTGAGCATGTTCAAACAGTTCCCTCTGCTGGTCACTTTTAATATTACAGTTGAGTCACTATAGTACAGTACGCCAACATGGTAGCTGATCCTGCGATGTGACGATTGGGCATGTACATCGCGATTACAATCGTGCAACCCTACCCTACGTACTGTACCATATCAATGTCCTATAAGCAGCATGTATCTCATTCATTTATTTTGTACATACTATTGTTTGTATCCAATGCAAAGCATGTATCTCCAAATTTGTTTGGAAAGCAAAAAAAAAGGTTTGTTTTGGGTAAAACTTTTTTTATCTGGAAAAACAGTCATTGTTATTATGATTTTATATAAGCAACCCCCCCCCCCCCCCAAAAAAAAAAATAAAAACAAAAAAACAGTTTGGATATATATTTTCATTAAACAGTGACTGTGTGGATGTAATTACGCAAAGATGTTCCATGTTCCGAAAAGGAAACACTGGCCTTGTTGACACGGCTTGTTGAGCCAGCAATTTCAATCTCCCACACCACTTCCTGCCCCATTGGAGCCAAGCCCAACCCAAAACCCACTCTCTACTAGCCTAAATGCCATATTAGGTCTAACGAACAGGTTGAAGGCTATTGTGAATATTGGAGTCCAGTCCACACCACGCCAAGATCTTCCTCTCATCCCCCCTCGCCTGAAACCACCGGCCACTAAGATGCGAAGGGCCCCAGCGCCACCCATGAAGAATCTTGTATGCGAACCTGACAATCTGTGGGGTCTTTTCCAGAATAAGTCAGACCCCTATAGAGATCAGGCATTTTTCATCTCTGTAATGACAAGGGACCGAAAGTTGGTCAAAGAAATATGGCACAAAAAAAGTAGAAGTACAAACTAAGTGAGGATGAAATGTGAATCTATCAAACCATTGTCTCAAGTTATCTCTGCGAGACTAGCTCTTTTCAATATCAGGTCAGTGGGTAATAAATCAGTTTATTAATGACATTACAACCAATGAGCTGGACTTTTTGTTACTAAATGAAACGTTAACAGAAAGTAGGTGTAATACCATGACGCAACACCAGCAATTTTTTTTATGAACAAGTGTCGAATAGGGAAAATAGGCGGTGGTATTGCTGTTATTTTTAGGTCGTTATTTCAGTGTAAAGAAATTATACTGGGTGATTTTAGCTCTTTTCAATATTTCTGTTTTTTAGTTAAAGGTGACTCAAAGGTTATTGTTGTAATAATTTATAGACCTCGAAGATACAATAGAAAATTTATTGAGGATTTTTCAGAACTGCTGTCAGTTATTTGTACGGACTACAACTATTTTGTCATAGCGGGAGACTTTAACATTCATGTTGACAATAACATGGGAAAAAAATCTAAAGAACTCTGCTGTACGAGACACCTTTGCCCTCTCTCAACTTATTAAGAGTCCAACCCATACTCAAGGTCACATTATAGACCTGGTCATCTCTAAGGGTGTTGAAATTATATCAATTGACATTAAGGATATGGCTATTTCTGACCATTTTTGTGTATTCTTTGAATTACAAATTTTATAATGCGCACCCATGTATAATGTGCACCCTCCAATATTGACCTCAAAATTCTCGAAACCACTTCAACCTATGTATAATGCATTTTTACAATGCATGATTTTGCTTCTACCCATATGATCAACACATGAAGTATTTGTATTTTGTTTGTTTTTTCAAATGATTCTGAAGTTAAGCACTTTATTTGTCCACATACTTTTTATTTACTTGCTCTTACTTTGAAATACACAGCCCTACTTTTATTTAGTAAATGAGAAAACAATAATTTGTAAGTGTACAATTCTTTTAAGAAAACATGGACCAGGCGAAACATTATTTTAGTGGGATTCAAATTAAACTATAAAGCATTTCAGAAAAGCATTATCATTAAACAAAACATAACCATAAAGAAATTAATTGTGGTTGTTGTTTTGTCATCAGTCGTATTTATAAAAAAAAATAATAATAATAATTTAAAAAAATAAATAAAAATAAAATGCGCCAACAATATTTCACAAATTTCCCCTGGGTATGTAAACTTATGAGCACAATTGTACATATATGCAGTCATGTGTACCCCTGTCATATTGGAAGTGTAGGCTACACCTTTTTCATAACCTAGGTGGCATACTAGAATGAAAGTGTACAACTTTTTCATAACCTCTAGGGGTCAGTGGCATAGTGGAATGAAAGTGTACAGCTTTTACATAACCTAGATGGCGGGGTACATTTATAAAATGTGAAAGTCTTTTTCATTCTCTCCTATACCTATGTATAATGTGCACTATTGACATGACAAAAACAATTTTGGGGTGGGGGAATGCGCATTATACATGAGAAATTATGGTAAATATTTCTTGCACTGTACGGTATTTTAATTGTACTTGTTTTTTTCGGTTTTAAATGTTTTTCATCATCTAAAGCACATTAAGTTACGTTGTGTATGAAATGTGCTATATAAATCAATTTTGCTTTGCTTTGCATACACACTGCGATGTATTTTGCATATGATGTCGTCCCTGTCAATTAAAACCAGATGGTTTCCCTTTTATCCATTGAACCGCAAATGAAAGTTTTCTCTATGTATTGGATTAAAAAGGAAAAATCGCAAACTTTGGAGATGCATTCTTGTATGACTGATTACTAAAAGTCATCACATTCTTTACTAATGCTCCTTTGCTGCATTATCTTGTATTAACTCAATAGGGTGCTCATAATGTGTTCTTCGTCATTCTATTATGTTTCCAGTGCAGTGAAAATGGAGAGCGACCTGTTTGATCTCCAGTCGACGTTCCAGCCACCCATGCAGTCTGCCTCTTCAGGACTCCCCGTGGCGACAGCGTGGGCAGGTAGAGTGTTGCTCTTGAGTGCCACCTGTCTTTTTTGACTTGCTGTGCATGCTCTTTTCTTCTGACGTCCACCAGTTCCTCTCCATTCGTTTTTGGTCAGTTTCATTTTGTCCTGTCTTTCTCTCTCTGCCTGCCTGTAGATCCTTTCACCTCCGCCGAAGTTGGAGACGACTCCATGCCAAACCTTAACCCTTTCCTCTCAAAAAACGTTGTTGATGCCTCTCACTTACCTGTCGTGTCTTCAGACGGTGTTAGCTTGTCCGCTAGGACATCTGCTCATGAAATGTTCTGTGGTAATGACTCATTTTGTTTTTCCTCATTGTTCTTGCTCATGTACGTGTAGAAGCATGACCATAGCTTGCTTGTCCTCCATACTGCTGTAGTTTGAATGTTAGCAGTGTTGTTCTTGTGTCTATGAAACAAAAATCCTGCCTTTTCCAGTGAAAACTTGTTGTTCCTCTATATTAAGATTTAAGTCAAGGCCGAATTCCCACCTGCTTTAAAATGACCCCACCCACATTTTGATGACCCTTGGCTCTAGGTTGTTTTTCTGTAGAGCTTTAAAGTTTTTTCTTTTACAAATACTATGTTTGATTCCATAGATCATTACAATCCCTTTATTGACACAAACTCGTCAATTTCAACCAATAACAAATGCACAGTGCGGCTAGAACACTCCATCTCAGGTATTTCAAAGGCTCTGAGTCCTGCAAACATTGGATCCTATACAATTCACCTAAAGCATTTTCAATGTTCGCTCACTCACTTCCCTCCCATTTACAATAACATTCTATATTTCACACACCTTTGATTTTTAAAACATTAACGTTAGCTGCCTTTTTCTCTACTTCCTTGCTTACCTTGGTCCTGAAATGCCTTTTTACTTTTTCGTTCTGGTTCTTCCTCTCGATCTTCTTCTTCCTGCTTCCTGTGGTGTCTCAGACTCCTTCTGTGGCCCAGTGTCCATTGTTCAGCACCTCCCACACCAGGCTCCTTTCCCCACAGAGCCCTCTACTGTAGCAGGTCTATTCAGAGGTATTGAAGGCTCTCTCTGTATGCGTGTACGTGTGACTCTCGCTTCACTGTTCGCTGACGACTTCCCTTGCTTGTAGAACCGAGTCCCGTTTGAGAGGCATCCCTTGTCTTAACTGCAGCTGCCTTCTTTTCATCTTCTTTTAGGATACTCAACGCCTCAGCCCCCTGCCCAGCCACCTGCAGGAGGTCTCCAAGTGGACTTTGAGTCTGTGTTTGGAGCCAAAGCTACAGGCAGCAACAGCCACAATGCTGATGGTGAGGATGTAACATGTCGGCAATTTATTTGTTTTATTCATGGACACCATAGCATGTTTATTTTAAACGTTGTGTTTAGCTTAATCGTCATTTAATTGTTTCTACGTGTTTATTTAGTAGCTGGATTAGGCAACAAAAAAATATACAACCAATTTCTGCGAAACTTTGTGGAGGGGTGACAAAACCCATTAAATTTTGGTCCAAATCCAAATAAATATCTTGATGTTCCCCACCTAAATTGCACTTGGTACAATCAATTACTACTCACATCCTGTAGGAGTTTCCTTTAAGCAGAAATTAGCCCGCTCGCTAATATATGGACAGACCAACACGACATCTAACAACAAAAATTCTGGGACATTCCTTTTCCTCCCTTTTTAAATCAGTATGCCAGCTCAGCCTCACTCCACTGCTTCGGTGGTACGTTCCAGTCAATTTGGGTTGGAGCGCATATTCCAACTCAACTTCACATAATTTTGTAAGGCTTGAGGCGTGAACCAAGAACTTGTCATGAAGTGACTGTGTCCCCATGACATTTTATGGTTATCTGCCGCCATCCTGTGTCCATAAATTGATACTACATTGTGAGCTATCAGGCAGGAGTTGCTAATATGGTGGAGTCGAGTATTAAATTGTTACACACAAGCTACGTAATTTTGTATATACAGTATATCAAATATGGCAGCACAATGTGGTTAGCTCATCTGCCTCACAGTTCTGCTTGGTTCCCATCTCCACTCCGGTCTTCCTTTGTCGAGTAATTCTCACACTGCTTGTATTGGTTTTCTTCAAAAGCATGTTAGGTTTGATGAAGAGGCTCCCGCTCACCTGTGACCTAAATGAGGTATTGTATAGTATTTGCCATGTACGTTGTCTTTTATGAGAAACATGATTCATATCAGGTTAGCCACAAGTAATCCAGTTTTGGTTGGCACCAGAATTTTGCATAATTTTTAATGTTAATAATCGGTTTAATCCTTGCGTCTAGTGCTAGGAAAAACATTCGCTGATGGAATTAATTCTCGAATTCCAATGGGGGAAAAATAACAAATCCCACATCAGGATTTTCACATTCAAATTGAAACAAATTAAATCACGTATTTTATTCTGACAGGAACTGCAATGAAGCAACGTCATCTGGCCATGTGCTTTGTTTACTTCGGCCACCATTTTAATTTACTGTGCATGCACAGTTCTACAGCAGCCACTGTAGTGTAGCATGGTGCCGTCTCCCCTGAGACGAGAAGAAAGTGTCTGATGAGGAGCTACACGAATGTTCATGGTAGACTGCGCCCACGGCAGATGAATTTGATAGTTATGCAAGATTCATTCAACACATCGTGGCAGAGTATTGACGAGAGGCACTGCTAACTGCAGCTAAGATAACTAGCTTGCTTAGTAGAAGCCAGCAGAAGTTCCCAACCAGCCAGCATTGATTTACAAATTTTACTGAGCTGAGGGAGGCGCAAAACAGACCTCGGCAAAGTGGCGAGGGATCACGGTTGAAGTTAGCCATTTTAAACTAAAAAGCATTTTTGCAACAGCTTTTTCCAGAGGGAAAATGCACCCGCTTTGTGACCTAATCTGCGACGACCCCCCCCCCCCCCCCCCCCCCAAAAAAAAAAAAAACATGACCAGGACTAAAACAAGGGGCAAGAGTGAGTTTTCAAATAATCAAATAATTTTTCTTTTTCTGGACAATTACATCTTTATTTCAGAATAGTACAAGGAGTAAGGATTTGTTTTCCGATTCATTATTCGTTCGTCAGTGCGAATAGCAATTTAGACAGTCTGACCTCTACTTGCGTTGTAGTAAAACTGAACACCAAATGTTCTCAAAACATTATAGTGACTCTAAAAACAAACTTACATGCATACAAACGAAGGCATTGCTTTTATTTCTAAATTTGATCATCTTGTCTTATCAGATATTGCCGGAGGGATCCTGAAACCGACCCTCGCCGGCTCCAACCTGCCGTCCAATCAGCAGCCAGAGAAGCTGGTGTCGGATGACCTTGACTCCTCCCTCGCCAACCTTGTCGGTAGTACGTATGCAGTTATGAATGTTAGTCATTCATAATGTGATTGTTGTATAGTAGATGCCTAACTTCTGCTCTATATTCTCCCAAGACCTCGGCATCGGTAACGGCACCATGAAGAAGTAGGTTGTGGACGGTCAGTTGCAGTCTACCAGCGCCACGTTAGAAACATTTAACTCAAGCTGCCTTTATCCACAGTGACATCCACTGGAGTCAGCCCGGTGAGAAGAGGATGACAGGCGGGACCAACTGGCAACCCAAAGCTGCACCGACGACGACCTGGAACCCTGTCTCCATGGTGATTTACAAACGCGTCAGGGGTGGGGAACCTAGGGCCTGTGCGCTGTATGCAACCCGCCAGAGCATTTGCTTCGCCCTGCCACGCAAGTCTAAAAAAAAAAAAAAAAAAGTAAAACCACTGAAAGACTGCTAGAAAAATCCCTAAAACATCCATGCATTTTCCTTAAGTGTTACCTCATTAGATCCCAACTTACTTTGAGCAATAAGCATGGCGCACCCTGGACTGGTCGAGTCAATTGCAGGACACATTTAGAACCAACCAAACAACCATTCATATCCGCACCTGTGGCAAATATGGACTCTTTAGTGGACCTAACATGCATGTTTTTGGAATTTGAGAGTCCCCATGCAAACAGAAATTTGCATGGGGATGCCTTAATGTTCTTTGCTCAGCAGTGGTTTTCAACTTGGAACTCTGCCATGCAGGCCATTTTTGCCTAGTCTCTTATGATGGAGTCATGAACACTGACCTTAAGTGAGGCAAATGAAAGCCTGCAGTTCTTTGGATGTTGTTGTGGAGTCTTTTGTGACAACTTGGATGAGTCGTCGCTGCGCTCTTGGGGTAATTTTGGTCGGCCGGCCACTCCTGGGAAGGTTCAACACTGTTCTATGTTTTCGCCATTTGTGGTTATGGCTCTCACTGTGGTTTGCTGGAGTCCCAAAACTTTAGAAATGGCTTTATAACCTTTTTCACACTAATAGCTCTCAATTACTTTTTCTCATTTGTTTCTGAGTGTCTTTAGATCTCTGCATGATGTGTAGCTTTTGAGGATTGAGGCTTTTACTTTGATTCGTCAGGCAGGTCATATTTAAGTGATTTCTTGATTGAGAACAGGTGTGGCAGTATGAGGCCTGGGTATGGCTACAGAAACTGAACTGGGGTATCATAAACCACAGTTATGTTTCAACTGGGGGGGGGGACAATCACTTTTTCACACAGGGCCATGTAGGTTTGGATTTTGTTTTCTCCCTTAATAAAATCCACTTAAAACTGAATTCAGTTTGTTTGTAAAACATTTGTGACAAATCCATGGAAGCGCATCCTGTTTCGCCGATGTCTGTCTGTCAAATTTTCTGTGGCCTACAATTCGGTGCATCACTACTCAGAACTATGAGGCAGGCATGCTAACCACAAGGCCACTACGTTGCCTCCCCTGAGACATTGAAGCCACAAATGCCGATAATATACTTGTGCTTTAACAACTTTTGTGTCCTCGCAGCCCCCGTCCATCATGGCCTTCCCCGCCACTACACCCACGGGCATGATGGGCTATGGCATGGTGAGTAGTGTGTGTAAAAATCAGGTTACAGTGGTGACTTATGAGTTCAGTTTGTTTCGTGATCGAAGTTGTAATTCAAAACGCGTCTCAAATCGTCTTTCCTGTTTGAAATTAATGGAAATGTCATTGCTGTTCTGGACCCCAAATAACCACCCCAAAAAATATTTGTAATGTTTTTTAGTAACAAAAATAGCACTCTACAGTATTGTACATTATTAAAATGTATAGTAATAACATAAATGGAATGTAAAGATTTAAGCAGTTTATGCATCATGATTAATTCATTGTGCCTGCCTTGGCCGCCAGGGGCAGTATAATAAGGAATAGATATACTGTACATTAAAGAGACTGTGACAAATTCTCTGTGAGCTGCAGTAATTCTAGAGATATTTCACAGAGGATAAAGACCAACCCAACCTTTATTGAGCCAAGGCACATATTTTACATTTGAAAAATCTCACGGCACCAGCAAAGAAAAATGTCACAAAGTGGATACACAAGTCAATTATACACTTTCTGCCATCTAATAGAAGAGGATTTATTTGTTCTGTCTCTCTTTATATGCCGCTGGAATAGATGGATGAAAAAAGATAATTTGTTGTAAATAATAATTTGACCAATTGAGTGAAATTTGATAACTTCGCGCGGCACACCAGAAGAGCTCTCACGGCACACTGGTTGGGAATCACTGGCTTAAAGGGTTACAACAACGTAACGATGCTAGTTTTGTTAGTGCGTCTTTGGCATCTTACATTGTCTGTTAGCATTAAGCGAGCGGACATTTGTATAAGGGAAAATGATGTGGTTGTTTTAAATTCACTATTTGTTTTATGTTCACTTTGTCAGTAAACTTCACCTTAGAGTGGCAATAAACAGCTTGAAACAAGCACTTGGTCTCAGTTTTGAAGAATTGTTCACGATCTGCTAAGCTGCTGCTTGTTATGGCTCGTACATCACATTTTTGCTGCGCAAAGAATTGTATCTCGAAAAACCCGTAAGTGGGGTCACTTTTAAGCCAAAGTAACACTCTAAATAGCTTTTCTAGTACCAGTAATTTGACGGCAATGTTCGAGAAATAATCCTCCATGTCTCCTGTTCAGCCTCCACAAATGGGCTCCATGGGCATGATGAATCCGCCCACCATGATGTATGGCCAGCCTGTGATGAGGCCACCCAACCCTTTTGGTTCAGTGTCCAGCACTCAGGTGGGTGCGCCACGTCTCACTCCTTCTCTGAGGTGTCAGTGTGTGTGTAAACATCATGCTGTGACATGTTCCCAAGTTAGCGCAAAAACTGATGATGGCGGTTTGAACGAGACTCTGCTCTCGTCTCGAATTGACCATCATCTACTTTTTCTCTTAATTATTTAATTTCCTCCTTTTATCCAACCCATTTGATTTAACATCGGCACATGTCCAAACTAATTTCATCCCCCTCTTCCCTCGTCTCTGCGCTGACTCTCTTACCACTCCTCTGGCCCTCCTACTTCCTGTGTGTGTGTGTGTGTGTGTGTCTTCCTTTGAATAGCCCTCAGCAGCCTCTAGTCCTTCCAGCCAGAGTCCTCTCCGAGCCCCCGGACAGGACCCGTTTGCACACCTCTCTCTCAAGGATTTCTTGTAGAGCGTCTTTTTAGGTACAGCATGTCCCCTTATGCTGGCGGATTCATCCCACACGTGGCCTGTGTTCAACATCAGTGTGCGGTTGCTTATCTTATCTTATCTCACACCATCATCTTCATGCTTTTCTCTTCATCTGACAAAGACTCCACATGCTTTTGTCTTCGCTTGATCTTGTTTTGCTCGATTCACTGTTTTGACTGTAATGAGGCTCACTGCTGCCCCTTTTGTCCTGCCACTCATCGCATACTGCTATGAACTGATTTGATGTCTTTTTTATTTTAATTTTTTTTTATTTAATCAGCTGACTGTTCTCTAAGCCCTGCCCACGAGGTATTTTCACTGAGCAAGCTTTGTACATTATTGCTCAAGGGACAGATGGTAGCATTCAAGTATTGTAAGCATTAAAATACCACATTCCAAATTGTAAACTGGGTACACTTGCACAATCCTGTCTAATAAATGTAATACTGGAATTCTAACGGAGTTCCATTCCTACGACACATTGATTGTATCTGCAAATCCAAACACATGGCATTTAAAACATAAAGGACTATTATGGAGAAATTTGGGAGAAACAAGAACCACCCTGGTAGACTGGGCACCACTGATAAGCTCCCCAAAAGACAAACATAGATGCACATATTTTAGAGCGGAGTCCCCCGAAACACTAATCTCTGTTAAAGGCGCTGTCTCCATTATCATGATGAGCAGTTCATTTAATGTCTCTATGAACAATATTGTGTCTGAACTGAGATAATTGATTACAATATCTAAGGGAGACATTTTTGTTGATAACGCACCCACTATCTAATTGGGGCTATTAAAGGGACAACCACCATTGGAGAAAATACAGTCCACAAAAACCTCATTGGGAAATAAATTCCATGGATGACCAATTTCATTGTTCCAGTAAAAACTACAAACAACTACCGTAATTTCATAATTCGGATGATTAATACACAAGGTAAAGTTCATGACTGACAAGTTTAAATTTGCATACTATTTACATTCACCACATTAGGATGGTTTCAAGCCCGTAATTAGTATAGTGACAATTCTGCCTTTACATAGATTCATGCACAGTCATATGCCTCCAGGCATTGTGTTGTTCCAAAACCCAAGTGGATGATAACACAAATATCACATAGCTTCACCTTGTGGCATAGTTGGTACATCAGTGTCTTCAATCCTTGGATTCCCGCCCCCCCCCCCCCCCCCAAAATGTCGGCTTTGAACAGAACTGGTCCAGCCCCATAATATTCACAACTAGCCAACAAATCACTTGGCTGGAGATGATGCAACAATGTCACAAACAACTTTTATGATGTTGTTAGACATTAATTAAAACGTTTTTTTTTTTTTTAACATTTACAATTTTGTTAACATCTAACATAATGTCTGTAGATTCTCACTCATCTAGGTCACGGTAATCCACAAAGGTTGAATAAAGGCAACTGGACTGTTCTTGTTTGACCTTTAACTGAGGCAAGGGAGGCCTGCAGTTCTTTCGAAGTTGTCCTGGGAAGGTTCACCAATGTTCCAAGTTTTCTCCATGTGAGGATAATGTTCTCCCTATGGGTCGTTGGAATCCTTCAACTTTAGGAATCGCTTTTGTAACCCTTTCCAGACTGATAATGTCAATAACTTTATTTCTTGACTGGGGATTTTTGGGGATTGTGTCATTTTGTTGCAGCTTTTCTCGATCTTTTTTTCTGACTTGATTTTGTCGAGACAGATTCAGTTGTAGTGATTTCTTGATTGAACAGGTCTTGAGGTAATCAGGCTTGGGTGTGTTCAGTGAAAATTAACCAAAAATTGTGATTAGCCACAATTAATTCATAACTTGGGGGGGGGGAGCGTAATTACTTTTTCACACAGAACCAGGTCACTGAATAATTTTATTTTTTCCTTAATGAAGGAAATCATTTAAAAACAGCATTTTAAGTTCACTTGGGTTATATTTGTCTATGTACATTGTTTTGATCTTCAACATTAAAATGGGGAAACTGTGCAAAAATGTAAGAATTTGAGAAGGGGGGGGTCAATACTTTTTATACGGCACTGTATATGTTTTTTCTTTTCAATGCAATTATAATGGGTTTCAATTATTTGTGGATTTTCGCTTTTCGCAGTTGGACCCAGTCCCTATCCCCAGTGAATAGCTGGGGTCCACTGTATGCTGGGGTCCACTGTATGCTTAGCCTCATGGTGGGGTGGGGCTTATCCAACAGTACCACTGAAATGATGTGATCACATTAAATAAAGACTTTCTTCTAACTTGTCTTTCTCCCTTGCAGACGCAGTTCATGTAACTTTGAAGAGCTCGTCTCTCTCGGAAAGATGAAGCACTTGGCAGCAAAAAGCTTTGTACTCGTCCAGGTCTCAGGAGAGACATTCACACACACACACAGCCCTTCCCCTTACACACCCCCACCACACACACACACACACACACACACACACTCGGCACCCCTCTAAAAATACCAGTCATGTCAAGAGCCATGATGGCTGTCAGTAACCATGGTAACAAAGAGGATTCCCTCTCCATTTTACAGTGTCATCTGTAAAGTTCTGGCTGCTGAGAAACTGTATTTGGTAAAAAAAAAAAAAAATACAGAAAAAAATTTAAACTGCAGTTGGGTGTTGAGCGAGTGGGGAGGGGGATTGGTTGGCGATGGCGACCTTCCCTTTTTTCCTCAACGCCACTGAGTCCATCAACCGTCACGGCGTAGTGATGCTAATGACGTTTACACCCGTTTAAGTTTGTCTTTTTTACCGTGTTTACAGTAGACATTCCCTATGTGTCGTTTGTTTATTTATGATTAGCGGTCGAAGGAGCTCGAGCGGGGGTTTATTGTAAAATCAACAGCGCATAATAATGAGCATTGAGCACGCCTGGGTGAGCTTGAGCATTAAAACTATCAAGAGGTAGAGTGACAAATAGCTATTATATAAATGACACTTAAGCCGAATGATAGAGCACTAAATATTAACTTTTTTTTTTTTTTTTTTTTTTTTTTTTTACTATTGCTAGATGAAAAATAACAAAAAAATTTAAAAGTCACAGCCGCCACTTTGCTGAGAGTGCAGAGGCCCACCAATACGGCCCACCCTGAATTCCTAAAAACATGGGCATATTTAAAAAAAAAAAAAAGTTTGATCATTTTTCGTAAGTTTAGTACGGCCCTCGCAGGTCTTGATGGAAAAAGGGTGGCCCACCCCTGCGCTAAACAGTCCATAGTTCTTTCTGTGCCTATATAGGGGTCTTTCTTTTTTTTGCAAGTTGAGTAACATTTCACGCACCATCCTGGCGACAGCGGGCTCCATTTTGCTTTACTAGCTTGGCACACCATCGACTCAAGAGAGCGCGCTGCCTTTACTCTGAATGTGAAGAGTTGTCTTCATGTTGCACACATCTTTCCCCGCCGCATGCGCAGCCACCCACCCAGCGCCTTACTCGTCAAAACGTGCTCAAGCAGCAGGTTTGATGTAAATGAATTGTATAGAAGATCGAGATGGATGCTTCCCAGTGAAGGGCGGTGAGCGGGCAGCGTCGGCGGAGGTGGAAGAGGAGGGACGAGCACTGTTGATCGGTGCTCTGTGTAAATATAATTAAGACAAAAAAGTGACTGTTCTTTGATTGCAAAAGTGAAAGATGTATGAAATATGAACACGATTCAAATCCAATTTGACTCTACCCATTAAGTCTGATTCAGGATTATCCTCTGCAGATCTCTTCTGTTTTCAGAACCTGTAGCAGGCGACCACTCAAATGTTTTTTCTTTTCAAATAAAGAGCAGCTTCCACAAAAACACAACTGTCCCTTTCTCTCCCTTTTTCTCTGTCACAAAAAGAACAGTTAATGATGAGCTAAAATCTTCCCAGACCACTATCTCGCCTCAGAATTCAACAGTATCATTCAACACCGCAGTGGCACATTCTATTTACTTTGAATCCTTTCCATAAAAATGCCAAAACCTTTGGCTGTGTTTATTACACTTTGTGCTTAAATTTTTATATTTGTTGCTTTTATATATTATTGTCATGTCAACCAAAAAGGTCAGCATTTGGCTCAGAAGCTGGTTTAGTAGGCCTCAGAGGGGAATTAATACGTGATTGGAATTTTGAAAATGTTCTCCTTTCTCGTTTGAAAATGTAGAAAATCGTTCTTGCTATTCAGTATATAATGAAATTATATATAAATATTCTTATGGAACTAAAAATTACTACAATACATACCAGTTTAAAAAAAAAAAAATCTATTTGTGCTAAAAAAATTGAAAACCTTGTGGCCATGACTTTTTTTTCTTTGCTTTTGTTTGTAATACTCCAGAATTTCCCCAATGGGATTAATAAAGTATCTAAATTCGAGTCCCTGATAACTTTAGACTGAGTTTTTTTTTTTAATTAAAAATATGTGAATTCCAAGTTTAATTCCTGAAACCTTTAGGAATTGTTTGTATTTTTTGTTGTACATATTTCTTTTAATTATTCCAACATATCACAAACATTGAGTCACTCCTAAAACACTTTTTTGTTTTTCCTCTACATTAGAGACATTACAAAACCATCTTCAAATTTAAGTCACTGCTAAAACATTTAGTCATGACATTTTTATTTTTGGTCATTTAATTTAAAACTATTTTCCACCAATAAAAATTGACAATTTTATTTGCTGCACTTAGTTTTTTTTTTTTTTTTTTTTAATATTTTAATTTTAAACTTTATATTTCTGCCAAAAAATAAACTACAAACCTTTCGTCCAAACTATAATTTTTTATATATATAAATTATCCTCCCAAAACAAAAAACAATTTGAGTCAATGCTACCTCTGGTCAAGACATTTTATTTGTTTTTCCAAAATGAATCAAACTTGAGTCATTGCCAATGTGTTTTTTTTTTAAATTTTATTTTACTTTTTACTTTAAATGTTCTGCCAAGATTAGAGATAAAATTGTATTTCCCCTAAACCTACTTTCTTGCTAATAATAAACAATACAGTATAAATTGGTGAACAAACTTAACTTATTGATTTAGAAAAAAATATATAAATTGAAGTTCAAACTGATTTAACAGCTTTTAAGCATTTTACAGCCATAGCAACAAGAAATAAGCATTTCACAAGTAGTTCAGCTGAATATCTCATAATGCCTTTCTCTCACCATACTTTACATCGCGTTGTATTTATCTGTGTTTTTAAAATGAGTTGTTTAAATTAAGCATCAGAGCAGACGAGAAGGACACTAACTGTAAAGGTTGCTGAACAGGTGTGGCTAGTTTGCACGCCCTGTTGGCAAACACTGTCGACACCTTCAGGCCGCCGGATGTTATTACAACAGGTACACTGTTTGATCTGAAGCCCTTTTAATGAGCAATTTCTCGTGACGTCACCAGCTGTAAACCCTACTTATGAATTATGTGAGGAGGTTCTGTGTGTCTGCACATGGTCCAACCCATCTCAAGTGAGTCCTGCCCCTCTTGTCAACTGCACACTGAAGATTTGAGTTCATCCATGCAGTAGCAGCAGAAGACCAGCAGATTGGGTGTAAACGTTTTTGCACATACAAGAGGCCAACTAAAGCTCCAAGGTAGGGGACATCTTCAGTTTATTTGCACTCTCACAGCTGTTTCTAACCAAAATATTAGAAACAGCTCTCGGTATGATGCAGTGCACTCCTCCACAGAGTACCTGAACAAGTAACATTGTTACATTTACCCTTTATACAAAAGTGAGCATTCGTCTCTCATCAAAGGTAGAATTTAGGACACCGCTTATGAATTTGATCTAATCTCACATTGTGTGCCTAATTGTCTAGTGAGTGAATAGTAGTTTATTTCAGAACATTTTACTTGACTAAACATAATTGTTGTGGTTGAATGAAAGTGGTTAAAAAAATATTGTGGCACAAATGTTTGAACAATTGTATTTCACAATATGAAAAATATAGAACATTTGGATTACTATCATTGTAATAGCAACATTTCTGACTCAATTCTATTGGATATCATTACATGGTGTACCTTATTGAATGTACGGTGAAGATATAAACTTTATTTCAGAATATTTTACTTGACTAAATCATTTTTATAAAATTAGATGAAAATATGTCATGCCATTCTCTCTCTCTCTCTCTCTCTAAACTTTGTAATCTAAATGTAAAACTGTTTTACATAATCTAATGTAAAACAGTTTTTATATTTGATCTCATTACATTATGCACCTAATTGTCTGGTGAGTGTATGAAGTATATTTCAGAATGTTTTACTTTCCTAAATAGAATTAGTCATAAAATATTTTATATACATTATGAAATGTTTTTATATTCCTTTTTTCTTTTAATTAAATTAATTCTATTTCTAAATTGCCTGTAGGTGTGACTGTGAGTGTGAATGGTTGTTTGTTTATATGTGCCCTGCGATTGGCTGGCAACCAGTTCAGAGTGTACCCTGCCTCCTGCCCGATGATAGCTGGGATAGGCTCCAGCACGCCCGCGACCCTAGCGAGGAGAAGCGGCTCACAAAATGGATGGATAATTCTATTTCTTCAGGAAAGTAGCAAACTACAAAATTTCCATTCATCCATCAGTTTTCCCTTCCACTTACCCTCACGAGGGTCACGGCTGTGCTGGCGCCTATCCCACTTCAGGTGATAGGCGGGGTACACGCTAAACGGGTCACCAGCCAATCGCAGGGCACATATAAAGAAGCAACAATTCACTCTCACATTCACACCTACGGACAATTTGGTGTCTTCAATAAACGTAACATGCATGTTTTGTTTTTTTTAATGTGTGAGGAAACCGCATTACTCGGAGAAAACCCACGCAGGCATGGGGAGAACATGCAAACTCCATACAGGCGAGGCCGGATTTGAACCCGGATCCTCAGAACTGTGAGGCAGATGTGCTACCACTGTTCAAAATTTGATATGTTTAATGTAATTAGCTTTATTATATAAAAATGTTTTTATTAAATACTTTAAAATTAAAAATACAGTCAAACTTTAGTGTGAATAATACATTTTAGTTTTTAATCTTAATATCTTATGACACCTCATCATTGTCTTGGCTGAAATGCCACATTAAAATATTCATCTTAGTGCAAATATTTGAAAAAGCTCCCAACAGTTCTCCACCTGCAACCAGGCATGGATAAATGAAATAAAAAGACACACAAAAGTGGGGGGGGGGGGGAACCTTTGTGTCAGAATATAGATCCACACACTGTAATGTAATATTTTAGGGGGAAGAATGCTACAATTTTTTCTCATTTATGGTTCATGGGGGGGGAAAAATAAAAAAAAAATATTCCGTCAGACTTTTATTGGCAGTTCAAATGTGTGTCCAAATGTTGCTATTTTTTGGTGTGTTTGGAATTCATCTGCTGTTTGTCTCACTTCTAAGCCAAAGTGTAAGAAAAACAACAACAAATGCATTGAGTGGCAGGCAGTTCTTTGCAAAGCCGTCATTTGTACTTCCTCATTGGCTATTTTCTGTAATTGCATCATTCTGGTGGAATTGGAAGTGTGCTCTGCTTGTTAACTGTTCTTTGTTTTCACCTCACGCTGCTTCAAATAGTTAAATGCTTACATTTTAACAATATAATATCATAGATTGCTTGTTAGTGGAAGCCATAAAATAAATGGGCAAATCATATTACATTTTAATGTCATTCAGTGTCATTAAGTTGGCGTGTTTGCTGATGAAATCAAGTAAATTAAGTGATCACTGCAAAATTATCAGTTTCTCTAAATAAATGACTCAACATTTTACATGATAAAAATATAATTTCCTTATTACCTGAAGAAATACAATCAATTAAATGTAATTAAATATGGAAGAAATAAAACAAATACAAAAAATTGAAAATTTATATAAAGAAAAATAAACAAATCTAAAAATTTATAGACTGTGTATTTAAATAAAATACGATTAGAAGGAATAAAATAAACAATATGGAAATAGAGTAAAAGGTAACATTTTAAATAAAATGGATACAAATGTAATAGAATGTACAAATTGAAATAAAATGTAAAAAAAACTATATAGAAATGGAATATGTAAGAAAAAGTACGTACAAGTTTTCCATTGCTTGGCTTAAAGCAGGGGTTCCCTAACCTTTTCATTTCAGTATCTCTTATACTGCCCCTAAGTGACCAGGATGCACACACCAGAAGGAGCAGCACAATGTCCATTAAATTGAAGCAAAATATGTGGCAAAAATTTTAATTCTCTGCATTGTATGTAATTGTCATTTCTGTATGTTTTTATAGAGCATGCTATTCCAGTGTAAAAGAACCACAAACAAAACCCCCCAAAAAAACATTACTAAAATATTCATTTGTTTTTTGGGAGACTGGAACAGATTAATGACATTTCCATTCATTTTAATGGGGGTAACATTATTTCAGACAAGTGTTTTGCATTACAACCATAGTCACGGAACACATTGAACTTGTCCCTCAAGGCACCACTGTATATGAATCGTGTGTTTTTAATACAACAAAAATATATGAAAAAGCCAATAAGACATTTTACAAGCATTTACAATTGGGGACCCAGTCAAAACTGTTGTTGGAAAGGCTTGTGGTATATTTACATGCAATAATGTGCTGTGCAGCGTGTGTAATCAAATGCACCGCTCCATGCTTCTCCAGGTGTTTCCCAATCCGTCCCCCACTGTAGGAGGGAGAGGAGGACGACGAGGAAGGATGATCGACCTGAGCTTCCTGACCGAGGAGGAGCGGGGCGTCATCATGACCGTGCTGAGGAGGGACGCCCAACTCAAACAGGCCGAGGAGCAGAGAATCAGGTTTAACGTCATATGTTACAAGCATTTAGGGGCTTTACTTTAGAACACTTTATCTCGGCTTTTCACCACCCGCGAGCCTGTGGTCCAACAGCCCTGGAATAGACAAATACAATAACAGGGTGGCGGCTGGGAATGTGACGTGAAGAAACTCCGTTAATGGACACGTGGGCAGAGCAGAAGCGGATAACTGTAGGGGGTGCGGGGCGGCCTCATTGTCTGACACACACAAGAATGTGAAATATTAGCTATAACGGCCAGTCACGGCTAAGGAGGAGGGGGCAAAGAACCCCTTGTACCGGCCACAACATAATGTACAGCTGCTTTCTGGTGACAAACGTACAGAGTAGTACAATAGAAACAGCCTAATGTATCTCATGTTAATATATTTTTTGAAAGAGTTGATATGACAAATGTGTATAGGTTCATAATAAATCAGAATATGGTAGAAAGGTTATTTCTGTAGTTAAGTTCAAAATGGGCAACTCATTTAAAGTTTAATTAAACATGAGATGGTGAGTTTTTGTCAGCAGTAAGATAATAATCATTAAAATAAGAAATATAATTGTGAACTATATTCATTTGTGTGTAGTCAGCCCGTATTAGTTATTCTCAAAGTGTGGTACGTGGGCTCCTTCTATTGATACACGAAAGAATCACTGAATTAAAATCAGTTGTATTTAACTTTTAAAGTACAATTTCATTTGCAGTTAATCTCTCGGAAGTATTTGTTTTCGAACATAAATTTAGGTAAAATTTGTATTTATGTGCAATACAGTTTTTAAATTCCTTATTTTTAAGCACAGTGTTCAGGTTTAAACTGCAAATGTCACAGTGCTTATACATTTTTTTTAGGTCATTATAGTGATACTTGGAGAATGCAGCCCTACGGGGGGCACAAGCCAGTGCAAACTGTAGGCCGGTCCAAAGCCCAGATAAATGCAGAGGGTTGCGTCAGGAAGGGCATCCGGCTTAAAACTTTGCCAAACAAATATCAGCGTTCACCCAAAGAATTCCATACCGGATCGGTCGTGGCCCGGGTTAACAACGTCCGCTGCCGGCCCCGTCAACCTGCAGGGCGGCGGTGGAAATTCAGCTACTGTGGGTCGAAGTCGAGGAAGAAGAAGAGGTGGAAAGCGGGTTCTTCGGCAGAAAGAGAAGAGGAAAGCACAGAGCCTAGAACTGAATGTGGGGACTTTGAATGTTGGGACTATGACAGGAAAATCTCGGGAGTTGGTTGACATGATGATTAGGAGAAAGGTTGACATATTCTGTGTCCAGGAGAGCAGGTGGAAAGGCAGTAAGGCTAGAAGTTTAGTGGCAGGGTTTAAATTATTTTACCATGGTGTAGATGGGAAGAGAAATGGTTATTTTAAAAGAAGAGTTGGCTAACAATGTCTTGGAGGTGAAAAGAGTATCAGACCGAGTGATGAGGCTGAAACTTGAAATTGAGGGTATTATGTATAATTTGATTAGCGGCTATGCCCCACAGGTAGGATGTGACCTAAAGGTGAACGAGAAATTCTGGAAGGAGCTAGACGAAGTAGTTCTGAGCATCCCAGACAGAAAGAGAGTCGTGATTGCTGCAGATTGTAGTGGACATGTTGGTGAAGGAAATAGGGGTGATGAAGAAGTGATGGATAAGTACGGCATCCAGGAAAGGAACTTGGAGGGACAGATGGTGGTAGACTTTTCAAAAAGAATGCAAATGGCTGTAGTGAACACTTTTTTCCAGAAGATGCAGGAACATAGGGTGACCTACAAGAGCGGAGGTAGAAGCACGCAGGTGGATTACATCTTGTCCAGACAATGTAATCTGAAGGAGGTTACCGACGAAGGTAGTGGTAGGGGAGAGTGTGGCTCGACAGTATAGGATGGTGGTGTGTAAAATGACTCTGGTGGTGGGAATAACAGATTATTTTGTCATTGTGTGTGTGTATATATATATATATATATATATATATATATATATGTGTATATATATGTGTGTATATGTATATATGTGTGTGTGTATATGTATATATGTGTTTGTTCACTCGAATGATGATGCAATGTTAAAAAAAATATATGTATATATTTTTGTATTGTTTGAAAATGTCCCCATACCTACTAATAGGTACACCCAGTGGAGAGAATTTGATTTTGTAAGTCAAATAAAAAAGTTTATTCTTTCATGCATGCTAAAATGAGGTATCAGGTGATATCATGCATGACAAAAGTGACGTTAAAAAGCGTAATTTTAATTTTATTGAAAATAATTATATATATATATATATATATATATATATATATATATATATATATATATATATATATGTATATATACATTTTTTTTTTTTTTTTTTTTTAAAGGTAAACCGAAACTAAGAACTTTTATACAGCATTGGACCTGTACAGGTGCACCTAATGTTGTGGCCTTTGAGCATTCAAAGTTCATCGAGTGCCAGGGTTCAAAGTTCATCGAGTGCCAAAATTCAAAGCTTCATAAAACAAGCAGCATGAAGAATGCGAGCAGACAATATGATCTTCATCAGGGCTTAAGTGGAGGCTTCTGGCCAGTGTGTTCTCTCAATGTGTGTGCGTGCGTCTAAGAGGATTATGACGACATCCCATAATAATGCCCTGCCTTCTCATCACATGACACCCGTCTTTTGTTGATTCAATTTCCACTCGATGGAGATGTTTGCCACTTTCCCAAGACCTATCATGTGCTGATTCTGATTGAATCACATTTTTTAAACAGTATTAAGTAAACACACATTTCTGTTGGCACATCGGTTTGCACCTTCCGTAGCAACCTCGTATTTTAGCACATTTGAAGATTAGTGCCGTGTGTCTGTGACGAACGAACAACAGTGCAACATGAAGGATAAAAACAAAAATTGCATACTCTTTGTGTGATTGCCTTGGTGGGCATGCAGTAGCTAGATTTCCAGGAAGAAAGTTCACTAGTGACAAACTCAAAAATCTATTGGTAGCAAACCACATAAGGTCATAGGTACATCACATAAACGGTCTTCATGGCGACAGATCTGCACTTACTGAATATTGTCAATAGACTAGTGCATGATGAGGCCGTAACCATGAAACACTTTTTGTTTTCTTGAAATCTCACCGTGCTCCATAAAAACCGTACCAAGCTCAAAAGCTCAAAAATCAATTGGAGCAAATCTCATAAAGTCGTACTTCAAATTAAAAGTCCTATTGTTCCTGCTGACGAGATATGTAATGCATTTGTCAGTATACCCTCATGTAACATCAAAATGACCAAAAAAACCTGATTTATTTGCTTTAAATCTTGCTATGTGCCACAAAAAGCTTGATGGATGGATGAATGGGTGACAGATAGATAGATAGATAGATAGATAGATAGATAGATAGATAGATAGATAGATAGATAGATAGATAGATAGAATGATAATAAATTCCAATCCCATCTAAAAAGAAATAAAAAATAGATTGGCAGCAAACCAAATTGGGTCGTACCTCATATTAAAGGTCTTCATGGCAGCTTTTCAGATCTGTAATTTTTTTGTCAATATACCATCATATGATGATGTAATGACCATGTTTTTTGTCACCCGCATCATTATATCGTTTCAAAACTTCAAGGTTAATTTTACAGGAATTTCCATCTAATTTGTGTACCCATTGGAGGTAAATAGCTTTTAACAAGATACCAAGTTACCAGTTTCTTAAATTACTGCATATCTATTTAATTCATTATCTGAATTTGAAGGTGATTACCAAATGTTTATATTTCATATGATCTGTATAGTTTAAATGGAATTTGCAAAAATGAAAGTATTCCTTTTCCCGTTTCCCCACCAGGAAACTAGAGAGCATCCTGAGCCAAGGTTCATCATCAGACTCAAAGTTGAAGTACCTGACAGGCCAGTGGTTCTATGAGGCCAAGTCTCGCAGACAAATGGGCAGAATCCATGGCTCCGAAATCATCCTGGCCTCCATGAAACAGAGGAGAGCTTCAGGTACTGAGTGAGTGAGTGAGTGAGTGAGAGAGAGAGAGAGAGAGAGAGAGAGAATGAATAGCATAGCATAGCATAGATGTTGTCATAACGGTTGTAAACGATAGGCACATGGGTACTTCTGGGTGACAGAACGTAAATGACTACTGCACTGAAGTGAAAAAGATGACAAAAACTTGTGTCTGGGGTTGCGCTGCCAGATGAGGAGGATAACAACGCCATGGTGAAAAGGTCTTGTGCTAATAATACCTTCAGAGGTTTCATATCAATGCTTCCTGTTGCAGAAGGTTCTTTTAGAGCTGAAAGGCCGAAAGCACCCGGCACTCCACGTTCTGGCGTGGAGGCTCCACAGAAACCTGCCAGATGTTTGGACATGCCACAGGAACCAAAGTACACTTCCTCTTCTTTGCCTTTACATATGTGACAATAATCAACACAGTATATTTCCTGGTTACGTGTTCCTAGGAAGAATTCATAGAATGTTTCAGGGCCAGGCTGAAAGGGGGGAAAAAAATATATAACAAGAATCAAGTCCCAGAATTTTGAAAATTAGGTTGTAGTATTATGAGAATAATACTGTATTTTTTAAAGAAAATACATTTGCAAGGATAAAGTCAAGATATTATGAGAAAAAAGTTACTAGAAAAAAACAAACATATGTGAAAATAAACTTGCAATATTACGAGGGATGAACAACTTAAATTTGAGAGTATTTGTAATATTATTGGAACAAGTTGTAATTAACCAGAAAAAAGTTGTAAATTTACAAGAAGGAATGATTCATAATAGTTAAAAGAATTTGTGTTTTCATTGTGTGGGAAATTTGATGTTGCATCATTAAACTTTATTTGTGTCTTTACCACTTTTTACGGAAAATGGATGGATGGACCTAATTCTTAACTTTCTTTCCCTTTACATTATTATTTTTTCTCAAAACAAATATTTAATTCTTCTGACATATGGCTTTATCGAAAAAAGTACAACTACTGGTACTTTTTTCTCATGTAAAATTTTTTTCTTGTAACACCATTTCTCTTAAGTTAAAACTTTCCTGGTATTGTATATTATAACGTTTCTCATTCAATGGAACTTTATTCTGGTGACATTACAATTTTCTCTGTCTTGTAAGTTTGATTTTGAAAAAAACTTTACTTTTTTGTCGTAAAGGTTTTCATAAAAAAGTATGACCTTATTTTTCTTTACTACTTTTTTCCTCATGCTTTTGTGACTATCATGACATTATTTTACCATTTTTTTGTTTTTTTCAATGCGGCCCTAATGTTCCTTCATTTTATCACGACCAGTTTAGGCAAATGTTTCTTGATTAGCACTGCTTTGTATTACATAGAAAGGACATCCCGTAATCTGGTGGGTCACTGCTCCACTTTCCAATATTTGCTCACCTTGAAGCTTCTCTCCCACACTACCTGTGTGTGTCAAAGTGTGTCAGTGTGTGCGTGTCTTGTGACTTGCCACGTGTAAACAGAGGCGGTGCCAGCAGGGAATATGTGACTTTCTTCGAGACCAGTAGCCTGCATTGGTGCTGTGAATACTGTACTTGAGTCCTGGTAGTCCCGTGTGCTGTGCATGTTAAACAAAGTGTTTAACTCAATAGAACTCTCTGCGTCATTGCTTCTAAATAAGCAATGGCTGCTGTGACACAGCCTATGTTTGGCATTTGGACTGCCATGAAAGGGAATGAGATGTTTTCTGATGTTATGTCAATTTCTTGTTTGTTGAGTGTCTAAATTAAATAAACGTTGTTGAATGTGTGGGAGGGGAAGTGGACTTCTTAGGTTTAAAGCTTTGACAAAATGGCACATCCAAGACATTTTAAACGCGGTTTCTTAACAGTCAATATTTGACTTTGCTGCTCTTTTTTTTTTCCCGTGTGCAATCACTCTACAAGCGTGCATTTGAGAGGATTATTTAAAAGCCTTAAAGTGTGCTGCTTTTGGTGTGCAACATTACACCTATTGTGATTGTTGCCTGTGCCTTCTGCATTCTTTCATATACATTGCATCTGGAAAGTATTCACAGTGCTTCACTATTTTCTACATTTTGTTGTTACAGCCTAATTGCAAAATTGAATAAATAATTATTTCCTCAAAATTCTACACGACACCCCATAATGACATAATGAAAGGTTTTGATGCACCTTCGGCACCCACAAGACTTTCTAAGGAAGAGTCGTGGTGGTTTTCCAAACTTCTTCCATTTACGGATTATGGAACCTTTGGGACCTAATGGAATCTTATTACTTTATGGGACATTGAAAGTTAAAAAAATGTGGGGGGGGGGGGTGGAATAGTACCCTTTCACAGACATGGGCCTTCAGACATCCTGTTTCAGAGCTCTGACATGCACTTTCAACTATGGGACCTTATATAGACAAATGTGTGCCTTTCCAAATCATGTCCAATCAACTGAATTTACCTGAGTTGGACTCCAATTAAGATGTAGAAACATCTCAAGGATGAGAGGAAACACGATGCGAATGAGCTTAGTATTGAGTTTCACGACAAAGGCTGTGAATAGTTAGGTACATGTGATTTCTTCATTTTTGGAAATGAAACACATTTTTCATCTTGTTATTATGGGATGTGTGTAGAATTTTGATGGATAAAAATCAAGTAATAAATTTTGGAATAGGCTGTGAGATGACAAAATGTGGAAAAATGTGCTGTGAATGCTTTCCGAACTGTATTTTATGTGCAACAGAGAAATGTTCCAAATGCAGTTATAATTTAATTTTAGAGTTTAACAAAAAAAACAAATACATCTCAAATGTCATCATCATAAAAATCTGGTGAAACGTTGGCTCAGTGAGCATCTAAATGTTTATTTTTGTTGTTGTTGTTTTTGTGCGATGACGCCACTAAGAAGTACCAGTGCCATCAAAGAGTAAAAGTGTGATGATAACCATAGAACAGGAAATGGGACTCACTGGAACTTCGGAAAGGGTCTAGCTCTTCATCTTAAAATTAATTTTACCAGCAATAGGTGACAGTGAGTTGAATAGTTTTTTTCATTGTTAAAATGTTCTTTAAAGATGCCATATTTTACCAAACCAACTTTTTGTAGTGTTTTGGATGTAATATTGGCTCTTTGGTGCCTCAGTAAACATGTGAAAAATGAATTAGAAAATTGTCCACATATTCCTGAGGTCGAGACGTTTTTCTGCTGGGAGGCCCGAAATCAGGTCATTGGAATGTCTCGAGCTCATCTACCTTACTAGTGAAGATCTCTGCCTACCTCTCTGCTCCTGAGCCAGCGCTGTCAACCAAACAAACACGTGTGCTCTCACAAGTGGGTCTTCTACACAGAGGCAACTAATCAAAATCAGAATCATCTTTATTTGCCAAGTATGTCCAAAAAACACACAAGGAATTTGTCTCCGGTAGTTGGAGCCGCTCTAGTACGACAACAGACAGTCAATTGACAGAGAACACTTTTGAGACATAAAGACATTGACAAAAAAAAAAAAAAAAAACAGTCACTGAGCAGTAAAGGGTTGCTGGCTATCTGGTAATGCCGGTACAATTTTTTATTTTTTTTTGTCAGAGGAAAGGAGGCGATATTAGCCAAATATGGACAAAGCGGATACAAAACTGGGTCAAACAGAAGTAGCTGTCAGAAGGGCCTTTTCTGGACACACGTATGACAAAACCAAGGTGTTTTTTTAAATGAAATGACTTTTATATTAAGTCAATGTTAGACAGACCTATGGAGGTTTAAATAGCTAAAATATGGGACCTTTTAAATTATAATCTGAACAATGAACTAGTTTACGATAGTAACAGTTTGACACAGTTCTATTGACTTTACATTATGTGATAGATTGTCTTTTTAAATTTGAACAACTGATATATTATGTATTTTTTTCCTCACTCTGGCCATGACTTGAAAGTGACTCTGAATCTTCACCCAGCCTATCTGATTATGCTATGGGTGGAGAAACTGGGATTCTTGTTATGCAAATTATCTCCACTATTCCAGTTGGACAGAAGTGCAGAACAGCTATCTTACAGACACATTTTCAGAAACAAGCAGATAATTTAAGATTTACTAGGCTATATGCTTTCACACTTGATTGGTGGACAGATACTCCGGACACCCAACTATTTAAATAAATGTGAATTTTTTTTTATTTCCCCCCACCACCCCCCATAATATGTCCCCTTTAAAATTTTGCACATTTTATTTATTTATTATATTTTCCCTGTAGTAATGCAAAGAATGAAGATCACACATCAGCAGTCCATTCTCCAAGAATGGTAGGCATGTTTGCTCTGGAAAAATATATATTTTTCCTTGTATCTGAGTATATTTTTAACAATAATTTTGTTGTTGCTGCTGTTTGCCTTCCTTCCAGGCAAGACACAACCCTTTTAATCGAGCTTCCCTCATTGTTGTTGAGCCAACTGAAGAGGACTCTGAGACAGGTGAGCAAAAATAATTCTGTTAAATCAATCTGAATGCAAAGTTTAAAAAATGGCATTTCCCCCTCCTTAGAGCCCACATCCCCTCTGAAGTATCAGCAACCGGGTGGAAGCAGTCAGACATCAGGGACCTCCATGACATCCGAGGGCTCCTCTGCAGGTTTCAGGCCCATCCCTAAAAAGAGGACATTTGTCTTAAGGCGGACCCCCATCCTGTCGGACAGCAATGGCGTAGACTTGGACCCTCAACCGGTCTTGGCTGGGGTCGCCCCTGCCCCGAGACAGACCCTTAATCAGGGCTTGAGTGGAAGCTCCAACAGATCCAAGAGTGAGGCCGCGGTGTTGGCCCATCATTCTGCTTCTTCAGAGATCCCCCAGCAGCTCCTGTATGATGACTCACAGGTTTTATCTCATTCCAGTCTGGAGGGAGACAGAAAGAAATCTTCCATTATAGCAGACAGGTGAGTGGAAACCTTAGAGATCATTTTCAAGGAGACAGTTGTCTTAATAAGGTGTCTGCGGAATGCGGTCGTAAAAATACCCAAAGGATCGTGAATTGCAGAATATTTTACAACCTTTTTAGTTTTAGCCTCACTATACTCAGCCTGTTTTGAGGAGGGGGTCCTAAATTGACCACTGCTCATCCCAATGCCCTCTACTGCTGTCCCAATGGTGAGTAGGGATTTTGTTACCAGGATGACCACGAGCAGAGTTATGCGGTTGTGACGAGGTGAGGGGCTTCATGCTTGTGCAGAGTGTGAAGAAAAAAAAGAAAGCACCCATAAAGTCATAAAAGCATCAATTGTATTTTTACTCATGGAAGGAGCACTTCATCACTAAATTGCCGAATTACACTTGACAATTAATGTAGTGTGTATGTGGCCATCGCCAAATTGCATATTTTGCCTCATGTCAACAATTTTACTATGTATGTATATGCTGCTTATCAGAAGCCAACACTAATAATGCTCTTAGGTAATGCAAATCTGTGCTAGCACTGCAGTTTTGCCTACCTTTTGTCTTTGACTTGATAGTTGCTTCTGTGTTGTCTGACTCTTGCTTGAAAATGGCAGATCTTTGCCTAGCCTAGCTTCCAAGTCATGGGCAGAGAAAATCCCAGAAAAATTTTAATGGCTCGCTGACACACACATTCTCAGAAAGAAATGTATATATTTCAATGCATTTTGGCTTTATGTCCAGATTTCAATTGTGGTTAAGGATAATGAAAACTGATTAACATTTGCTGTTGTCATTGGATCTTTTCTGGGACTTATTTTCTTCAGTCTTCTGATTGGCCGAAGTCGCCTGAGGGGTAGAGGTTATAGCACCACCTGTTGCTTGGACAGGCTTTCGACGGCCTTCAATGACATTTTCATTTGACCAAATACCATTGGAAATTTGATGCTAAAAATAATTGTATTAATTTATTCGTTATATATTTACCTGAGGTGACATATTACTTGACAGAGAGAGAGCACAGATGACCGAAGACAATCCCACCCTAGGAGAGCATTTGAATGCAGAAAGAATTCTGGATCATGATCGAGTGATTGGCGGCAGTGTGATGTCATCAGTGAAGGAGCCGGAATGGCAAAGAACTGCAGGTAAGTCTTGATCAGTGCAATTATCAGTCAGTGAAAGCAATGAGTTGTCTCTTAAGACTTAGCACCCTACCTTCCTTGAGTCGCTCATATTCCGCCTACATGGTAATACTTTTTACTTTTAGGTGCAGACCCTCCAATATCCTATGATATCAACTTTATCGAGTCGTCCGATCAGAAGACACAAAAGAGATCCCAACAGAAACACTCTTTAAAGTTGACCAACCAGACCTCCAGTCCCACTGGCAATGACGAGGACTCCATCGCAAAAGTGCTGGAGTGGTTCAACCGCAGCACCGACAGTAGCGACTGGCTGAATAGGAAAGATGGGCCGAAAGTCTCAAGGAATACGGAGCAACACCATGTAGCCTGATGCACAGGAAAGTGAGGAGATCTTAAAGAAAGATGTTGGAAGTATTCATGAGAAGGAATCAGTTGAGATTATGATAGGTCAGTCAGAAGGAACTGCCAGGGAAGTGGCGAGGGATGTGAAAAATGATTACCATGACAGCAACAACATCGCCCAAATGAAATCATTTTGGGAGAACAGCATCAAATACCCCAAAACCATTACATCCATGGTATCTGGAGACAAAGCAGAGACAAGAGAAGGAAACGATAAGACACCAAATGTTCACTCTGGCGTATTCAATGGAAAAATAAACTATGTTGCAAATGGAGCGGATGGAAGTCAGCATGTTGAACTGAAACATGACCAAGAGTTAGTACAGTTTCTACTTGGGAAACTATGCATACCCTGATAGTTTGACTGTTCATCCCCAAGTAGCTGAAAGAAAAGGTTCAGACGTTGAGCTGTTATTTGTTGAGCAACTAGCGCCAAAGTCACCTCTGCAGACCAGTCCGGAGTTTAAAGTGCTCTCTTTAGTCCAACCAGACACCCATTACCAGTCTAGAGATCCTCCAAGTCCAGAGTCAGAGAATATCAGTTTTTCCCAAAGTATCCAATTTGCAGACCTCAAGACATGTGGAAATAATGTGGAGAACATCTGCAAAACACCCAGGAGTTCCAGTGAAGACCATGCTCAGTCACCCAAAAGAAATAGTCCAAATAGTCCTCATTCTCAAAGACAAAACCATCCCAGGCATGAAAGTACCGCAGAGAAGATCAAGCAACTAAAATCTTTCTGGGAGCAGGAGACAAGCAAGCCCTCGTATGATGGCGGTAAACCCAAAGCCATGCGGCATACAAAGCTGAACAAGAGGTTAACTAAATCAGAGTTCGACCTGAAGAACATTGGCAACAATTCAGGCAGCGATGGAGAAGATAGAAACTATTTGAATGATTTGCCTCTGAATCAGAGAATAGATAAAATGTCACCCACACTTGGCGGGAGCCGAGCACAATTTAACAGTCTGCTGGAGTTCTGGGATGATGCCACCACAGACTGCAAGCTCAAAAGCCCCAAAAGACAATTCATTACTCCGCAACCACCTCAGGAGTTACATTATTCCGAGCCTGAGTCACGCTTGTCTCCCGTTGAAATGTCTCACGATAGACAGATTGTGTCTGCATTGAAAGCAGCGAACAAAAACAACCTGCCGGAGTTGGGCCCACCAAAGGAACCTAAAAAGATCTTGAAAGACTCAAGTATGGAAGACAGAGTCACAAGACCACCACCAACTCCCCCTAAGGAGGTTCATTGTCCCAGGAGAAAAAAGGACAGCTTCAGCCATTCCAGCAGTCGCAGCAGGTCTTTGCGTCGTGCTACCAGTATGTTTGCTCTTGTTGATCCAGAAGAACCAAGGCTTAAAAGTCTTGTCAGCCCTGTCCACTCCCAAAGCAGGAAGCAAAGTGTCGATCGCTCTCAGAACATCGGGCGAGCCTCGGACGGAACCGAGACCCTACTTGCGAGGGCATTCGTGCCCCGAGACTACAGCCACTACTTGGGGATGGCCAATGTGCCGAGCACCCTGGCACCCGACGAGGAGGCTTCTGAGGGCCTTAGCAGACCTGTGAGGACCAGCATCCTCACGGACTCAGAGGAGCGAGGCTTTAAGAGGAGCACAAAGATAAGTCCACGCCACGTGTGGACAAATTGCAACAGTACAGATGTTGATTCCAAGTCACCTGTAGGCAGCACAGCCGAATCCTGGTCTAACACAAGGAACCCCTTGTTATTGAACTGTAAGTACTATTTATTCATCCATTTTCTACACTGCTTTTCCACGATTCAGTCCTGTCGATGGGAGCTAGAGCCTATCCCAGCTGACTTCGGACAAGCCTGGACTGGTCGCCAGTCAATCACAGGGCATAAATCGAGGCAGACAACCATTCACACCATCACTGAGTGGGAATAGAACCCACGCTGCCTGCATGGAAGTCAGGCGAGTTAGCCATACACTGTCAGTGACTACTGACTACTGTAATTACAGAGGAACCTCAATTCAGGAATGACTCGGTTCACTAGCAATTCAGTTTGCGAACAAAATTTTCAAAGAAATATTGGCTCGGGTCACGCACTATGAGCTATCCATTTTCTATACTGCTTATGCTGTTGTCGTCCACACGTGACGCTATCTCTGATGGCTATCTTTGAAAAGCAGGTCCTCAAAAAGGCCATAGCCATGCTGATTTGGGAAGGACATCCCCTACACCACTGCTTTAAGGTCCTTCCTTCCGGCCGGAGATTTTGAGTCCCCTTATACAGGACTCATAGGACAAGAGACTTATTTGCTCCTAGAGCAATAAAATTGCTAAATTTGCACAATGACACAACAGGTAAAGTATAACGTTGCATCAGCCAGTCTTTTTCATCTGTCAACTGTAGGGATGTAACAATATTCACGATAAGGCGATATCGCGAAATTAAAAGTGCCTCGATATCATTGTGGTCTTGTCTCGGGATAAAATAATGAGCCGTATTTAAAATTTTGTTTTGGGACGGCTATACGCAACCACACCACTTAGCCAGGGTGCTACAGCCAGACTAAAGCGCTCCACTTCCTCAATAAGAGAATAAACACACCCAATTGGACGGGTAATGTGATATGTGACCATGTCACAAAAAAATGCACTGATTGGTTGACTTGCCCACGTGATCAAAAGGCTGCATTAGGAGGGATGCAGAAACACCTCTGTGCCGGTCTGAGCGTCACGTCGGAAATGATTGGGCGAGAGCAGCCTTGTTGTTCGTGCCGGCCTTCGTCCCAGCAAACCCGCGGGCCGTCATCCACTGCTAGTGGACCGCCGCTTCGCGAAGCCCCGCTAGCCGGCCCTCCGCAGGCGGCCCCCACCGCTCCCCTTTGAAGAGATGATCCACCGAATTATTTAATCATATTGTAACAGCAGCACTATTTAGTGGTATACGAGTGAGTGTACACCTCAAGTCGAAACTTGTGGGTGAAAGAACATCACATGGAGAGAGAATAACGATTCTGACTCCCCATTACAACATATCCCTCTGCCAATACATAACAGTAGTCACAAAAATTAAATATTGAATTAGGTCCACTCCATACAAATACAGATTTAAATGTAAACATAAAACTGACATACTTCCCCATCTTCAAATAATATGTCCACATTTAAAATTTAAATATATTACAGAAGCTGCTCGGAAAAAATAAATCATCCTACAATATCTCTAAGCGGAGGAAGAGAAACTAAGGATTCTTATGCCTTTAAGAGAACTCCAGCGACTTCACTTGAATTTTTGGATTCAAGTAAAGAAGTCACTGTTAGTAAGCAGTATCCAATTTCTAATGTTATAAATACCAAAATCTGACAATATAGTAACTACTGTTAAATTATTGAACAGACACTTTCTCAGTGGACAGTTTTGTTATTGTGAGCATATAATATTGCTCACAATAATATTATCGAACATTTGAATGTAATCATTGGATGGACATGGATAGAAGTGCACGGTAATATATAATTTGAAGCTGTCTTTTTCACAAATAACTGCGAAAATGGACAGAAACTACTAAAACCTATGGACTCGGCAAGAGTCAAGAAGAAGATCAAGAAAGGTTTTTTTTTTTGGTTCTCCTGCTTTTGCCTCTTTGCACCACCTGTACCGTGAACCTTCCTGCAATACCGTGTGTCTTCTTGCAATACCGTGAAAGTTCCCACAATATCACATTAATTATCGTTCCATGAGATGAATACCATGATAAAATCAAACCGTGAGATCGTTACATCCCTAAACTGCATAGGCCTTGTTTGTATGGTTTATTCATTCATTCATCTTCCGTACCGCTTATCATCACTAGGGTCGCGGGCGTGCAGGAGCCTATCCCAGCTATCTTCGGGCGAGAGGCGGGGTACACCCTGAACTGGTCGCCATCCAATCGCGGGGCACAGATAAACAAACAACCATTCACACTCACATTCACACCTATGGGCAGTTTAGAGTCCACAATTAACCTACTATGCATGTTTTTGAGATGTGGGAGGAACCCGGAGTACCCCCGCAGGCACAGGGAGAACATGCAAACTCCACACAGGCGAGGCCTGATTTGAATCCAGGTCCTCAGAACTGAGAGGCAGACGTGCTAACCAGTCAAAAAATGTGTCACCTTTGTATGGTGTACTTTTTCTTAAATTGTCTTACATATTTTAAATTATATTATATTATTTATAAAGTGTCCTAACTGTGTTTTAACTTGTCTGCAAGACAAGTTTTTATTTGGGACAAGAAAGTACAAAATACTGAAATGAACTGAACTATGCTTTGGTTGACGAACACTCCCAGCATTAACGTGGTATGCAAAACAATCATTGAATTTATTACCAATTTAAAACATAAATTACAACCAAACATATTAGAATGAAGCTTATAGCTATGCATACAACATGTGCATTCTTTTACTTTTCAAGTACAGTATATATTTGTAGTACAATTCAGTTGTATTTAACTTTTAAGTATAATAATTTGCATCTAATCTTTTTTTAATTGTACAAGTACAATTTCTGTTTAACTTTTAGTGTTAATGTTGAAACTGTGCATTTTGTTACAGCAGCATACAATAATATGAAATACACTATTAGGAATAAAACCTCTTTTTCGGCTTTAGTTAACACTTTACCACTACTGTATTTTAATGTTGGTCTTTTTGGTGGTGCTTGGAAAGCTAAGTGTTTTTTTGGGTGGTACTTGGTGTAAAAGGTTTGAGAACCACTGCCTTAGGCATTACTGCCATCAATACAAAAGAGTGCTGTTCGTTGGCTTGGCGGTAGTCGCCCAGCTTGATATCTCAGTGCACCTGGGTGCGCTTAATTCTATTTCCATTCATTTGAATTGGAAATATTGCTTTGGTTCATGAACGTTCCAGTTTGCGGACTGAGACTCCGAATGTATTCAACTTGTGATCAGATCATCTGAGGTTCCACTGTACTGCTATAACATATAAAACATGTTTTCAAACCAAGGAAATGTCAAGTCAAAAACTACTATTTGGTACTCTTTTTCTGTTTGAATTGACCAAAACATAATAACGCCGATATAGAGGTGGCATTGTCTTATTGTTGGACAAAAATGAAGCAACACCATCTTTTGTGAAGCATTTGTTCGACAAACAGAGGACACCTTATTGTATCCGTGAGTTTGCGTCCGTGTCTGTGTTATCTTTGTTTGCTAAGGTTAGTCTTTTGTTAATACTTGCAGTCTTTGGCCCATGTTTGGCTTGTGGGCCGGGAAGGTTCTTAAGGCACACCAGTAACGCTAACAATGTCTTTCTTTCTTTGTTATTGTTATTACAATGTGAGCATGTTTCCAATTGTCCATTATTTTTACTTCCTGGTTCATGAAAGATGATCATTAGACTGCGTCATTATGATTTGGTTTGATACCATCAAACTGTGTATCTGCACCTTTATCCGTTTTCTCACCAAAATAGAATGGCTTCATTCTTGTTCCATTAGCATCATCCTGACAGCTGTATGTGTACTGTTCAACTATGTCAAAATGACTGCTGTGAAAAGGCCCATTGCAACAAGAAAGCTAGCGGTAGACTAAGCTCCTTCTACTCAAGCTAGCCCCATGTTGCCTTTTAAATGACTGCTTCTTGTAATGAATTAGCGCCCCCTTTTTTCCATTGTCAGGCAAAAGTGACGATGACGAGGACAATCCTGTGAGGAAAGCACTGCGGCGAGCAGAAGTCCGGCCTAAAGGTCTGGCTAAAAGTATGGAGGACCTAGCAGGGTCTTTATCATCAAGTGAGCATCGTCATCATCATCATCCTCACTGTGAGATGTTGTTTTTTTCCTTTGAATACACACGCATGACTTCATCCTCTCTGATAGGACAAGAGAAAGGACAAGAGTTAAAGACAAACCTGAGGCGAACCATTGACGGTAATAGTTTCAAGCTGTAAATAATTAGGGTTTGATTTACTCACCTTGTACTTTCTTCATTCATAGGTCCCATGATGTCCCCTTCTTCACACTTGTTTTCAGACCAGGACCACCTGAAGAAGATGAGCAAGTCTGTCCCCTTAGTCTTGCAGAGGGAGGTAAAAGATGCACTTTTCGGCATCCCGCTTGCTCTGCACATCCCTGCACGCACGGCTCCCCATGCATGATGCACTACGTGTATGTTGCAGGATGACAGCCACATTTACGAGGACATTTTTCAGCATGGAATATACATGATGGACTCTTCCTCTAACCTGGCCTCTGTGTCACCTGTACGTCTCACTCACTCACTGCTGCATGAACCGCTTATACTAACTACTTGGTTATAATGGAAAAAAAAGAAGAAAACACTTCTGCGAGGAAAAACAGGGTGCAACTGTAATGCTCTCAGTTCATAAACTCAATCAACAGATGGACATTAAAGAGCCCATTTCAACTCAGATTCCAAAACGGCAGCACCGAAGCACACAGTCTCTCACGAATGAGGTTAAGGTTTGAGACTCGCTTAATGTTGTAAACGAGGTCCATGCAAAGTATTAAAGCTGAGTTATGTAATCTTTAACAACGATCAGTATTCCACTAGACTAACACGTGGTCGCTCCACATGTTTCCTTTCCGGGGAGCTACGCCACTAATGAATTCCACACAGAGTGCACCTCAATTCTTGCTATTTCACTGATTATGTCAGTTCGTAGACTTTATACAGTAGTTCACACACTGCATTGGAGCTCATTTGAATTATGTTGCTGACCAAAACAGAAAAACTGAAGAACATAAACAGTTCCGCTGATGAATTAGTGTGTTGCCACATGAATTACTGTCCATCTTCCATGGAGCTACGCAACTCTGTTTTTGCCGTTCTGCTGATTATCTCAATCCACATATGGTATCGTTCACACATGGAGGTTGAAGAGTTAACGGCTGAGCCCTTCTGAACTCTTTTGCTAACCAAATCAGTAGCACCGAAGGACATAAACAGTGTCTCAGATGAATTAAAGTGTGTTATGGCTTTCCTTTGTTCCTTTCCCTTGACATACATTGAATACACCTAGAGCTGGCTCTCTTGTGTGTGTTGGCTTTCAGTTGCGCGGGAGCGCGATGACTATGTACAACGGTGACTTCGGTGGCGTCGAGGTGCAAGGGAGCATCCAGTTCTCCATCAACTATGTTCAAAAGCTCAGGGAGTTCCACATCTTCGTGGCCCAGTGCCGCGACTTGGCGGCCGTCGACCCCAAAAGAGGCCGCTCAGACCCGTGAGTACTGTAGACAAAGCACTATTAATTAAGCATAGACTATCTGGGCAGCACGAAATCTGAGGCCCACATTGTACTGTATATGGCTGCTGAGAGCATTTGATCTGTAGTGTTAGTAGTTTGCACTGTTTTTACATGAATGTAGAAATGTGTTGTTTATTTCAGTAGTCCCAACCACAAACATATTTTCACAAGCAGTTTTGTGCAATTCCTCAATTGACAAAATGTGATACGAGATATCATACATCACCAGCATTCCAGACTTAATCACGTTTGCTTGGGCCTTTCTTCCAATCAAATTATAGCAAATTAAGTTTTCCACTGTGGCCAGGTTGCAAGTTAAATGGATTGTTAAATGTTGATTGAAAAATAAAACATTTAAAAATAATTGTATTTTTTTCAATAAAAAGAGTAAAATGAAATCAACATATTTTGAAATAACCATTCTTTTAAACTAGAGATTAAAGATACAGATATATAATGCATTATTGTAAATGATGCAAAAATACGTTAAAAATAAAAACAACTCGAAATAAAGCATACAAAAACTACTTTTTGTCACCTATTGTTTCGCATGTGATGAAGAATTTTACTTCCTAACTAATTTTTTGTTTGTCCTTTTACCAGCTATGTCAAAAGCTACCTTGTTCCTGACAAAATTCACCTGGGAAAGAAGAAAACGTCTGTGAAGAAGAAGACACTTAATCCGACTTTTAATGAGATCCTCAGGGTAAGTGTACTTAAGTTGTACATCTCACACTTTCCCACGCTTAATATTTACTGTATGTTGATATATACAGCATGTTATTATGATGATGATTATTATTTTGACTATCATTGTCCTTGTTGTTGTTATGATTAACGTGTGTCCACATGTTTTTCAGTATCGTGTTAGCATAGGCTATCTCAGGACGCAGACGCTGGTTCTCTCAGTGTGGCATCATGACACGTTTGGCCGGAACAACTTCTTGGGGGAAGCGGATGTGGACCTCTCCAACTGGAACTTTGACCACACCCACATGAACGACTTTGCCCTGAAACCCAGGGTAGGACACACACACATACGGACACACACACACGCACGCACACAGACACACGCACACACACTCTCTGGCCTGGTTGTTCAGTACATGATGGCCAATGTAACAATAATAAAAGACGATGAGCGGACTTTACACCATTTAGCGTTAATGTAAAGATGCTTGCCTCACAGGAACAAGCTGTCATTTATCTTTGCAAGTTTGTCAGCATTGGTCACTTGTCATAAAAGTTAAGATAATTTTTAAAGCTTTTACTGTTAGAAACTATTAACATACTTTTACACTTTTATGACATTTAAAAACGTTAGTTACTTCGAGGCGGCACGGTGGCCGACTGGTTAGCGCGTCAGCCTCACAGTTCTGAGGACCCGGGTTCAATCCCCGGCCCCGCCTGTGTGGAGTTTGCACGTTCTCCCCGTGCCTGCGTGGGTTTTCTCCGGGCACTCCGGTTTCCTCACACATCCCAAAAACATGCATTAATTGGAGACTCTAAATTGGCCGGCCGTAGGCGTGACTGTGAGTGCGAATGGTTGTTTGTTTGTAGGTGCCCTGCGATTGGCTGGCAACCAATTCAGGGTGTACCCCGCCTCCTGCCCGATGACAGCTGGGATAGGCTCCAGCACGCCCGCGACCCTAGTGAGGAGAAGCGGCTCAGAAAATGGATGGATGGATAGTTACTTCGAACGTGATCTGTGCAGTGAATTAAGAGTTGATGACAGTGGTAGTTTGTCTTTGGAATGGATTATTTCTATTTCTACTTGAGCATAAAAGACAAACTTTGTTCGACTTTAGATGTTCTGATGTATTCACTGGTTGTTGAATAATGTAGTCACCTTGAATCTAATTTAGTCACAAAGCTTGTTTACCATTTTATTGAGTCTTTCCAATAAAAACAAATATATTTGAGCCACTGAGGGGGCAGATGGGTAAAAAGTCCTTCCATTACATGTTCTTAGAAAACCAAATTGTGCTTATCTTTTGGTAAAAAGGCCCATTTATTCACTTCCATTCTAAATTGCCCGTAGGTGTGAATGTGAGTGCGAATGGTTGTTTGTTTATATGTGCCCTGCGATTGGCTGGCAACCAGTTCAGGGTGTACCCCGCCTCCTGCCCGTTGATAGCTGAGATAGGCTCCAGCACTCCCGCAACCCTTGTGAGGGTAAGCGGCTCAGAAAATGGATGGATGGAGTCATGAACTAAAATCGAACTAAAAAAACAACACGTGCAGTCTTCACACACCCACTGCTGATTACCTTCAGCTTACCCATATCCCTTTTCTTGCGCTTATACTCCACCTTGTGTTGAGACCAAAACTAAAATATTGTAATATGGCGCCAACAAGTATCAAAGGAATCTTGCAGTGTCATGTTTGGTTTGTCCTTTATTTTAGTCAACAGCAACCTTGGCGCCCTCAAGTGGACAAGGAGAGATGAGACTGGCTATACGCTTCCTGCCTAAGGTCATCCACAGTGAAGGTATTTTAAAAATATATTTTAAAAAGTTTATCGATATTTTTTTTCTAATTTTAATAATTTATTTCCCAATGGCTATAGAAAAAACATATTACAATGACATTATTCCAGGGGCTGATCTATGTCTGTTGTCGAAGCTCTCTCGTGGGCTTTTCTCATAGAGAGTTGTACAGGTGAGGCAAGAAGACCTCCGCAACCTATTTGCGGCTTGACAGCACATACCTCATGTCAAAAGTTTCTGTCATTAAGGAATCTGTGCTTTTGCAATGTGAAAATGGACACCATCTCTTTAACAATGATCTCTGTAATTGATTTCCAGGGAGTTCCTTTCTTGGCATAGAAAACGATGTGAAAATGATTCAGCTTATGTTGTGTGTTTCTTAGTGGGTTTTAAGTCACTTTTCCATTTTTTTTTTTTTTTTTTTTTTTTTTTTAATAGCCACTTGAGAGGCCAGAAAAAGTCACTATAAGGATAGCAACCACTTTGCTAACTTGGCAACATTGACTACTGAAGTGTATTGGTGTCAAAAGGTGTTAGCCCCCTTCCTGATTTCTTTTACATGTTTGTCACACTTAAATCTTTCCCATCATCAAAGTAATTTAAATATTTGTCAAAGACAACACAAATAAAGACAAAATGCAGTTTTAAAATTAAGATTTTTATTATTAAGGGAGAAAAAGATCCAAATATACATGCCCTGTGTGAAAAGGTAATTGCCCCCCAAAACATGGTTCATCATACCCGAGTTAAATTTCTCTAACTACACCCAAGCCTGATACTGCCACACCTGTTCTCAATCAAGTAATCACTTAAATGGGACCTGCGTGACAAAGTAGACCAAAAGATCCTTGAAAGCTAGATATCATGCTGGGATCTAAAGAAATTCAAGAACAAATGAGAATGAAAGTGATTGAGAGCTATCTGTGTGCAAAAGGTTATCAAGCCATTTCTAAAGCTTTAGGACTCCAGCGAACCACAGTGAGAGCCATTATCCACAAATTGTGAAAACAGAACAGTGGTGAACCTTCCAGGAGTGGCCGGCCAACCACAAATAACCCAAGACTGCAGCGACGACTCATCTAAGAGGTCACAAAAGACCCCACAACAACATCCAAAGAACTGCAGGTCTCACTTGCCTCAGTTAAGGTCAGCGTTCATGACTCCACCATAAGAAAGAGACTGGGCAAAAATGGCCTGCATGGCAAAGTTCCAACACGAAAACCACTGCTGAGCAAAAAGAACATTAAGGTTCGTCTCAATTTTGCCAGAAGACATCTTGATGATCCCCAAGACTTTTGGGAAAATACTCTGTGGTCTAACCAGACAAAAGTTTAACTTTTTGGAAGATGTGTGTCCCATTACAATTGGCGGAAAAGTAGCACTGCATTTCAGAAAAATAACAACATACCAACAATAAAATATGGTGGTGGTAGTGTGATGGTCTGGTGCTGTTTTGATGCTTCAAGACGAGCTGTTATAAATGGAACCAGGAGTTCTGCTGTCTACACAAAGATTCCTGAAGTTGAATGTCCGGCCATCTGTTTGTGACTTCATGCTGAAACGAACTTGGGTTCTGCAGCAGGTCAATGATCCAAAACACACCAGCAAGTCCACCTCTAAATGGCTAAAGAAAAACAAAATGAAGACTGGAGTGGCCTCGTCAAGTCCTGACCTGAATCCTATTGAGATGATGTTTGCATGACCTTAAAAAGGCAGTGCATGCTCAAAACCCCTCCAATGTGGCTAAATTACAACAGTTCTACAAAGATGAGAGAGCCGAAATTCCCCCACGGTGCTATAAGAGACTTATTGCAAGTTATCGCAAACGCTTGATTGCAGTGTTGCTGCTAAGGGTGGCCCAACCAATTATTTGATTCAGGGGGCAATCATCTTTTCACACAGGGCCAATATAGGTTTGGATTTTTTCCCCCCTTAATAATAAAAACCTTCATTTAAAGACTGCATTTTGTGTGTTCTTGTTACCTTTGACAAATATTTAAATATGTTTGATGTTGGGAAACATTTAAGTGTGACAAACGTGGAAAAAAAAAAAGAAATCAGGAGGAAGTGAACACTTTTTCACACCACTGTATACCAGCGTATCTATGTTTGTAGCCATGTTGTTAGTTGTTAGTATAAGAGTTAGTATAAGAAGTGCATGTCAGTGGGAAAGCTACAGAAGCTGCCTCAACAAAATATTATTATCATACACTTACTGTAATGCTCTCGCGTGTGGGAAAGCAGAGCCACAGTCACCGTAGCACTATTACTTATCGAAAGGCGTGAGAACAGTAAAACACCAACACAATGAACACACTCATGCAGGAGCCGCTGTCGGCCACAGCTCACGCCCAGACACTCACGCAGACTCTCTCCATTATATGCCACCCCACAAGGCCCCGCCTCTTAAAGGCATATACTTACTTACACTACAACACTTACAGTGTTTTCTAAATATTCTATACTTGCAATTTTCTGTCTCTTCTAACACATTTACAATGTGTTTAAAATGTGTGTTTGAATAAGTTGAAATGTGTTTAACACATCTGGGAGGGATAATGTTTTTATGTGGTCTATGACGATTCATCCATAGTGGGAGGGTCTGGAATGGGGGTTCACGATAATGAATGAAATCGATTAATCTCCCAAGCCTACTCAAAGTGCTTAAAACATATTTTAATGTCTCCTTTTATTGGTTTAGCGAAGGAAGCTCCCACCACCGGAGAGATTCACATTTGGGTGAAAGAATGCAAGAGCCTGCCTTTAATCAGAGCCACCATCGACCCTTACGTCAAATGGTATTCACGGCACTAAGAGAAGTCGTTAGCGCAGATGCCATTGATGCATTGACGCCTTTCTCGCGTCCGTTCCAGCTTCATGCTGCCCGACACGAGCCGCAAAAGTCGTCAAAAGACTCGCATGCTGAGGAGGACGGCGGAACCCGTGTTCAACCACACTATGGTGTACGATGGCATCAGAGAGGTGGACCTGGCCGAGGCCTGCGTAGAGCTCACCGTCTGGGACCGGGACAAGCTGGCCAGTAGCCTGCTAGGCGGACTCAGGCTCGGAGCTGGCACGGGTACCGCACTTGAACACGACATTGCAGTGCATTACGCCTTAGTGTTTAGACAGAGCTTCAAATTACTCAGCTGCAGATGGAGGAGACATCGATTGTTTTTTTTTGTACGAACACATGATGTAACATCATCTTTAATACTGCACAAGGAACTCGATTCCAACGTACCACACATCAACACACAGGCAGACAACATTGTGGAGTGACCACATGTAAGAACACCAGTTGCTGCGTGTGAGTGTCTTGGTGTGAACTGTGGCTGACAGCAGCTCCTGCGTGAGTGTTTGTGTTTTACTGTTCTCCCGACGTCCAATAAACAGCTGAAAAGTGCCTCGGCGACATGCGAGGGTGTTACAGTAAGTATGCTGTAAAAACCCATAGAAAAACAATTGCTTCAAAAATCTCTGATATACGAGGCATGAATAATGAACATGTTACTGCCACTTGCTGGTGGAGATCATTTACGGCATATTGCTTGAGGCAAATTCTTTCTTTGCCTCTCTTCAGGAAAGAGTTACGGGTCAGCAGTGGACTGGATGGACTCCACGCCCGACGAGGTGGCGCTGTGGGAGCGCATGGTGGCGTCACCTAACGAATGGGCGGAGGGTGTACTGCCCTTGCGCATGCTGAACTCCAGCAAAACGGCTTTCAAATAAGTACAAGTACATTAATTGTTATTCCGCTTAAAAAATAACATTTGGAAATTCATGTGCAAAAAGCCATAGTGACTTCTTGATATTTTCTATTAATTTTTCAACGGGCCGAAGATGAACAAACAACAACAAAGAGAACAATGAAGTGTCTAATAAAAAAAAAAAAAAAATAACAAATTTATTCATTTTGGATGTGTTAAAAGTCATTCACCACCGACAAAAAAGGTTTAAAAGGCCCATTAGTACATTTGATGAATGAATGAATGTCATTGTCGCCTTTCTGTTACTGCAGCTTTCATCATGTACACGCTCATTAAATCCAGCAGTTCAGCATTCCTTTCACGTCAGCAACAATTGGCTTTTTACAAGCATGGTCATAGCCAGAGGATGATAAGGTCCCACATTATGTGTATGCCAAAGGACAACCACTTGCGCAAAGACAAACATGACAGACAATAATAGAATAAAAGCCGTAGGAAGAATAGTAACCGTGACTCGGTTGTATTCTTATTTTAGAAAAGTAACAAAGACTTCTGAGACTTCCGTCTACTAATAATACAATAAACCAAACTGGAGAACCATTTTTGTGTCCTAAAATTAGACGTTAGTTCAAGGGATTAAAATTAAATAAATTATGTGTTAATTAGAATAATTAAAAAAAAATAAACATAATACATTACTGAGAGGATTTTTTTG